>NW_012115711.1:1505316-1506561 GCF_000951035.1 Colobus angolensis palliatus | reverse complement strand
TTTTAAAACTAGCATTAATTATTTTCTGATTTCAAAAAAATATTTGTTTATGGCTGGGCGCCATGGCTTACGCCTGTAATCCCAGCACTTTGGGAGGCTGAGGCAGGCAGATTGCCTGAGATCGGGAGTTCGAGACCAGTCAGGCCAACATGGTGAAACCCCATCTCTACTAAAAATACAGAAAAATTAGCTGGGTGTGGTTGTGTGCGCCTATAATCCCAGCTACTCAGGAGGCTGAGACAGGGGAATTGCTTGAACCAGGGAGGTGGGAAGTTGCAGTGAGCCAAGATCGTGCTGCTGCACTCCATCCTGGGTGACACAGCGAGACTCCATCTCAAAAAAGTAATAATAATAAACTTGTTTATTATATTTTGTTAATTGGGATTATACTATATGTAGATTTTGGGATCCTATTATTCCCTACCTAATAGTACATTATGATAATTTCCATGTCATTAATTATTCTGAGAACATTTTTAATTTCTGTATATTGTCATGTATACCTGCAGGTCTAGATTTGAAAAACATACTATATATAACATAATATGTGTAACTTTGCCTCTGTTGTCAGAGGTTTAGATTATTTACAGTTTTTTTACTGTTATTTGTAGACAACATCCTTGCCAAAAGGTTATTAAACTTATGTTCTCTCTATGTATGTATACATATATATTTACAAATACTTCATTTAAAATTTGACTATGGTTTAGTGATGAAAATAATGTTTAATAAATGTCATGTTGACTTGGGCTTTCAGTTGCATCATTTGTTACTAGAAACCATTTTTTTTTCTCCTAGGGCATAAAACCAGCCAGCTTCAATAAAGTCACTGATCCTGAAGTCAAAGAAATCATTGAAGGATGTATTCGTCAAAACAAATCTGAAAGGTGGGTGCAATTGTAGCAAAATGACATAACTGAAAGATGCATTTTTCTCGTATCTTGCATTGGGTCGTTTTCTGACCTTTCAGTCATACTGAGTTTGACTTTTGAGTAGAAGCCAAACCATACTCTAGATTGAATTGTGTCAGTTCATGTTGTTTACCATTTTAGACTTGGATATCATGTGCTGAATTTTTCTTGAACTGACGTTTGGGTTGTGTTTGTATGTGTGTGTGCCTTTGACAAGCTTTCATCACCTTCAGCCATCAGCTTAACAGTCAGTAGGCCCTCACAGGTTAATTTGCTTCTAACAGTTGAGAGTGGACAAAGTTTTAAAAATTTGATTCTTTTTTTTTTTTTTTTT
>NW_012115711.1:1494822-1503666 GCF_000951035.1 Colobus angolensis palliatus | reverse complement strand
GTGTGGTGGTGGGTGCCTATAATCCCAGCTACTCTGGGGGCTGAGGCAGGAGAATTGCTTGAACCTGGGAGGTGGAGGTTGCAGTGAGCCGAGATCTTGCGACTGCACTCCAGCCTGGGCAACAGAGTGAGACTCCATCCCAAAACAAGCAAGCAAACAAGCAAA
Organism: Colobus angolensis palliatus; assembly: GCF_000951035.1. Classification (NCBI taxonomy): domain Eukaryota; kingdom Metazoa; phylum Chordata; class Mammalia; order Primates; family Cercopithecidae; genus Colobus; species Colobus angolensis. Next base: position 1,503,501 of record NW_012115711.1, on the reverse strand, counting down.
CTAATAAACCAAAATAATGTTACTGTAAATAATAAAAATTTGAAGGTAAAAATTCACTATAAAACAGTAAAAATTTTTATTGGGAGGCAGAGGGCTTTACTTGGTTGTGCCTCCTTAAACACATTTCACTTTAGTCTTAAGGAAGGGCACAGTGGCTCACGCCTGAGGCTGAGGCGGGCGGATCACAAAATCAAGAGATTGAGACCATCCTGGCCAACATGGTGAAACCACATTTCTACTGAAAAATACAAAAATTAGCTGGGTGTGGTGGCACACACCTGTAGTCCCAGCTACTTGGGAGGCTGAGGCAGGAACATCGCTTGAACCCGGGAGGTAGAGGTTGCAGTGAGCCAAGATCACGTGACTGCACTCCGTCTCAAAAACACACACACACACACACATCTCGCCTTAGTCTTAAAAGTAATTCATTTGAGCAGCTTTATCTTTTTTTTTAAAAAATCAACTTTATATGGAATGATGGCTTGTTCTATTTATGACACTGTCTTAGTTAAGTATTTGTCACTTGGTCACTAAAAATGTAGGGGGTTGAAAATCCTCAACTTACAGGATATCATGCTGTGTATATACTTTTTCTGTTTAAGTAGTATAGGAAGAGGTCTCTGTAGACATTATGCAGTATATCAGTTTCAGCTCTCCCTGACCTGTAATACAGAGAGTTTAAATATTATGTATCTGTTTTAAAAGTTAGTAAAAGAAAACTAAATTAACTTATCTAGCTTGTAAACAAATCTTTTGAAGCTATGTCCTTTGTTTCTCTTCAGAGATGGTTAATCCCTAATACTAGGCTAGGGTTGTATCCATTATGTGTATACTCTGGTCTAAAACCAGAGTTAAGTACGAAAACCACTGGACTTTGCTGAACCACATTAGCTTCACCCATGGCATTCTGTAAAGTACGCTGACTAGATTGTTGATGGAGACAGTGACTTCTCTTTATAACATTCGTAAAAAGAGTTTGAATTTTTAATGTACTTTAGAGTTTATAAATCTGCAAGAGTTTTTGGTTCCCTTTGCTGAGAATCTACTGTTTGAGTCCGAGTAACATAAGCCAGTGGCTTAGGGAAATTTGCCTAACATGTACTAAACTACTTCTCCAGTTCTCACTAGGCATGATTTTATGTATGTTAAACTTTGTTATTTAGATGTATTACTGGTTAATAATTCGTTTTTAATTGAAGTCACTCCGTATGCATGTTAGTTGGGATTTCTTTGCATCCCTGGTAATAAGTTGGATATAAGATTTTTTGCTGTTTTTGCTTCCACAGGATCTATTAAAGAAAGAGATGTGGTTTTTATAACAAGGCAGATTAATGATTAAATTGATAGAAAATTTCAAAAAAGTTTTTTGCTTTTATACAATTAATTTTTAGTAATTAAAGGGTCTACATCTTGCTATGATTGGAAGAACTGATAATGAGATATGTGTTTCGTTTATTAGGTTGTCTATCAGGGACCTATTAAACCATGCATTTTTTGCTGAGGATACAGGACTGAGGGTGGAGTTAGCAGAAGAAGATGATTGCTCAAATTCATCCCTGGCTTTAAGACTCTGGGTTGAAGACCCTAAGAAATTGAAAGGCAAACACAAAGACAATGAAGCTATTGAATTTAGTTTCAATTTAGAAACAGATACACCTGAGGAAGTAGCATATGAAATGGTAAGTTAATCATACCACTATTCCCCTCACCTCTTATTTTATCAGGGTTCATTCCTTTCTCCTTTTCATTGCCTTCTTTCCTCTCATTTTCTTCTTCTTTTTTTTTTTTTTTTTGAGACGGAGTCTCACTCTGTCACCCAGGCTGGAGTGCAGTGGCGCGATCTCGGCTCACTGCAAGCTCCGCTTCCTGGGTTCACGCCATTCTCCTGCATCAGCCTCCCAAGTAGCTGGAACTACAGGTGCCCGCCACCATGCCCGGCTAATTTTTTGTATTTTTAGTAGAGAGGGGGTTTCACCGTGTTAGCCAGGCTGGTCTTGAACTCCTGACCTTGTGATCCACCTGCCTCGGCCTCCCAAAGTGCTAGGATTACAGGCGTGAGCCACTGAGCCCAGCCTTCTCCTTTTTTCTTTAAATTGTTATGTGGTTGTGAACTCTATCACTATGACAGAGTACATTAAATTTGTATGTAGAGTGTAAAGAATAATAAAGCTCTACATTTATTAAGAAATAGAACATTACCATTAACTTACAAGCCATCTGAGTGCCTCTCTCATTTGCATTTTCCTCCCTCATCACCATGAGTAATATCTACCTAGACTTTTTTTTTTTTGTTTTGAAATGGAGTCTCGCTCTGTCGCCCAGGTTGGAGTGTGGTGGCACAATCTCGGCTCACCGCGACCTCCACCTCCCAGGTTCAAGCAATTCTCCTGTCTCAGTCTCCTGAGTTGCTGGGATTACAGGCGCCTGCCACCACTCCCAGCGGAGATGTGGTTTTACCATGTTAGCCATGTTAGCCAGGCTGGTCTCCAACTCCTGACCTCAAGTGATCCTTTCCCCTCGGCTTCCCAAAGTGTTGGGATTACAGGTGTGAGCCACTGTGCCCGGCCCTCTACCCAGAGTTTTGTGTTACTCATTTCTTTGTTTTTCATCATAGTTTACCTATGTAATGTATTGTTTTGTTTTGAAAACTGAATGGCAAGCATGCACCTAGCTGGTGGGAAGGGGCAGTATTGGTACAATTAGGTGAAGAGTCCCAGAAGAGGATAAGCTGAAGAGAATTTCTCAGTCATAGCGAGTGTGGCTTCAGTTTCCCTAAGAGTTTACAAGAGCTACTTCTGGGGAAGTGAGAGGGTAAGGTTCTAAATGAGGCCAGGAAAATACACCCATGCCTCAGCATAGTCAGGGCACCGGCAGGGCTATTGTGCAGACCAGAAATTAGTTATCTGGTTACCATATGGTTTGATGGGAAGTGGGCCACTCTGACTCTTTGCTTCCAATCTCTCTGTGACCAGCCCCCACCCTCAATAGATCACAGCAGGCAACTTCTGTGGGGTGAAATGCATGTCCACACCTGCTCCAGGCAGCTGCAGTGCTGGTAGGAGGGTGTACAGGAGCCGCAGCAGTATGTACTCAAAACCAGCTGAGTGTAGACCGTCTGAGCCAGGCTCACCTGGGCATTCTGACCTCAGGTTAAAAAGAAGGATGGGGCAATGACAGTGGGAACTTGGAAATGATAACCTTTAACATGTCTTTCTGATCATACTGTTCTAAACTGGAATGATTATTTTGGACATCTGGTACACAACTATCACCCTGGCATTTCCCATTACCACCTTCCTAGACTTCTCTGCTTCACTCCTGTGTTTAATTTTGAATTTCCTAAATTCCATGTCTTCAGGGGACATGGGAGTGGTTGGGTCCACTTTCAGCTCCTGGAAGCCACTCTTCAGTCCTTTCACATGTCTCCACCCCATCTTCAAAGCCAGCAATGGCATGTTGAATCCTTCTAGTGTCAGCAGCTGGTAAAAGATTCACTGAGATAATCTCCCTAGGTTAAGGCCAATTGTGCTATATATTATAGCAAACACAGTGATGGGAGTGATATATGCACAGGTTTGGGGATTAAGAGGGAGCATCTTAAAGCAGATTGCAGGACTGAGAATGATATGTCATGGTACCTCCTCAAATGATCTCTACTGTTCAGCCTTGTTCCTCTGAGATGAGAAGGCAGAACCTTTTCTTCTTTTCTCACTCCTCTAATGCCTAGTAAGACGTAGTACTTTGCTGTTAGCATACTTGCCTCTGCCTAGAATGTTGGTCTCCACTCCAAACTTCTGCACATCCGTCAATAGTGTGCACGTTCCCTTTTTGGCTTTAATTCAGGTCAGAATTTACCTTCCAGGCTGGATGCGGTGGCTCATGCCTGTCATCCCAGCATTTTGGGGAGGCTGAGGTGAGAGGATTGCTTGAACCCAGGAGTTCAAGACCAAAGCCCGGGCAATATAGGGAGACCCCATCTCTACAAAAAATTAAAAATTAGCCAGGTGTGGTGGTGCATGCCTGTGATCCCAGCTACTCGGGAGGCTGAGGTGAGAGGATCACTTGAGCCTGGGAGGTCGAGGCTGCATTGACCTATCATGGTACCACTGCATTCTAGCCTGGGCAACAGAGTGAGACCCTGTCTCTCAGAAACAAATCAAATAAAATAGAATTCTTCTGTGAAAACACTTACTCTATTACCTCCAGAGATGCAATGTGCTCCTACTTAAAGACTTTTACAGCAGCTCATTTCAAGTTAAGTTATGTCCATTTCACACCACCCGATAGTGTGCTCATACAGGACAAAGGACCAACTTAGTCACCTGTATCTGGTGCCTAGTACTGCGCATATTGTAGACACTTAATGTTGCTGAATGAGGAAACCTTTTTAATCCTTCAAAAAACGTAATGGCAGTTCTAAATTACCTGTGATAAGACTGCATATTCTGAAACATCAAGTTTTGTTTGTTTTTGTTTAAAGCCTGAATTATTTTAACAATGCTTGGTAATACTATTGATATTTCTCATGCCAATTAGAGGCTCTGGCATTTATGTATGTCTTTGTTTAAGAGAGAATATAGAAACAGATTAACTGTTAATTTGGAATTTGGGGGCATAAAATAACTGCTAGTGAAAAAAAAAGAAAAAGTTAAAATTGGCCAGGTGTGGTGGCTCATGCTTGTAATCCTAGCACTTTGGGAGGCTGAGGCAGTGGATCACGAGGTAAGGAATTCAAGACCAGCCTGGGCAACACAGTGAAACCCCATCTCTACTAAAAATACAAAAAAATTAGCTGGGCGTGGTGGCGGGCACCTGTAATCCCAGCTACTTGGGAGGCCAAGGCAGGAGAATCACTTGAACCCGGAAGGCAGAGTTGTGGTGAGCCGAGATCATGCCACTGCACTCCAGCCTGGGCGACAGAGCTAGACTCTGTCTCAAAAAAAAAAAAAGTTAAAATCTTAAATGTTAAAGAAGTAGTTTTTGCTTAATGTGTTTTGTTTGTAGGTCAAGTCTGGGTTCTTCCATGAAAGTGATTCCAAAGCTGTTGCTAAATCCATTAGAGACCGGGTGACACCGATAAAGAAGACAAGAGAGAAGAAGCCTGCTGGCTGTTTGGAAGAACGCAGGGATTCTCAGTGCAAGTCTATGGGGAATGTATTCCCTCAGCCCCAGAATACAACTTTGCCCGCTGCTCCCGCTCAGCAAACTGGGGCTGAATGTGAAGAAACTGAAGTTGATCAACATGTTAGACAACAGCTTCTACAAAGAAAACCACAGCAGCACTGCTCCTTTGTTGCAGGTAACACAGTTACAGCTCGTAAAAGCAAACACATGTGCAATTATATTCCCTAATCTTTATTTATTTTGAAGGGCAGTGGTCAATGGCCTATTCTGTTTCTTTTCCTTTTTGTGTATTTGCTTGTCTTTAAATAGCACTTCTGTGTTTTTCAGAGCATTCTGTTATCTATCATTTTATCAAGCCTTTAGAAAACCCCCGAAATAGACAAGCCAGCTAGTTTCCTTATTTTAAAATTAAGAAACTGTTCTGTTAAGTGATTCTTCTAAGGTGCTAGTTGCAGAAGGATTATAATCTAGCATGTGGTTTTGCTTGGGATATAAATAAGATGACCTTATTATCATTTTTGAGGGTCTAACATAAATCTTTTTTTTTTTTTTTTTGAGACAGGGCCTTGCTCTGTCACCCAGGCTGGAGTGCAGTGGTGCGATCATGACTCACTGCAGCCTCAACCTCCCCAGGCTCAAGTGATCCTCCCACCCCAGCCACCTGAGTAGCTGGGACTACAAATGCATGCCACTACACCTGGCTAATTTTTGTATTTTCTTTTGGTAGAGATGGGGTTTCACCATATTGGCCAGGCTGATCTCAAACTCCTGGGCTCAAGCCATCTGCCCGCCTCAGCCTCCCAAAGTGTTGGGTTTGTAGGCATGAGCCACCACGCCCAGCCACATAAATCTTTTAATAAAGAAAATTTAGAACTAAAGATAAAATTTATTCCTCAAGAAGGTTCAAGTATAACATTAACACAATTCCTCTAATTTTCTGCTGTCATGCATTTTCTTTTCCAGAAGGACATAGTATTTGCATAGTAATAACCTATTGTTCTACAAAGACAGTATTCTAGGTTATAGGAGAAAGAGAATATGACATATTTTACTGAAATCCTTATGTCAAGTGTAGATTAGTTAGGGATATACGTGACATGACCAGCAAATGGAGTTGATTTTTATCTGATTCTCTGTTTTTAGGTTTGCTTTACTAAGAAAATTTTAGTTATACCACAATGTCAACATTTCATTGCTTGATAAGAGTTTACATGCTGGTTTTTGATTAATGCTGTAGTGTAAATGTTTTATTTGAAGCTATGTCAGGTTCTCAGAGTAAAAAAGCTGTTAAAGAAACACCATTGCCTATACCATTTGGACATTTTGTGCTTCAAGTTTTCCCTTCTACCTGTTACTTATTTTCTTTGTTATAGGTGACAATTTGTCTGAGGCAGGAGCTGCATCAGTTATACATTCAGATACTTCAAGTCAGCCCAGTGTAGCCTATTCCTCAAATCAAACGATGGGCTCTCAAATGGTTTCTAACATCCCACAGGCTGAAATAAATGTCCCAGGACAAATTTATTCATCTCAGCAACTAGTAGGACATTACCAGCAAGTTTCAGGGGTGAGGTGAACTGTTATATTTTTAAATATATAATCAATGTACTTACTGTAAATGGGAAAGTTTATCTTTAATCTTTTTTTCCCCTTATTTTAACAGTTACAGAAGCAGCCAAAGCTGACTCAGCCGCAGATTTTGCCTTTGGTACAAGGTCAGTCCACTGTTTTACCTGTACATGTGCTTGGACCAACAGTTGTTTCACAACCCCAGGTTTCCCCATTAACTGTTCAGAAGGTCCCACAGATAAAGGTAAGACACATTTTAGAGGTTCTGTATTCATTTAAATAAATTTAATACTGCCTAGATTTTCTGACAGGCAAAGGTTCTCTTTTATAAATTCATTATAGTTTAGAGAAAGGTCACCAAAAGCTAAAAGTTGTTTATGCTTTCCTTCACCCAAGACATTCCTCTTTTTGTGTGTGTGTGTGTGTGACGGAGTTTCACTCTTGCTGCCCAGGCTGTAGTGCAATGGTGCAATCTCGGCTCACTGCCTCCACCTCTGAGGTTCAAGCGATTCTCCTGCCTCAGCCTCCCAAGTAGCTGGGATTACAGGCATTAGCCACCATGCCCAGCTAATTTTTTGTATTTTTAGTAGAAACAGGGTTTCTCCATGTTGGTCAGGCTGGTCTCAAACTCCCAACCTCAGGTGATCCGCCTGCCTTGGCCTCCCAAAGTGCTATGATTACAGGCATGAGCCACAGCACCCGGCCCAAGACATTCCTCTTAATATGCCTAACATTGTGTAACTAGAATCTTGAGATACTGCTTGTATAATTGGAAAAGAAACAGAGAACTCAGTATATGTGAACAAAAGATTTATTTAGGACTGATCTCTTCCTCTTATTAATGATTATTTGTTCTTTGTATTAAACTTTTCTGGCCTGATTTGAACATGGAGGGATGTATGTTGCAGTTCATTAGAAATAGTATTTCATAGATTTTCATAATTTTTAGCATGTTCATCTAAACTCTTGTTTTGGTTCATGTTTATTTCTGTAGGAGAAATAAGAAGTGTTTTTGTCTTTCAGACTCTTAAAGTCAGCATTATTCATTTCTGACAATGAGTTTACAGTCTTTGTATGAGTTTATATATTAAGACTGTATCCTGGTTCCCTAGGTTATGGATTCTGGATGCATGGTTGCATTTTTCTTTGCCATTACCCCGTTTTCTCCCCTCACCTCCCACCATACCTTGCATTTGTCTTCCCTCTCTAGGAGTGAGATGATCTGATAGCTACTAGCTAACAGAGAATGCCTGGTTTAGCTAGCTGCTGGTGCATCTTTTAAGAGATTAGTATATTATCAGTTCATCATCAGACTTTTAATGATTACCACCTTCTGGGGATATGAAATAAAATAAACATGATCCTTGCCCTCAAAGAGCCCAGTCTTATAGGGAAAAGCATGCATGTACTTGACAAATGCCAGATGCATTTAAAATCTGCTAGGGGTAGATTTGATTTGATATAGTTCAAGGTGCCAGATATTTGGCTAGTATTTATAAGTGATATGGTGCCTATTTGTAATTGAGCTCATGTGGGAGTTTGATTTGCCTCTTTCTAATCCTATAATGCAAAGTGTGTTGAATGGGTGTTTAAATTTAACTTAGGTTCAATTTACATAAGCATACAGGTATGTGTATTTTAAAATGTGTTCCAAAAATTTAATTATCAAAGTGTTATTTGCTTATTTTAAAATAAAGCCCATAAAGTTATGAAAAAGAAAGTGAAAAATTACTTGTTATTTCTCCAGCTAGAGACAGCTCATTGTTTTTTTGTTTTGTTTTGTTTTGTTTTGTTTTTTTGAGATGGAGTCTCACTCTGTCGCCCAGGATGGAGTGCAGTGGTGCGATCTCGGCTCACTGCCACCTCCGCCTCCCAGGTTCAAGCGATTCTTCTGCCTCAGCCTCTCGAGTGCTGGGACTACAGGCATGTGCCACTATGCCCAGCTAATTTTTTGTATTTTTAGTAGAGACAGGGTTTCACCGTGTT
>NW_012115711.1:1489087-1493690 GCF_000951035.1 Colobus angolensis palliatus | reverse complement strand
GACAGAGTCTCGCTCTGTCACCCAGGCTGGAGTGAAGTGGTGTGATCTCAGCTCACTGCAACCTCTGCCTCCTGGGTTCAAGCAATTCTCCCACCTCAGCCTCCTGAGTAGCTGGGACTACAGGAGCACACCAGCATGCCCAGCCAATTTTTGTATTTTTAGTAGAGATGGGGTTTTGTCATGTTGGCCAGGCTGGTCTTGAACTCCTGGCCTCAAGACATCTGCCCGTCTTGGCCTCCCAAAATGCTGGGATTACAGGTGTGAGCCACCATTCCCGGCCACAACCAATTCTTTCTGCAGTTTCTCCTCAGATATTGTCTGCTTCACAGATGACTTCCCAGCATCCAATAGTTGGTCTTCAACTTGAGTGTGATCCTAGAAGTGGGAATTAGGCATTAACCAAAGCACCAGCTGCCAGTCAAACTTCTAGTTTCTTACCGGTTAATCACCCTCAAGCTTTGTTGAATCATTCTTCTGTCCAACATGTGAGCAGTGCACAGAATGCTGCTGGTACAGCTCAGCTCCCTTCTAATTCCATTGGGGGGCATTCTTCCCAAAAGATACATTCAGTATCACAGCCATACCCATCGGAAGTCTCTAACTTCAGATTCTTCAATGCCACAAAGCCAGACTGTGCATTTGAAGGAGCATTGTTTCCAAGCCTGTATTCAGCAACAGTCATTAATTTTACAACCTAAGATTTTGGCATCTCCACAGAAAAATTTTCAGCAGGATTATATTCTGCAAGAGTCTGAAGCTCTTGCAAGTCAGCAACAGCCAAAGGGTGGTATTGAAAATGTGATTCAGTCCCTGGAACAGCCTTCTTATTCTGTTCAACACACTTATCCAGGGCCACCTGCAGAATTATCATCCTTCCCATTGAAGGCTCCTGAGCAGCTGCCCTTTGTGATATGTCCCCAGGAACAAACTTCTTACTCATCACAGCCAACTTACTCAATTCAGGCTCCACTACATAAACAGCCTGTTTATTCACTGCCAGTCCTGGAGCATCCTCTTTACACTGTACAACCACCGAGATCACAGCCAGCCTATTCTATGCAGACTTCTTATCCAGTCCCAGCTGCAGTACAGCCCTCATATTTGGCAAAGACACGTGCAGCCTGCTTATCTAGTGCAACCTCTGCTTCAGTCCCTTTTTCCAGACTAGGCAGCATATGCAATCCAGGCAGCTTACCTCGTGCAACCTATGGAACAGCCTGCTTATCAGGCATTGTCTCTTGAGCATGTATCTTATTTAGGACAAACTGCTTACACCATCCAGACAGCTGAACATGCAACCTTCATAACCCAGCAGGCATATACAATAAGCCCTCCTGATAGCAAGCAAGTACACATGACAGACAAACTCTGCAGATCAGAAGTTATACTCTGTACCACCATTTGTAGCACAGACTTTTGAGCAACAAGCCTGTTTAACACAACCCCAAGGTAGTTCTTCTTCAACATTGGAACAAAGGATGTATTTAATACCAACCTTAGATACACGGACACATTCTACTGAGCCTTTATGTAATATCCAGCTTTCAGCGACTCCATCCCAAGCAGATGTCAGTTTTGGACACCAGGAGCTAAAAGCTCAGGCCCAGTCAACTAGCATTATATCTCAGAGGGCAGTGGAAGGACAGCTTCAAAACCCTGAGCAGGTGTCCTTCATTCAGCAGGCCTCTTCACAGGCACAGATGTAGCCCCCACATTTCTCAGCACAGTTTTCCCAATCACATCTAGCACCAAGCCAGGTTTCTCACTTAGCTTTCATTCAGCAGCAGCAGATGACTCATTCATCTCATAGACAAGCACAGGAAACCCATCAGTTGTCTACTCAGGAAGGTCCCATAAATCAACAGCAATCTTTGTTTAGTCAACATGCTGCTGTCCAGCAGCAGGTACCTCATTCACAGGCACCTAAGCAAGTTCAGCCGTTACCAGGTATTCCAAACACCATCACAAACATGGTCCAGATTATACATCCGTTGCAAGAACAGTTGCAACTGGCAGCCCTGGAACAACAATATATAATACAGCCTTTAGAGTAGCCTCAAGTACTTCACGCACTAGACAACAGTCAGACTTTTCCCCTACAGAAAAACCTAGCACAATACCAGCCAGCATACATCCAGCAGCAGTCTGCTGACCAGCCGCAGTGGTAGCCATCTTACAGCTTAGCACCTGTTTCTGGGTCATCAGAGTCACAATTACAACAGCAGACCCTCTGTCAAAGCTCTGGGATAGCCCTTCCAAATCAGCAACCTTCAGTTCATCTCCTGACACTTAGCATTCTGGTAGACGCTTCCACTGCTTTTCAGAGCATTTCTGTGTTACACACACAGCAGCATTTACAAGGCCAAGAAATTCCAAAGGTAAATCCTTGTGGGGGAAAATGAGGATGATTGTGATTTTTCTGTGATATTTAAGGGTCAGGATGATAGTCAACTATAACAGATATAGCACTTCAGTAGGAGTCACAGTCCGTGTTCCTGACTCTTTTCCTTACTTACTGGGTGACCTTGATTCAGGTCTTTTCTAAATGTTCTCATCTGTAAAGTGAAGGGATTAGACCAGATGACTGCAATTAAAAAAAAAAAAATTTGAGGACCTACTTAGGATGTAACAGTGAATAAAATACAAAAACCCCTTCTGTCATTGAGGTTTGTTGTCTAATGGGGAAAGATTGTCAATAACCATTATAAAAAGGAAATTATATAGTACAAGGTGCTTTGGGGAAAATGTAGAGCAGGAAAAGGAGGAAAGTGGGTGGCAGTTTTAAGGAAGATGGCCATCAGAGTAGGTCTCATTGAGAAGATAACATTTGAGCAGACACTTCAAGGAAGTGAGGGAGTCAGTAATGTATATTTCAGACAGAAGGAAATAACAGGTGCAAAGGCCCTAAGGGAGAAGTTTGTCTGGCATGTTTGGAAAACAGCAAGGCAGCAAGTGTAGCTTTCCAAGATCCTTTAGTCCTAAAACGTTTGGAACCTATGGTTCTCTTATTGTTCTACATTTATAATAAAGCATTTGCCTTTGTGAGATAATACTGTTGAGTGATTCTTATTGCCAAATACTATTCCGAAGACATTACATGTACATCCTCACACCAACCCTAGGCATCCCATTATTTATAAAATCTCCTCTTCATCAATAAATTATAAATTTATAATGGATTTCAGTATGTGTGTGCTGACTCCTAACAGGACTGAGCGAGAATAAATAAAGATCTTTGCAGCTGAAGTTTCTTCAGACAGGGGCATGCTATTCTGGGATTTATGATTTTAGATTAAGGGGTTTAACCATTTTTTCTTCTTCCTTTTTTTTTTCTTTCTTTTCTTTCTTTTTTGTTTTTGTTTTCCTGCACTACACAGATGTAATTAACAAAGTATTTTGGATTTTAATGTTCATTGTGTAGGCAGATGGCATGTGTTGTATACTTTCCTTACCTAATTAAAAAGTTTTCCCCAACATCTTACTAAGAAAAATTTCACATATACAGAATATTGGAAAAAATTGTAGCAGTGAAAAATTACTTGTTATTTCTCCAGCTAGAGACAACTTATTGTTTTTTGTTTTGTTTTGTTTTGTTTTTTTGAGATGGAGTCTCACTCTTTCGCCCAGGGTGGAGTGCAGTGGCGCACCTAACACCTAAATTATACAGTTAACTTTTGCTCTATTTGCTCTATCGCATACCTATTTATCCCTTTATCCCTTTATTAATCCATTTTATTTTTCTGGTGCATTTCAAAGTTTAAAGGAAGTTGCTAACATCAGTATACATCATCCATAAATACGTATCATTGACTAGAACTCAGTATTTATATTTTTTAGTTTAAATGTATATACAGTAAAATGCATAAATCATAATTCGTGAGTTTCGACAAATGCTTATACCTGTGTAACCCCAACCGTTATCAAGACATAGAAGAGGTGTTGACAGCCTTTTTCTGTAAAGGTCTAGATAGTAAATATTGTAGGCTTTGCAGACTATATAATCTCTGTTGCAGCTACTCAGTTCTGCTGTTCTATGCATGAAAACAACCATAAATATGTAAACAAATAGGCGCGGCTGCGTTCTAATAAACCTTTGCTCACAAAAACAGGTGGTGTGCCAAATTTGGCCTGAAGCCTTGCCCACCTGATAGAGAATACTGCCATTACTCCAGAAAAAGTTCCCTCATGCCCCTTCCCAGTCAGTCTTCTCCACACCCGTTAGAGTCAACCACTGTTGATTATTTCTTGTTGTTTTTTGAGACAAGGTCTTGCTCTTTTGCAAAGGCTGGAGTGTAGTGGTACAAACACAGCTCACTGCAGCCCTAACCTCCTGGTTCAAGCCATCCTTGCACCTCAGCCTCCCGAGTAGCTGGGACCACAGGTACGCACCACTCCGCCTGGCTAAGTTTTTAATTTTTTTGTAGAGATGGGGTCTTGCCATGTTGTCCAGGCTGGTCTTGAACTCCTAGGCTTAGCCCATTCTAGACCTTCATGTAAATGGAACAATATAATAAATATTCTTGTGTAAGGCTTCTGTCATTCAACATGTTTTTGAGATTGATCCATGTTGTGTATGTATCAGTAGCTCTTTTTTTTTTTTTTT
>NW_012115711.1:1482081-1489037 GCF_000951035.1 Colobus angolensis palliatus | reverse complement strand
TTTTTTTTTGAGATAGAGTTTCGCTCTTGTTGCCCAGGCTGAAGTGCAATGGCGCGATCTCGGCTCATCGCAACCTCTGCCTCCCAGATTCAAGTGATTCTCCTGCCTCAGCCTCCCGAGTAGCTGTGATTACAGTCTTGCACCACCACGCCCAGCTAATTTTGTATTTTTAGTAGAGACGGGGTTTCTCCACGTTGGTCAGGCTGGTCTGAAACTCCTGACCTCAGGTGATCCACCCAGCCAGCTCTTTCTTTTTTTTAACTGCAGGATAATATTCCATTTTATGAATATACCAAATTTTTTTATCTATTCTACTATTCACAAACAGCTAAATGATTTCTAGTTTTGGGTTATTGTGAATAAAGCTGCAATGAGCATCCCTATATAAGTTTTATTTTCTTGTAAACATGTTTTCATTTCTCTTGAATTATACCTAGAAATAGAATTGCTGGGTCATAGAATAAGTGTTTGACTTTTTAAGAAATTGGAAGTTTTCCGAATTGGCTGCACTAACACCAGCAATGTAGGAGAGCTCCACACCCTCACCAGCATTTTTAATTTTAGTTATTCTAATTTCTGTATAGTGGTATCGCATCGTGGTTTTAATCTGTATTTCCCTGATGACTATGATGTTGAGTACCTTTTCATGTATTTGTTGGCCTTTGTATATCTTTCTTTGTGAAGTACCTGTTCAAGTCATTTGTCCATTTTATTTGCTCTTTTTATTATGGACTTACAGAAATTCCGTATATATTCTGGATTATACAAGTCCCTTCTGAGATACATGTTTTATAAATATATTCTCCAGTCTGTATATTGCCCATTCATTTTTGTAATGGTCTCATTTAATGAGACAAAGTATTTAATTTTGATGAAGTCTGATTCATCAAAGTTTTTCTATTGTAGTTACTACTTTCTGTGGCCCATGAAACCTTTGCCTACACCCAAGTTACAAGGAAACTTTCATATGGTTTATAGTTTTATGTTTAAGTCTATGGCTCATCTTGAATTAATTTTTATGAATGCTGTGAAGTAAGGGGTCAAGATTCTTTTTTCTTTCCTCTAGGAATATCCTAACAGCTTCATCTGTTGAAAAGACGTCCCTTTCACCACATCTCTACCAACACTTGTTATCTGTCTTTTTTATTGTAGACATCCTGGTGGGTGTGATGTGGTATCTCACTGTGGTTTTGATTTGCATTTTTCTGAAGACTAATGATGTTGAGCATCTTTTTATATGCATATAGGTCCTTCATGTATCTTCTTTTATTGTCTTTGGAGAAATATCTATTGAAATCCTTTGCCCAGTTTTTGTTTTATTATTTTATTTTTTGTAGAGTTGAGGTCTTGCCATATTGCCCTGGCTGGTTTTGAACTCCTGGTCTCAAGCAGTCCTCCCACCTTGGCCTCCCAAAGTGCCAGGATTACAGGCATGAGCCACTGCGCCTAACCCTTTTACCCAGTTTTTAATTGGGTATCTTTTTGTCTTTTTATTGTTGAGTTATGAGTTCTTTAGATATTCTGGATACTTAGACCATTATCAGATGTATGATTTACAAATATTTTCTTCCATTCTGTGCATTGTCTTTTCACATTCTTGATGGTGTCCTTTGTGGCATAATTTTTTTTTTAATTTGATAAAGTCCAATTTCTCAATGTTTTCTTTGGTTACTTTGTGCTTTTTGTGTCATATCTAAGAAACTGTTGCTTAATCCAAGGTCATAAAGATTTTCTCCTATATTTTCTTCTAAGAGTTTTAAATTTTAGCTCTTAAATTTGGGTCTTTGATCCATTTTGAGTTATTTTTTGTATATAGTTTGAGGTAGGGGTCCAATTTCTTTCTTTCCATGTGGACATCCAGTTTTTCCAGCGCCATTTATTCAAAAGACTATTTGCCCATTGAATAGCCTTGGCACCCTTGTTGACAATAAATTCACCATAAAAGTATGAGTCTTCCAACTTTGTTTTCCTTTCTCAAGATTATTTTGGTTCCTCTGAGTCCTTTGCATTTCCACATGAATTTTAGGATCACCTTGTCAAGTTGGGTCCAAAAAGCCAGCTGGGATTTTGATAGGCATTGTGTTAACTTTGTATATTGCTTGGGTAATATTGTCTCTTAATAATATGAAGTCTTCGAGTCCAGGAACATGGATGTCCTTTCATTAAATTAGGTGTTCTTTAAGTGTTGGCAAAGGTGTGGAGAAAAGGGAACCCTTGTCCACTGTTGATGGGAATGTAAATTGGTGTAGCCATTATGGAAAACAGTATGAGGCTAGGTGCAGTGACTCACACCTGTGATCCCAATGCTTTGGGAGGCTGAGGCACGAGGATCACTTTAGCCCAGGAATTCAAGACCAACCTGGACAACATAGTGAGACTTCCTCGTCTCTACAAAAAAATTTAAAAATTAGCTAGGTGTAGTAGCATGTACCCCATAGTCCCAGCTACTCTGGAGGCTGAGGCAGAAGGATCCCTTGAACCCAGGAGGTCAAGGCTGCAGTGAGCCGTGATTGCACCACTGCACTCCAGCCTGGGCAGCAGAGCAAGACCCTGTCTCAAAAACAAACAAACAAAAACAGTATGAAAGTTCCTCAAAAAATTTAAAAAAAAAAAAAAACCTACCTTACAATCCAGCCATTCCACTTCTGGGCATATATCCAAACGAAAAGAAATCAGTATCTTGGCATACCTGCACCCTCGTGTTCATTGTAGCTTTATTCACAATAGCCAAGATATGGAAACAGCTTAAGTGTTGACAGATGAATGGATAACAAAAATGTGGTGTGTGTGCATATACACGTATATGTATGTGTATATATATGTATATAAAGAAGGAAATTCAGGAAATCAGCCACTGAAAAAGAAGGAAATCCTGCTATTTGTGACAACATGGATGAACCAGGAGGACATTATACTAAGTGAAGCCAGATACATAAAGATACTGTATGATCTTACTTATACGTGGAATCTATAAATATCAAACTCATAGAAGCAGAGAGTAGAACAGTAGTTGCCAAGGTCTGAGAAGTAGGAGAAATGGAGAGACTTGGTTAAAGGGTATAAACTTTTACTTATAAGATGAGTAAGTTCTAGGGATGCAACATATTGTTTACTTGAAATTTTTTTTTATTTTGAGTCAGTGTCTCTCACTCTGTTCTTCAGGCTGGAGTGCAGGGGTGCAGTCTCGGCTCACACAACCTCTGCCTCCTGGGTTCAAGTGATTCTCATGCCTCAGCCTCCCAGGTAGCTGAGACTACAGGCATATGCCACCATGCTCAGCTAATTTTTGTATTTTAGTAGAGACGGGGTTTCTCCATGTTGTCCAGACTGGTCTCGAACTCCTGGCCTCAAGTGATCCGCCCACTTCAGCCTACCAAAGTGCTGGGATTACAGGCGTGAGCCACTGCGCCCAGCCTTAAAAGAGATCTTAAGTATCCTCACCACACATACATGTACAAAGGGTAACTTTGTGTTGTGGTTGATATGTTAATTTTATTGTGGTGATCATTTCACAGTATATACGTATAGCAAATCATCACATTGTACATCTTGAATATATACAGTTTTTAGTTGTCAATTATACCCCAGTAAAGCTGGGGAAAAATAGTTGGTTTTTAATTTCAGCAGTATTTTGTAGTTCTCAGCAAACAAATCTTTTTTTTTTTATTTTTCAACTTTTATTTTAGAATCAGGGAGTACGTGTGCAGGATTGTCACAGAGGTATATTGCGTGATGCTGAGGTCTGGGGTATGACTGAACTCATCACTCAGATGTGGAGCATAATACCCAATGGTTAGTTTTTCAGCTTTTTTCCCCATCCCTTTCTCTCCCCTCTATTAGTCCCCAGGGTTTACTCTTTTCATCTTTATGTCCACATGTACCCAGTGTTTAGCTCCCACTTATATGTGAGAACTTGTGATATTTGGCTTTCTGTTTCTGTGTTAGTTCGCCTAGAATAACTGCATCCTTGTTGCTGCAAAGGACATGATTTCATTCTTTTTTATAGCTGCATAGTGTTCCACAAGTCTTTATAATTCCTTGTAAAGTTTTTTCCTAAGTTATTATTTTTGTTGTTATAAATGGAATTGTTTTCTTAATTTCCATTTTGGATTGTTAATTGCTAAGGCATACAAATACAACTGATTTTTGTGAGTTGCTCTTATATCCTATAATTTTACTAAATTTGTTTATCAGCTCTAATAGTTTTTTTTGTAGATTCTGTAGGAATTTCTATAATAAGATCATGTCATCTGGGAATAGAGATAGTTTTAATTTTGCTTTCCAATTTAGATTTTTTTTTTTGAGACATAGTCTCACTCTGTCACCCAGGCTGGCGTGCAGTGGTACAATCTTGGCTCTCTGCAATCTCCGCCCCCTGAGTTCAAGCGATTCTCCTGCCTCAGCCTCCCGAGTAGCTGGGATTACAGTTGTCTGCCACCGTGCCCAGCTAATTTTTGTATTTTTAGGAGAGACAGGGTTTCACCATCTTGGCCAGGCTGGTCTTGAACTCCTGACCTCCTGATCCACCCTCGGTCTCTGGAAGTGCTGGGATTACAGGCATGAGCTACCACACCCGGCCCAGATGTTTGTTTTTTAAAAAATTGTTCTTGCTGGAACTTCTAGTATAATGTTGAGTAGGAGTTGAGAGCAAATATCCTGCTTTTCCTAATCTCAGTGAGAAAATTGTCAGTCTTTCACCATTAAGTATGATGTTATCTGTGTGTCTTTTTACTTTTAAAGAACTTTATTCAGGCTTAGTTTATGTACAATAAACTGCATGTATTTATAGTGTACAGTTAAATGAGTTGACAGATATATGCCATAATCAAGATACAGAACATTTCCAGAACACCCAAAAGTTTCTTGTGTCCCTTTTCAGTATTTGTATGTGTGTGTTTACTCTAGGGATTTTAATTTACATTCTAAATTCTTCACAGTTTTTACATAGATTTAATATATCATAAAATGTAAGGACCATGCAACTATTTATTTCCTGCAGGCTTTAAGCTATAATTATTTTTGTTTGTTTGTTGAGATAGGGTGTCCTTCTGTAGCCCAGGCAGGAGTACAGTGGTTCAGTCACAGCTCACTGTAGCCTCGACCTCCCAGGTCCAAGCAATCCTCCCACCTCAGCCTCTCAAGTAGTTGAGACCATAGGCATGCACCACCACACCTGGCTAATTTTTTTTATCTGTGTAGAGATGGGTCTCCCTGTGTTACCCAGGCTGGTTATAATTGTTATATATATTACATCTACATACATTATAAGCTGCACAATGCAATGTTATAGATTTTGCCTTATATAAACGTATGCCTTTTCCAAGAAATTACGAAGAGAAAAAGTTTTAAATTTTGATGAGATCCAGTTTTTTCCTTTCTTTTTTTTTTTGTTTTGAATTGTGCTTTTTGTGTGAAGTCTAAGAATTCTTTGCCTAGCCTTAGAACTGGAGATATTCTTCTACTTTTACATTTTTCATTTCAGTGTGTGATCTATGTTAATTAATTTATTTTATTTATTTATTTATTTTTTGAGATGGAGTTTCGCTCTTGTTGCCCAGGCTAGAATGCTGTGGCGTGATCTTGGCTCACTGCAACCTCTGCCTCCAGGGTTCAAGTGATTCTCCTGCCTCAGCCTCCCAAGTAGCTAGGATTACAAGCGCTCACCACCACCCCTGGCTAATTTTTGTATTTTTAGTAGAGACAGGGTTTCACCATGTTGGCCAGGCTGGTCTCAAACTCCTGACCTCAGGTGATCCACCCTCCTTAGCCTCCCAAAGTGCTGGGATTACAGGCATGTACCACCATGCCCGGCCTATGTTAATGTTTTTTAAATTAGAGGCATTCACACGGTAATATGTTAATCTTGTATATGGTTTTGAGATTTAGATTCAGGGTTTTTTTTTGAGGGGAGGGAGGTTCCCTGTAGATGTTTAATTGCTGTAGCATCATTGAAAAGACTGCTTGTCTTCCATTCAGTTGCTTTTATATTTCTGTCAAAAATCAGTTTGGCATATTTGTGTGGGTCTTTTCTTCTGGGTTCTCTATTCTGTTTAATTCATTTATGTTTTAAGTTTTTTTTTTTTTTTTTTTAGCTCTTCTGGATTTCTATTTTTCCATATAAATTTTAGAATAATCTAGTCTATGTCCACAGAAAACCTTGCTGGGATTTTGATAGTACTTGTATTAGTCCTATATATGAATTTGGGGAAAATTGATGTCTTTACTATGTTGGGCCTTCAAGTTCAGGAACATGATATGTCTCTTCATTTATTTAGGTCTTCTTTGATTTCTTTCTCAGCATTTTGTAATTTTCAGCATACAAATCCTAAGGCTCTTTTGCTAATTTTGTGCCTAAGTATTTGGTTTAATTTTGAAGGATTATAAATAATTGAATAATTGTGCTTTTTTTTTTTTTTTTTTTTTTTTCGAGGCAGAGTCTCACTCTGTCACCTAGGCTGGAGTTCAGTGGTGTGATCTCAGCTCACTGCAGCCTCTACTTCCCAGGCTCCAGCAATCCTCCCACCTCAGCCTCTCAAGTAGTTGAGACCATAGGCATGCACCACCACCCCTGGCTAATTTTTGTATTTTTAGTAGAGACAGGGTTTCACCATGTTGGCCAGGCTGGTCTCAAACTCCTGACCTCAGGTGATCCACCCTCCTTAGCCTCCCAAAGTGCTGGGATTATAGGCATTAGCCACCACACCGGACCAATAATAGTAATTTTTAAAAATTTTTTTAATCCCAGCACTTTGGGAGACTAAAGCAGGCAGATCATGAGATCAAGAGATTGAGACCATCCTGTCCAACATGGTGAAACCCCATCTCTACTAAAAATACAAAAATTAGCTGCGCGTGATGGCACACTCCTGTAGTCCCAGCTACTTGGGAGGCTGAGGCAGGAGAATCCCTTGAACCCAGGAGGTGGAGGTTGCAGTGAGCCAAGATCGTGCCACTGC
>NW_012115711.1:1480421-1481624 GCF_000951035.1 Colobus angolensis palliatus | reverse complement strand
GCTGGGATTACAGGCTTGAGCCACCGCGCCCGGCCCAGATTTTTTTATAGATGCTCTTTATCCAGTTGAGGTAGTTACCCTCTATTACCTGACTCAATGAGAATTTTTATTATGAATTAATATTGGCTGAGGGCGATGGCTGACGCCTGTAATCCCAGCACTTTGGGAGGCTGAGACAGGTGGATCACCTGAGATCAGGAGTTCAAGAACAGCCTCACCAACATGGTGAAACCCTGTCTCTACTAAAAATACAAAAATCAGCCAGGCGTGGTAGTGGGTGCCTGTAATCCCAGCCACTCGGGAGGTTGAGGCAGGGAGAATTGCTTGAACCCAGGAGGTGGAAGTTGTAGTGAGCTGAGATCGTGCCACTGTACTCTAGCCTGGGTGACAGAGTGAGACTCCATCTCAAAAATAAATAAATAAATAAAATAGATGTTGCCTTTTTCAGATGTTTCTTCTGTGTTAATGATATGGTCATATGGTTTTTTGTTTTTTTTTTTTTTTTACTTGTTGATATATAGTAGATGACATGGATTTCAAATATTGAAACAGCCTTATGTCCTTGGAATAAACTCATTTGGTCATGGCATATGATTCTTTGCATACATTGTTCGATTCACTTTACTAATACTTTGTTGAAGATTTTTGAACCTTAAGTTTATGACAGATACTGATTTGTAGTTCAGTTTTATGTCTTTGCTAATTTTGTATCTAGAGGTATTATCAATTGCTGAAAGTAAGGTGTTGAAGTTTCTAAGTATAGTTGTAGATACATGTGTTTCTCCTTTTAACGAAGTAATTTGTTTTTTTTTGTTTGTTTGTTTTTGAGACAGAGTCTCCCTCAGTCACCCAGGCTGGAGTGCAGTGGCACAGTCTTGGCTCACTACAACCTCCGCCTCCTGAGTTCAAGCGATTCTTGTGTCTCAGCCTCCTGAGTAGCTGGGATTACAGGCGTGCACCACCACGCCCAACTAATTTTTGTGTTTTTAGTAGAGACGAGTTTCTGGCATGTTGGCCAGGCTGGTCTCGAACTCCTGACCTCAGGTGATCCACCCGCCTCAGCCTCCCAAAGTGCTGGGATTATAGATGTGAGCCACTGCACTCAGCATACACAGTCTTTTTTTTTTTTTTTTCACTACTGTTTTGAAGCTCTCTTATTTGGTGCATCCATGTTTAGGATGGCTATATCCTTTTAGTGGATTG
>NW_012115711.1:1479188-1479772 GCF_000951035.1 Colobus angolensis palliatus | reverse complement strand
AAACTCCTGGCCTCAAGGTGATCTTCCCTGCCTCGTTCTCCCAAAGTGCTGGGATTACAGACATGAGCCACCAGGCCCGACCTTCCGACCTTTTTTTTTTTTTTTTTTTTTTTTTTCACTACTGTTTTGAAGCTCTCTTATTTGGTGCATCCATGTTTAGGATGGCTATATCCTTTTAGTGGATTGATCTTTTTATCATTATATTTTATCCCTCTTCATTTCTTGTAATTTTCTTTCATGTGAAGTCAACTTTATCTGATATTACATACTCCCTGCTGCTTTTTATTGCTTAATGTCAACATGATATATTTTTCCATCCTTTTACTTTCAGCCTATCCTGTGTTTGAAGTGAGTTTCTTGTAGAAAGTGTATAGTTAATGTTTATCCGTGTTTTTTATCCCTTCTGCCAATGTCTCTTAGTTGGCATATTTAGACTGTTTTGCATTCAAAGTCATTTTTTATATTCTAGGACTTAAGTCTACCATGTTAGTATTTGCATTTTGTTTCTTCTCTCTGTTTCTCCTTCTTGTGTTTCTCTTTTCTTACCCACCTGTGGGTTATTTGAAAGTTTTTAGGATTCCTTC
>NW_012115711.1:1470391-1478488 GCF_000951035.1 Colobus angolensis palliatus | reverse complement strand
GGTGATCTTCCCTGCCTCGTTCTCCCAAAGTGCTGGGATTACAGACATGAGCCACCAGGCCCGACCTTCCGACCTTTTTTTTTTTTTTTTTTTTTAGGTGACAGGGTCTTGGTTTGTCACCCAGGCTGGAATGCAGTGGCTCAGTCATGGTCTACTGTAGCCTCAACCTCCTGAGCTCAAGCAATCCTCCTGCCTAAGCCTCACAAGTAGCTGGGACTCTAGGCATGCACCACCATGCCCGGCCTTTTGTTACTGTTGTTTTCTCATAGAGATGGAGTCTTGCTATATTGCCCAGGCCGGTCTCAAACTCCTGGCGTCAAGCAGTCCTCCTGCATCAGCCTCCCAAAGTGTTGGGATTATAGGCATCAGCCACCATCAGTTCCCATCATTCTTTGAACTTATCTGTACACAATAAGATGTTCCAGACCTATCCTATTCTTCCTTGCCTCAACTTTGTAATCAGTCATTTCCAGTCAGCTCTGGTTGAGAGGGTTTGTTTTCATGGAGAAATAATCTCATTTATAGGAAGAATGATTTAGGAATGAGGGAAATTTTCTTGAAATAGGAAAGAAAAAATTATCGTAGTGATGTCCTTGAGAAGGTGAGAGGAGATAACATTTAGTTTCTAAATAGAGGGGTTGGCCTTAGCATAGGAGTACAGTTGTCCATAATAATAAGTGTGAAGGTAGAGATTATGGCCATAAATGCTATTTAGGTGGGTAGATGTTATGGAAATTCTCTTTTTGTTGCCTTTTTTATTTTCTCAGTGAAATGGAGGCAATGTCATCAGCTGAGAATGAAGTTAGGGGAGGGAGTGTGTATTAGAAGTTTAATGATGGAAGCAAAAGTTTTAAAT
This sequence comes from Colobus angolensis palliatus, assembly GCF_000951035.1. Taxonomy (NCBI): domain Eukaryota; kingdom Metazoa; phylum Chordata; class Mammalia; order Primates; family Cercopithecidae; genus Colobus; species Colobus angolensis. The sequence continues at coordinate 1,477,632 of NW_012115711.1, read as the reverse complement.
AGTTATATAGAAGAATAGTAGTAGAATGAATGAACAAGGGAAGTGTAGTGAGATTACCAGGCAGCATTAAGGATCCTCTTGAAGTTAATTATTCTAAAGAGTTAATCTCTTTCTTGAGTTTGGTGCTTCTTTTTTTCCTAAGTTTTAGTGTTTCTCAAGGATTTGGTGATTCTTGGCTTTTTGTTCAGTCATATTTAAGGATACTGTTCAGCTGTCTGATTTGTTTACTTACAGTAGCCTGCCTTGCTGCCAGTTATTGTAGAGGAGGGAGGAGTTGTGTTGGGAACACGTTTTCTTGGTAGTTTGTTACCTATAGATTTGTTCTTCCTCTCAGGCTCTACCTTGAGTTTTTGGGCAGATTTCCTTGCTGCTCACTATTCAGCATAATGAGAGGTTAGGAGAGGATAGGATTGCCTAGCCTACCTAGCTGCTCTTAATTCACCATATCATTTAATCTCCCAGATGAATTCCCCAAAGCCAGGCAATCTTCTGGTATCCATTGAGTAGTTTTAGAGCTTCCCCAAATCACTCCTAGCTTTGCAGTAGTTTTCTCCTATATGTGTGTGTTTGAAGCTTTGGTTTCCATATATGTTGTTACCCATGGATGTGATCTATTGGTTTCTGTTCTTTTGGAAGGTTCTTTACCGTTGATGGTCTGTGGATGGCATTCTTTTTAGTTTTTCTGGGATGTTATGACTGTATTCTAGTTTTTGTTTTTGTTTTTGTTTTTTGCTTTGAGATGGGAGTCTTGCTCTGTTGCCCAGTCTGGAGTGCAGTGGCATGATCTTGGCTCACTGCAACCTCCGCCTTCTGGGTTCAAGCAATTCCTGGCTAATTTTTGTACTTTTAGTAGAGACAGGGTTTCATCATGTTGGCCAGGGTGGTCTCAAACTGCTGACCTGAAGTGATCTACCTGCCTTGGCCTCCCAAAGTGCTACGATTACAGGCGTGAGCCACTGTACCTGGCCAATTCTAGTTTTTTAAATTAATCATTTCTGTTGCTTTCTAGAGTATTAGGTAGTTGGTAAGACAGATGTGTATGTTCACTGTTCCCATATTGATTCAGTCGCAGAATTTCTCTTATCTACATGAATAATGTGGATTGACATCAAAAGGGAAAATAACTTAGTGATTTTGTTGTTGCAAATATCTAGCATTGACAACTAGAAGCAGGGGTTTAATTCAGGTTTTTGTTGATATTGTTTTCATAAGTACTGACCGGATTGGCCAGATTTCAGACTTTGAATGTATCAGGAGTCATTGAAATGTTATGTATTACTTGTTTTCATGGCTAAATCTACATATTAGCATAGCTGAGTTGTGTATTTGTAAGATTACTCTAGAAATTGTGGTTCTTATTAGCATTTTCTATTTTACTACTATTTCATAGCTTAGCCAATGGAATCATTTGCTTTATTAATTCCAGTTTCTTAATCAGTGAAGGTAATATCTTTATACTTCAGTCTTTATTTTAATTCTAGCCATGGTATGTTTTAGACCCATAAAGATGGTTACTGTGGTTATCAGTGGTTTTAAGAAATTGGCTTTGTTTCTGGTGACATTTCTATTCTTTCAGTGCTTGCAAAACAGTACAGAAACTATATGAAGAATGGACTCTGTTGATATGTGTAACACTGACATTAATTGGCAAAAGATTCTCTATGTTTGATTTGTTTGGAAATATCCATGGGCCTACTGTGAGTGAATATTATTGAAACGCTCCACACGTGTATTCTGGTAAAGACCATTTTATTATGTAACCAGTTTCTGAGACTAGCTAGCTGCCTTCCTTACTTCTCCCTCCCTCCCTTCCTCCCACCCTCTTTTTTCATCCTTTTTTTTTTTTCTTTTGAGATATGATTTCACTCTGTCACCTAGTGCAGTGGCACTATCATAGCTTACTGCAGCCTTGAACTCCTGGGCTCAAATGATCCTCCTGCCTCAGCCTCCCAGGTAGCTGAGTCTGAGGCATTCTAATGGAGTGAAACTTATCAAGCAGTGTAATTTCATTTAATCTTCACTGTAACTTTGTCCGTAAAGTAGTTAATTCCATTACATGGAAATATTTGTGTAAAAATTGAGAAAGTTGTAACTGATTTTTCTAGAGAGAGATTCTAGTTTCTAAGGAATCAGACTATTTCTATAAAAACACTATTTAGCACAGTATTGTATTTATGTGAAATTGCTTTATTCTAATTGAAGGGAAATCGGTTTAAACAGTGGGTGTGTTTGCTGAACATTGTCAAAAAGTGTTCCCAAAAGGCATGTATTGCTTTGTATCTATTCATATTATTGAAACTGGTAATAATAAGGACATTAGTCATTTGGATTGATTTCCAGTGACATTATTCAGCCCTCTGCCTTTTGTAATGTAAATCAGTTAGAATACTGAAGATGTTGAAGTGGGGAGAACCTTTCAGATTTATCTCATTTTTCCAGGAAGGAGCCAGCTTTGTAAATAGCAGCACAGTTGAACTTTTCAATTTGGGAGGTTGGTTGAATGAGCTAAAAAACTGATTATTTGTGGATTACCATGGTAAGGTATTTAAGAAAAAGGCAAACTATTGTTTTGGGAGCATAGCAATTATGAAAGCTTTTTAAAATAATTTTATCATATTATACATGTTATATTCTCGATTTATATGTGTACATTCAATTTTGAAACTACAGTTCTAACAGTTTGGACTTAATATTAACTATTGGTTTTAGTATAGATCACCAGTTTTTATACCACATATTCTCTATTCTTGATTTTTAAATTTTGCTAAGTGCCTATGTAGTTTGAAGAATGGCTTTGTGTAATTTTTCAAAGTTACTTGGGTTTGAAATTTCTGATTCTTTGGATATCCGAAACTGACCTTTCATTTATATTAACACATGAACAATAACTTGTTGGACATTAAAAAAAATCAGTTTACAATATTTTTTTCCCATCTACATATTTTGTTCTTTTGTCTTCTTCTAGCTGATGCTTCAGAAGAGAAGCGTAGGCCTGTCTGATTTTTTTTGTTCCCTTTTCCTCCTAAGTGCTTATAGGTGGTATTCTTTATCTTTATAAGTAAAAAGTTTAGTGTATATATTTTGTTAATTTTCAGAATTCTTTGGGTATGGCATACATCTTTTATATGTCTTGGTATGGATCTTTTATTTCCTCACATGAAAATAGCTTTTTAGGCTAGGTGCAGTGGCTCATGCCTGTAATCCCAGCACTTTGGGAGGCCAAGGTGGGTGGATCAGCTGAGGTCGGGAGTTCAAGACCAGCGTGACCAATATGGAGAAACCCCATCTCTACTAAAAAGACAAAATTAGCTGGGCGTGGTGGCACATGCTTGTAGTCCTAGCTACTCAGGAGGCTGAGGCAGGAGAATCGGTTTGGGAGGCGGAGGTTGCGGTGAGCCAAGATCACGCTATTGCACTCTAGCCTGGGCAAGAAGAGCGAAACTCCGTCTCACACACACACACGAAAGGAGCTTTTTAAAAATAACTTTCCTTCTCATAAATACTTTTTAAAGTACAGAAATATATAAAGAAAGTTAAAGTTACCTATGCTCCTACTTCTCAAAAACAAAACTTTTGTAGTTTTTCTAGATGTTTTCCATGCTGTGTATGCATGAAAAACGTCTGGTATTTTATCAGGATTGAATCATACCAGCTATTTTTCAAATTTTTTTTTAACAAGATGTATACATTAATTAAGGTATCCTAAATGTGCAGTTTGGTAAGTGTTCACATATGTATACCTTCATGAAATGCAAATGAAGATACAGAACACTTCCAGCCCCCTAGAAAGTTCACCGAGATTCATCTACATTGTTGCATATATCAGTAGTTTGTTTCATTGCTGGTAGTTGTTCCATTGTAGAATATACCATGATTCAGTTATCCATTCTCCTATCCATGTACATTAGGATTGGTTCTAGTTTTTGGCTTTTATGGATAAAGCTGATGTGAGCTTTCCTGTATATTTTTTGGTGAATATATGCACTCATTTCTCTTGTGTATATACTTAGGAATGGGATTGTTGGGTCACAGAATAAGGGTAGTTTTAGCCATACCTTATATTGCCAGACAGTTTTCCAAAGCTGTTGTACCAAAATACGTTCCCGCTGGCAATGTGTAAGACTTCCAGTTACTCTGCATCCTTATCTGTTGTCAGTCGTTTAAATTTTAGCTGTTCTGATGGGTTTGATGTGGTTATATATTGTGGTTTTTAACTTGCATTTTCCTGATAAATAATGATGTTGAGCGTTTTTTTGTATAATTATTAGAGATTCAAATACCTTCTTTGGTGAAGTGCCTATTCGAATCTTTTAATTTTTGTATTTAGTCTGTTTTAATTTTGAGCGATTCTTCAACCTTTTTCTGTCTTTCTTGACAATATTGCAATGCAGAGGCCAGTTTTTTTTTATAGAATGTCTCTTAGTTTGGGTTTGTTTGAAGTTTCCTCATGATTATATTCAGATAATGCATTCTTGGCAGGAATACTGTGTAAGCGATGTTGTCTTCTTATCAGTGCATCATAATAGAAGTAATGCCAGTTTGTCCCAATATTGGTGAAGTTAACTTTTATTACTTGGTTCAAGTGGGGCCTGCCAAGCTTCTCTGCTGTGAGATTACTGTTTCCTCCCTTATAGTTTATGAGTTATTTGTGGGGAGATATTTTGAAGCTATGTAAATATCCCTTTCACTCAGTAGTTTTAGCATCCATTTATGATTTGCTAGCTCCATCATTCCTCTTTATATTTATTAGCTGGCCGTTCTCCTTTATTTATTTATTTATTTATTTATGTATGTATGTATGTTAGTATGAACTCATGGGGACCTTATTTTATTTACTAGGTTATAATGTAATACTACCATTATTTATTTAGATGGTTAAAATATCCATTCATGGTAGCATTTGTGTCCTTTTGACATTTTCCCATCATTCTTTGAATACTTCCTTATTTTCTAACCACAGCAAGACAGATATTACAGGCTCATTTTGTCTGTTCCCTGCTCCTACCCTGGAATCCAGCTATTTCTCCATGGAGCTCTGATTCCTTTAATTAATTTATTTATTTACATTTAAAAAGGTTTTTCTGAGGCAGGGTCTTGCTCTGTCACTCAAGGTGGAGTGCCAGTAGCAAGATCATGGCTCACTGCAGCCTCAACCTGGCTCCTGGTCTCAAACAATCCTCCCATCTCAGCCTCCCAAATAGCTGGGACTATATGTGTGTGCCACCATGCCCAGTTAGTTTTTTTAGTTTTTATTTTTTGTAGAGGCGAGGTCTCGCTCAGTTGCCCAGGCTGGTCATCAACTCCTGGGCTCAAGCAATACCCTCGCCTCAGCCTCCCCCTGATTCCTTTTAGTGGGTAATGTAATTTAGAAAAAAGCCTGAGTATTGGGTGTGTTTACTGCTACTGGGGAGTTATTGCTTCTAGAGTTCTCAGCAGACAGGCTAGGAAATTGTGCATGTATGTGCGTGTGTGTGTGTGGGTGTGTGTGCATGCACACGCGCGCATTCATATACCTTAGGTGACTTTGCTTTTGACTTTGTGTTCTAGGAGAGAATTTATATATTTTTTGCCATGTATCTCAAGTGTACACGCAAGATCTCCACTTGGTTGTATAATGATGTTTGAAATTAAATATATTTGAAATCGAACACTTATATTTGCACTTGCCACCACCCCAAGCCGGCTCTTTTCATTGTCATCCCCATCTCAACAAATAGCAACTCTGTCTTTCCTTACTCAAGCCATATGGCTGTGTTTTTTTGTTTGTTTGTTTGTTTGGTTGTTGAGAGAGTCTCGCTCTGTCCCCCAGGCTGGAATGCAGTGTTGCTGTCTTGGCTCACTGCAACCTGCATCTCCTGGGTTCAAGTAATTCTCTTGCCTAAGCCTCCCGAGTAGCTGGGATTACAGGCACTTACAGGTGCACACCACCATGCCCGCCTAATTTTTGTACTTTTAGTAGAGATGGGGTTTCACCATGTTGGCCAGGCTGGTCTCGAACTCCTGACTTCAAGTGATCCCCCCACCTCGACCTCCCAAAGTGCTGGGATTATAGGTGTGAGCCACCACACTCGGTCAGCTCTGGTCATCTTTTATTCTTTGCTTTCTCTCATATTTCACTTCAAACTATCAGCATGTCTTTTGACTCCTTTTACAAATTGTTGTGGGTAAATAGCAGGTGCACATATTTATGGGGTACATGAGATAATTTAGGCTTGGGGATGGTGGCTCTCCCCTGTAATCCCAGCACTTTGAGAGGCCAAGGCAGGAGGATCACTTAAGCCGAAAAGTTTGAGATCAGCCAAGGCAACATGGCAAAATCCTGTCTCTATTAAAAATAAAAAATTCTTTTCTATGGCTTCATAGTATTCCATACTGTATACGTGCCACATTTTCTTTATCCATTCTATCATTGATGGGCATTTGGGTTGGTTCCAAGTCTTTGCTATTGTAAATAGTGCTGCAGTAAACATACGTGTGCATGTGTCTTCATAGCAGAATGATTTATAATCCTTTGAGTAGATACCCACATGTATGAAGCTGGAAACCATCATCCTCAGCAAACTAACACAGGAACAGAAAACCAAACACTGCATGTTCTCACTCATAAGTGAGAGTTGAACAGTGAGAACACAGGGAGGGGGATATCACACACTGGGACCTGTCGGGGATGTGGGGAAAGGGGAGGGAGAGCATTAGGACAAATACCTAATGCATATGGAGCTTAAAACCTAGATGACAGGTTGATAGGTACAGCAAACCACCATGGCACATGTATACCTATGTAACAAACCTGCACGTTCAGCACATGTATCCCAGAACTTAAAGTATATATATATATATATATATATATATAAAGTTACCTGGGCATAGTGGCCCATGCCTGTAGTCTCAGCGACTCAGGAGGCTAAATGGGAGTATTGCTTGAGCCTGAGAGATCAAGGCTGCAGTGAGTCTTAATCACGTTACTGCACTTCAGCCTGGCTGACAGAGCAAGACCTTGTCTCAAAAGAATAAAAAGAGATACTTTGATACAGGCATACAATGCATAATAATCACATCAAGGTAAAAGGGGTATCTATCACCTCAAGCATTTATCCTTTGTGTTACAATCTAATTATACTTTTAATTATTTTTATTTTATGTTATTTTAATTATTATTATACTTTAAGTTCTAGGGTACATGTGCATAACGTGCAGGTTTGTAACATATGTATACTTGTGCCATGTTGGTGTGCTGCACC
>NW_012115711.1:1463870-1465770 GCF_000951035.1 Colobus angolensis palliatus | reverse complement strand
GATGCCTCACCCTGCTTCAGCTCTCCCTGGTCGGGCTGCAGAAGCTGACCAGCACCGATTGTCCGGCACTCCCTAGTGAGATGTCCCCAGTACCTCAGTTGAAAATGCAGAAATCACCGGTCTTCTGTGTCGCTCGCGCTGGGAGTTGGAGACTGGACCTGTTCCTATTCGGCCATCTTGCTCCGCCCCCTATCTTTAATTATTTTTAAATGTACAATTAAATTATCGACTATAGTTGACTTGTGCTATTAAATACTAGATCTTATTCAGTTTTTCTAATTAATTTTTGTACCCATTAACCTTCCCCACTCCCCTCCTGACTCTCCCCACTACCCTTCCCAGCCTCTGGTAACCATCCTTTTACTTTCTATCTCCATGAGTTCAATTGTTATAATTTTTAGCTCCCACGCATAAGTGAGAACATGCCAAGTTCGTCTTTCTGTGCCTGGCTTATTGTTCACTTCATATAATGACCTCCAGTTCCATCCATGACAATATCTCATTCTTGTTTATTGCTGCATAGTGCTCCATTGTGTATATTTGATTTGACTCTTACTTTAACATGTATCTGCATCCTGACTTCTCAACACCTTCACCATTGTCGTGCTGGTCTAATTCACCTCTTTTTTTTTTTTTGCTGTCTTGTCCAGGCTGGAGTGCAGTGGCACGATCTCAGCTCACTGCAACCTCTGCCTCCCAGATAGCTGGGAGTACAGGCACCTGCCACCACATCTGGCTAATTTTTGTATTTTTGGTAGAGACCAGGTTTCACCATGTTGGCCAGGCTGATCTCGAACTCCTCACCTCAAGTGATCTGCCTGCCTTGGCCTTCCAAAGTGTTGGGATTACTGGCGTGAGCCACTGTGCCCAGCCTTATCTCTTACTTAAATAATTGTAGTAGTCTCCTAATTGTTCTTGCTTTTGCTTTTGTTCTTGTATAACCTTTTTCTTATTGTAGGAAGCAGTGATAATTTTAAAATGCAGGTCACAACATGTCTCAGAGACCCAAAACCTCTCATTGCTCATCTCTCTCACAGTAAAAGCCACAATAACGTACTAATGGCCTATAAAGCCCTGAAGGATCTGGACTCACCTGCACAACTCTCTGACCTCATGTAGATTTTATTTGACTTCCGTTTTCCTCTTTTTTTTCAGACAGAGCCTTGCTCTGTCGCCCAGGCTGGAGTGCAGTTGTGCAATCTCAGCTCACCACAACCTCTGCCTCCCAGGTTCAAGCGATTCTCCTGCCTTAGCCTCCCTAGTAGCTGGAATTACAGGCACATGCCACCACACCCGGCTAATTTTTGTACTTTCACTAGAGATGGGGTTTTACCATATTGGCTAGGCTGGTCTGGAACTCCTCACCTCAAATGATTCGCCTGCCTGGGCCTCCCAAAGTGCTGGCATTACAAGCATGAGTCACCACACCCCGCCCAATTCTTCTCTTGAATGATGATTAAACCCTTTCATAGGCCTATAGCTTGAGGACAAGGAGATGCACACTTTCTGTGTATTAGTGAGCGTTGGTTTATTCTGGTTCTTCTGTACTGAAGTGTGGTTTACTTTTTTTACTCCCATAATGAATTATCCAATGTTCTGAAATAATCAAATACATTAAAGACTGTGATCTCCAACATGCAGGGCTGCCAAATGTTTCCTGTCTGCATCCTTGCTCATTTGACTTTACTTATAAGGTCTCTACCTTCCAGACTGCAAAATGGCTCAGTCAGTCTTTTCCTTTTCTTCTCCAGTGTGCATTCTCATTCTTGCCATTAAAAAAAAAAAAATTTTAAGGCCGGGCGCGGTGGCTCAAGCCTGTAATCCCAGCACTTTGGAAGGCCGAGACGGGCGGATCACAAGGTCAGGAGATCGAGACCATCCTGGCTAACACGGTGAAACC
>NW_012115711.1:1456637-1463177 GCF_000951035.1 Colobus angolensis palliatus | reverse complement strand
ACCTGTTGAAGGCTGGTCTCCAACTCCTGACCTCAGGTGATCCGCCTGCCTAAGCCTCCCAAAGTGCTGGGTTTATAGGCATGAGCCACCACACCTGGCTAATTTTTTTTAAAAAATTTGGGCCAGGTGTGGCGGCGTGTGCCTGTAAGTCTCAGCTGCTCAGGAGGCTGAAGTGGGAGAATCACTTTGAGCCTGGGAGGTTGAGGCTGTACTGCAGCCTGGGCAACAGAGTGAGACCCTGTCTCAAAAAAAAAAAAAAGTTTAGAATCTTGCCTTCACCAACGATTGGGCTTATGTAAGACAACGTCTTTACAGATGAAGAATTCTATATAAATATAAAAATATGGAAATGGGCATCATGCACATGATAATTTTCTTTAATTAAATAAGCAAAAATTCCACTGTTAACCAGGTATATACAGCATACATGTAGGCTTGAGTCAATTTGTGTCATTGGTTACACCTGGATTTCAACTCTGGCTCTTTGAACTCACTGTGTGACTTGAGGAAAGTTATTTAATCTCGCCCAGCTTTGGTTCTTTTTGGTGTGAAATGCTTTTAAATGGTTGTAAAAGTTTTAAAATGCCTATCTGGCATTTGCAACCTACTTTGAAATATATGGGATAATGTACCTATAGTAAAATCCCATAGACTATGAGTGGTGTTGGATATATAGTTTTTCACAGAACAATTCCACTTTTCTATGTGTTGGAACATTTTTATAATGTTATAAAAAATGCCTGTATTGCAGGCTTATTAGGATTAGGTGATATAAAATATGAGAAGCATCTGGCATGTAATAAGTGCTCAACAAATAGTGGCTGTTAAAAGTATTTCAGGGGAGAGAGAAATGCTTTGTAACATCAATAATATAATAAAGCAATTTATGAAATGTTTAAAAGTACATCCCAGTTTTACTGGTCTCCTTCACTCCATAATAACTGAGTAAGAATCTCTGGGATGTTGTACATGGTCTTAGCTTTTTATCTCTTTGGTCTTCCCATCTCTCCTTCTGGGGCTGAGAACCACCAATGGGAGGAGGAAAGGTGTGGTGGAGCAAGTAAAGGAGAAAGATCCTCCTCAACACCTTCCCAAGGTTTGGCGTTACATAAGACCTCAGATCCAGTTAGGGGAGCCTCAAGAATATAACAAGATTGATTCCCTGCTCCTACCCCAGCAGAAGTAGCTGTTTCTACTTTTCTTTTTTTTTCTTTTTTCTTTTTCTTTTTTTTTTTTAAGACAGAGTTTCGCTCTTGTCACCCAGGCTAGAGTACAGTGGTACAATCTTGGCTCACTGGAACCTCCACCTCCCAGGTTCAAGCAGTTCTCCTGCCTCAGCCTCCTGAGTAGCTGGGACTACAGGTGCATGCCACCACGCCCGGCTAATTTTTGTACTTTTAGTAGAGATGGGATTTCTCCATATTGGTCAGGCTGGTCTCAAACTTCTGACCTCAGGTGATCCACTCGCCTCAGCCTCCCAAATTACAGCCTCCCAATGTGAGCCATTGTGCCCAGCCCACTCTCTATTATATATGTTTAATATTTGACTCCAAGGCTCCATCAGATTCATTTTGTATTCTCACTGCCTCTTAGCACAGTCCCTGCTACACACTAGGTTTCCAATAAATGTGTGAAGGTAGAAATAAGAAAGGAAAGGGTGACATAGGAAGAAAAACTGTGCCATAAAAATGTTCATGATCTGATATTGCCAATCCTGGAAATTAATCTGAAGAAAATAATAAAAAGGAAGCAAAAAGCACATACGATGCTTGTTTCATAGTGAATGTTAGCTATGGTAGCTATCTCTGTATTTTTACTGTATTTTTATTTATATGTAATAAAAATTGGCAGTAAGTTAGTTATCTAGGAATAGGGGAGGAGTTAGATAAATATGAATACTTATTGTCCTATCATGTGCCTATTAAAAACTGGAATAATGCAGGCCAATAAAGGTAAGGAAAAATACTTAATACATTTTAAAAAGCAGAAAAAAACTGTATATTTGCAACCATTTATACACATGAAAAAAGCCTATAATATTATAGCAAATATTATAATCACAGCCATGTTAGGAAAACAGCATTCTAGGTGATTTTTCCCATTTTCCTACATTTTATAATGTTATATACATTTAATAATCAAACATTTTTATAGGATAGCAAATACCAAATGTAGAGGAAAATGAATACTTTCACAAACCTCTGGTAGGACTGTAAACTGGTTAGACCTTTCTGAAGGGCAATTTGGCAATATATATCAAGCCTTAAAAATGTCTAGCAATTCCATTTTTAGAAAGGCTTCCAAATAAATAATTAAGAATGCATACAAAGATTTGGCTACAAGAATGTTCCTCACAATATGAAATACAGTTGCAAATAGCAAAAAAATTAGATGTTTGTCTCCCTTACTTGCGCCATTAAATAAATAATGGTATGTTTATACTAAAGGATATTATGTAGCCCTTAACATGTGCTTAAACACTTAAGATGTTTTAAGTAAAAAGATTATAAAAGAGTACATACGTTATGATTACATTAAAAACGTGTGTGTGTGTGTGTGTGTACAGAAAATGGTCTCAAAGAATATACACCAAGGTGTTAAACAAGCTTATCTATATTCATCTTGCTTTGGTAATAAGAAAAAAAATAAATTCAACTTTGTACAAACAGACTTACCAAGCCTCAAATCTGATAATCTTAGGGTAGGTCACCGTTATATCAATATGCAACACTACAGTACGATTGTCCCTTGGTATCTGTAGGGGATTGGTTCCAGGACTTTTCTTGGATATCAAAATCCAAGGATGCTAAGCCCTACAGTTGGCCCTGTGGAATCACACACATGAAGTCAGCCCTCCATATCCAAGGGTTCTGAATCCTGAAAATACTGTCTTGTCTTTTTCTTTTTCTTTTTTTAAGACAGGGTCTTGCTGTATTGCCCAGGCTGGGCTACAGTGGTGTAATCATAGGTCACTGTAACTTCAAACTCCTGGGCTCAAGCAGTCCTCTTGTCTTGGCCTCCCAAAGTGCTGGGATTACAGGTGTGAGCCACCATGCCCAGCCAGAATATTATATTTTCAATCCAAGATTGGCTGAATCCATGGATGCAGAATCCACAGATAAAAAGGACTGACTGCAGTTTTAAACAAAAGTAAAAATGGGGCAGGCGTGGTGGCTCATGGTTGTAATCCCAGCACTTTGGGTGACCAAGGCAGGTGAATCACTTGAAGTCAGGAGTTTGAGACCAGCCTGGCCAACATGGTGAAACCCCATCTCTACTAAAAATACAAGAAAAAAAAAAAAATACAGGTGTGGTGGTGCGCACTCCATCTCAAAACATAAAACAAACAAATGAAAGTAAAAATGAAACATTTCATTAAATTGGAAAGACATCTGCAAAAATGGCCCAGCACCTATTTGTAAATATTAATTTTGAAACCCTTAGAAATATTATGACAGAGTTTAACTTGTAGCTTTCAGATATGAAGGCGGATAAACCAAACATTAGCCATGATTCTGAGCACTAGCACAAAGTAGCATTAATAACCCCATTAATAATTGCAAGTGATTATAAAATATAATTCCATATTGTTATATAGTAACTATGTTTTGTTTCTCTTTGCTTAGTACATACACTTGTCTCTGGATTTATGCATTAGGATGCCATGTTACTGTTCCAACTTACTGGGACTATACAAACGTTAGTTAAATTAGATACATTTTGTTGAATCTTAAGTATACAAAAAAAACTATTTGCTGAAATATTTGCTCTCAGTGTTTAAACTGTGATTATGTTAAAGAGCTAATTATCTAATCTATAATTAGAAGCTAGTTTAATTTATCCAGGAAAAAATTTCTCAGTATGGATTGATTAGAATGATGAAATAGTTTGAAATAGTTTAGGGAAGTGGAGGAATATAAGTAGAGTCACAGTATGCAGAAGAGCCTAATTTACACAGAGGAGCTACAGTTTAGTGTGGCTTCAAACAGAGAGATAAGGCTGGATAATCAGGTACAGGCCAGTTCATTGAGAACATTATTTGCCATCTGAAGGACCTTAATCTTATAGAAGATGAGGAGCCATCATATAGGGTATAAACTAGTAAGGAAATTATCAATTTTGTTAGATTTGCATTCTAAGATCACTCTGCTATCACTAGTGGCAGTGCATAGAGGTTGGATTAGGTAAATGTAAAATTATTTTCCAGTAGAATTGGTATTTGTCCTATTAAGAGCTTAAACACTTTTCTCCTGGAAGCCAGTGTTGCAGCTGCTGAATACTAATTCCTTGAAGGGATAGTTGAAATCGTCTAGAGAAAAGAGATGAGAGACAGACAGACAGACTACACATTAAGTTAATGCCTGAGTCATTGATTTATCTTGTAGAGTGGTAGTAACTCTTAAGTAGTAGTTTTACAACTAGGACTGGAAGCTCAGTAGTAGTGTCTTCCATTGAAAAATAACTCAAACAAAAGTACATATAACAGTGCTAACTTTTTCAAATGAAAAATCTTTATGTATAAGATGTACTTGGGCCGGGCGTGGTGGCTCAAGCCTGTAATCCCAGCACTTTGGGAGGCCGAGACAGGTGGATCACGAGGTCAGGAGATCGAGACCATCCTGGCTAACACGGTGAAACCCCGTATTTACTAAAAAAAAATACAAAAAACTAGCCAGGCGAGGTGACGGGCGCCTGTAGTCCCAGCTACTCGGGAGGCTGAGGCAGGAGAATGGCGTAAACCCGGGAGGTGGAGCTTGCAGTGAGCTGAGATCGGGCCACTGCACTCCAGCCTGGGCGATAGAGCGAGACTCCGTCTCAAAAAAAAAAAAAGATGTACTTGATGTATTGTTAAATTTTATTTATCTTTGGTAATAATGTTAATAATAGGATTGATGCAGACATCCAGTATCATAGATATTCTACCAGGTTTGCAAGGTAACCAAAACTATCATGTTTTCTGAATAGAAACAAATTGTATATTTAGCTTGAATTTTACTGTTATCATAGCAAGTTTTTTGTCTGTACTGTTTACAGCCTGTATCCCAACCAGTTGGAGTTGAACAAGCAGCTCTTCTAAAACCAGATTTAGTTCGAAGGTAAGTATCTTCAAATTAGTACCATGAGAACAATGAGGATATGCTGAAGTTTGTGTACTCATTAGGTGCTTAGTGCATCCTGACTAGAGAAGCTTCTGTATTCTTGTACTTGTGTGAATGTTTAATAAAGATGTTTAATACAAATATTACTAGATTTGTTTTTTGCTTTTTTATGTTATTAGGGATCATACAGATTGTGAAATTAATTGTTCATTTTCTTATTGTGTTTATTTATACCCTTCTGTTCTAGGAAAAGCTAGTAAAGGGTTAAGGAAGGAAGAAACAATAGAGTTTAGAGTAGAATTCTAGCTAATCTAAAGAAATAAATTACAACTAGATATTTAATTGTATTATTATTTAGTACTTGAAAACTAGTATTTTTCTGTATAAAATATAGATTGGATAGTTTTTATTGTTCTATCTTCAAGTTCATTGATTGTTTCCTTTGTCCTATTCATTCTACTATTATGCCTATTTAGTGAGGTTTTTTTTTCTGTGATTGTTTAATTCTATACTTTCTGTGTGGTTCTTCTTAAAATCTTCTATTTCTTTTATAAGATTTTGGTTTTTTCATTTGCCTCAAGATTATTCGTGATTGCTTATTGAAGCATTTTGATGATAGCTGCTTTAAAATTCTTGTCAGAGTCCGGGTACAATGGCTCACACCTGTAATCCTAGCACTTTGGGAGGCCGAGACAGGCAGATCACTTGAGGTCAGGAGTTCAAGACCAGCCCAGCCAACATGGTGAAACCCTGTCTCTACTAAAAATACAAAATTTAGCCAGGTGTGGTGGTGCACGCCTGTAATCCCAGCTACTTGGGAGGCTGGGGCTGGGGGATTGCTTGAATCCAGGAGGCAGATGTTGCAGTGAGCTAACATTACACCACTGTACTCCAACCCGGGTGACAAAGTGAGACTCTGTCTAAATAAATAAATAAAATTCTTGTTAGATAATTCCAAGATGGAGTCTCACTCTATTGCCCAGGCTGGAGTGCAGTGGCAAGATTTTGGCTCACTGCAACTTCCACCTCCTGGGTTCCAGTGATTCTTGTGCCTCAGCCTCCCAAGTAGCTGGGATTACAGGCTCCCACCACCACGCCTGGCTAATTTTTGTATTTTTAGTAGATATGGGGTTTCACCATGTTGGCTAGGCTGGTCTCAAACTCCTGACCTCAAATGATCCACCCGCCTTGGCCTCCCAGAGTGCTGGGATTATAGGCGTGCGCCACAGTGCCTGGCCTCATCTTATTCTTGTTAGATGATTTCAATAACTGACTCATCTTGGTGTTGGCATTTGTTGATTACCTTTTTGCATTCAAGTTGTAATTTTTCTAGTTTTTGGGGTATGACAAAGGAGTTTATTTT
Organism: Colobus angolensis palliatus; assembly: GCF_000951035.1. Lineage (NCBI taxonomy): Eukaryota > Metazoa > Chordata > Mammalia > Primates > Cercopithecidae > Colobus > Colobus angolensis. The sequence continues at coordinate 1,456,715 of NW_012115711.1, read as the reverse complement.
CATTTGCCTCCTGGGCATTTGGATATTATGTCAGGTGACCGTAGATCCTATTTAAGTCTTTTTTTTTTTTTTTTTTTT
>NW_012115711.1:1449446-1455472 GCF_000951035.1 Colobus angolensis palliatus | reverse complement strand
TCTCGATCTCCTGACCTTGTGATCCACCCGTCTCGGCCTCCCAAAGTGCTGGGATTACAGGCTTGAGCCACCGCGCCCGGCCTAAAAAACTCTTAAGGGTAGTATTAATGTATCTTCTTCCACTACTTATATTTATGCAAATTCTTTGTCATATGGACATAAAAAATTTAGGAGTTATTTTTATCTCTTCTTGTACATTTATATATAGATGCTTCATGAGTTGTTTTTAGGAGAAATAACTTGCTTAAATTAATTTGAAAGATATCTGTTTCAAAAAGATGTCTGAAACTTAGAGCTTGTAATTTAAATTCCAAATGTGTTTATTGAAATTTTTTTATTGAAATATGTTTGAGTTTAAATAAAAACCTGAAAAATGCCTTTGACACAGATAAACTAAAAGGCAGCCTCCCCTTTCATAATAATATTGATGTAGACCTGTAAAATGTAAATAATTAGAATGAATAATGTTGAGCTCTTTTTACATCATTCATTTTCATTTCTTGTTCTGCCTCCTGCAGAACACTATTCTTGTCTCCCATACCTGGTCTACCCTGTTGAGTTCATTACATAAACAGGTATATTTTGAGTGATAATTTGTTTTGGTTTTAGAAGTTTTATTTGAAGATATAAATAAAGTAACCCCTAAACAAACAAGATAAAACCGATCAAGAGCACCCCATAATAAAAGGTTTCACAGAGATCTATCACTGGCAGTGTTTTTCTTTCATTCTCATCACTGTGAGATGTTTGCTAAATAAATACAGTGTGATCTTAATTTTTCAGCTTTTTGAAAAGGCTTTATTGAAATATAATTCACACACCATTTAAAGTGTGTAATTTAATGGCTTTTAGTATATTCACAGAGTGGTGCAGTCGTAACTTTTAAAAAGATTGTAGTATTTATTAATTTTTCTTAAACTCATTATTTATGGTTTTATAATTGGGAGTTTTTCTTAGAATTTTACTGTCAAGACTGGAATGAGTTACTTTTTTAAAAATATTACTAGCTTGAATCAAGATATGGCAACTATGAAGGAAAACATCAGTAGCCCTGATAACCCAAGTGGAAATGGCAAACAGGATCGGATGAAACAGAGAAGAGCTTCCTGTCCCCGACCAGAGAAGGGGACTAAATTTCAGCTCACCGTCCTTCAGGTCAGTTTGTAAATATGGTTTGGTTAAGAGTACATATAGAGGTCTGGAGGGTCAGAGAGGGGCAGTGCTACAGAAGTGAGTTGTAGAATATTGTGAAACCTTCTCTAAACTAACCTTTTCTCCATTAAAGACTTTCCAATATGAGTATTATGTGTTCATTGTTAAACTTAGGAAATATAAGAAAGAAAATAAAATCTACTTGTAACCACCATTCAGAGATAGCTCCTATTAATGTTTTAGTTTGTTTTTCTCTCTTTTTCCTGTATGTACATGTAGTGTTTTACATTATTAAGGTTGTAATAGTACTAGTAATAGCAGTAAAAATCTATTGAGTTCTTTTGTGGTAGGCACCCTAAATGTTATCCATGCATTTTATCATTTAATCCTTCAATAACCCTGTATGATATAGGTCGTAGTGTATACTTATCTTTACAAATGAAGATACTAAAGATCAGAGGAGTGGGCCGGGCACAGTGGCTCACACCTGTAATCCCAGCACTTTGGGAGGCCGAGGCCGGTGGATCATCTGAGGTCAGGAATTTGAGACCAGCCTGACCAATATGATAAAATCCCATCTCTATTAAAAATACAAAAATTAGCTGGGCATGGTGGTGCATGCCTGTAATCCCAGCTACTCGGGAGGCTGAGACAGGAGGTTGCGGTGAACCGAGATTGCGCCATTGCACTCCAGCCTGGACAACAAGAACAAAACTCCATCTGAAAAAAAACCAAAAAATCAGAGGAGCAAAGTAATTTGCCTAAGATCACTCAACTAGCAAGTGATAATGTCAGATCTGAACCTAAATCAGACTTTAAAGCCCATATCTCTCTAACCAACGTGATGTATATTTCAGTTGACTGCTTCAACCTATATATAATTTTATATCCTGTTTTTTTTTTTTTTTTTTTTGAGACGGAGTCTTGCTCTGTCGCCCAGGCTGGAGTGCAGTGGCCGGATCTCAGCTCACTGCAAGTTCCGCCTCCCGGGTTCACGCCATTCTCCTGCCTCAGCCTCCCGAGTAGCTGGGACTACAGGCGCCCGCCACCTCGCCCGGCTAGTTTTTTTGTATTTTTTTAGTAGAGACGGGGTTTCACCATGTTAGCCAGGATGGTCTCGATCTCCTGACCTCGTGATCCGCCCATCTCGGCCTCCCAAAGTGCTGGGATTACAGGCTTGAGCCACCGCGCCCGGCCTTATATCCTGTATTTTTAAAAACCTAGTATATCATGTATGCTTTTCTGTATCATTAATTTTTCGATAACATGACATTTTAAATGGTTACATTAGATAGCTGCTTATACAGAGAAATAACTTAATCATTCCCTATGTTCTTGGTTTATGTTCTTTCTTTCCATCTTTTTCCCAGTCTGTCCTTTTTCTAACTTGCTGTCTTTTACTCTTTTTGGCTGTCTGTATATCTTTGCAACAAAATCCTTGAACATAAATCTTTGTATCTATCCCTGATTATTTCCTTATTAGATCCATAGGAGTCGGATTCATGGGTCAGAATATGAAGATTTTTTAAATTTCTAGATATGTGTTGCTAGATTGCTGTCCATAAAGATTGATCCAGTTTACATTTCCATTCGCAATGCCTCTTCTTTTGCTTAGTCAATTTATAGATTAAGAGAATTTTGGAAATTAATTATTAAATTTAAATCTTTGCATTGCAGATAGCTCTAGTGACTATTATAACTTTTTTTTGCTTTCTTATAAAAGTTGTATTGTTTTCTTTACCACAGGATCACATTTATAACTTATTTTTTACTGAGTAACTTGAACCTGTTAGATTAGTCATAGAATGGCTGTTTAGATGGTATTCCACCAAGGGAAAACATAGTCTTTTTAGATTCTGAACTATTTAAGCCATTTTCCACATATATTGTATGTGAACTAGTGTAGATGTTCCCTGCACAATTTGCAAAGAAAAGACAGTGACTGACTCTTAAACCAGTGAAATGTTTGTACTCAGGTATCAACCTCTGGAGATAACATGGTAGAGTGTCAGCTGGAGACACACAACAACAAGATGGTCACCTTCAAGTTTGATGTTGATGGTGATGCGCCAGAAGATATTGCAGACTATATGGTAAGTACAGTAAGACCAAATTATCTTCCCTTCAGCATTCTGTCTTTTTTCCCCTATAATTCTGTCTCCATTTATTTTGAGCCATCATTTTTTAAAGAGTACGATTAGTTTTAAAAGTTTGTACAGAGCTAAATTGGGTTATCATCAAGTGTAAATCACTGCATCTCCTCCAGTTTCATTATATTTATCTGGAAAATATGCGGAGGTTTCATTTAGAGATAATATAGATAAATGGTTCTTATCTCTGAGTGCATGTGAAAATCACTTGACAAGCTTTTTAAAAACAATTGTATTGCCTGGTCCCTTGATTAAATCAGAATATTTGCAGGTGAGGCCCAAGCATCAATAGTTTGTAAAGCTCCCCAGGAAATTTTACTTTTTTATTTTTATTTTTTTAGTTTATTTTTTGCTGGGCACAGTGGCTCATGCCTGTAATCCCAGCACTTTGGGAGGCCTAGGCAGGAGGATCACTTGAGCCCAGGAGTTTAAGACCAGCCTAGGCAATGTAGTGAGTGAGACCTTGTCTTTACAAAAAATTTAAAAATGCCAGATGTGGTGGCCACACTTGTAATCCCAGCACTTTGGGAGGCTGAGTGAGGACGATTGCTTGAGCCCAGGGGTTTGAGGCTGTAGTGAGCTATGATCATGTCACTGCATTCCAGCCTGGGCAGCAGAGCAAGTCCCTGTCTCAAAAAAAAGTTATCTTTTATTATTTTTATTTTTGATAACAGGCTTTGAAAAAGCTAAACCCCCAGGTAATTCTTTTTTTTGTTTGTTTGTTTGTTTTTTAAAATTTTTTGGGTACATAGAAAGTTTATATATTTATGAGGTATATGAGATATTTCGATATAGGTATACAATGTGTAAGAATGATGTAAAGGTAAATGGGGTATCCCTCCCCTTGTAATTCTTTTTTTTTTTTTTTTTTTTTTTGAGATGGAGTCTCGCTCTCTCCCCTAGTCTGGAGTGCAGTGGTGCGATCTCAGCTCACTGCAAGCTCCGCCTCCCAGGTTCACACCATTCTCCTGCTTCAGCCCCCCAAGTAGCTGGGACTACAGGTGCCCGCCACGACACCCGGCTAATTTTTTGTATTTTTAGTAGAGATGGGGTTTCACAGTGTTAGCCGGATTGGCCTTCCCTTGTAATTCTAACGTGTTAGCCACTGATCTAACATCTTGCATGTTATTGTTTCATTTAGTTTTTAATATTTTCTTTGAATTTTTAGGCTTAAGTTAGTATTTCTTCCCCCTTTATTTTATTTATTTTGTATTATTTTCTAGGTTACTTTTGCATCTTCCCCTTTTTTTGATGGGGATAGGACTAGAATGGCAGGAAGAGTTCATATAATGCTTTTTGTTTCTGCCAGCTTTCTTTGTGTATGCGTTTCTAGCCAAGCAGAATTAAACATTTTAAAAGTCAATTATTTCATCAGTTTTGTTCTTGTTTAACATAGTATTTTCTGAACTGTCTCTTCTTTCGTTCTTTTCAGGAATGTTTAACCTAATTAGTGGTCTTCTGAGCGTTTTTTTTTTTTTTTTTTTTCGGAGACAGAGTCTCCCTCTGTTGCCCAGGCTGGAGTGCAATGGCATGATATTGGCTCACTGCAACCTCCGCCTCCTGGGTTCAAGCAATTCTCCTGCCTCAGCCTCCCAAAGTGCTGGGATTACAGGCATGAGCCACCGTGCCTGGCTAATTTTGTATTTTTAGTAGAGACAGGGTTTCTCCATGTTGGTCAGACTGGTCTTGAACTCCCGACCTCACGTGATCTGCCTGCTTCGGTCTCCCAAAGTGCTGCAATTACAGGCATTAGCCACCGGGCCTGGCCCTATTTTCTTTCTTTACATGGTAGTCACTATTTATATAATATTATAACTTTGAATAAACTACATTCACTCTCATGAATAGACTTACTTTTACTTTTGGGCAGGTTGAAGATAACTTTGTGCTAGAAAGTGAGAAAGAAAAGTTTGTAGAAGAATTGAGAGCTATTGTAGGTCAAGCCCAGGAGATCCTTCATGTCCACTCTGCCACAGAAAGAGCCATTGGAGTTGATTCTATTACTGTGGATGCCAACAGTAGCCAGGTGAGAACAATTGTTTAGCAAACAGATCTTCTCAGATATGAATCAGGAACATTTTAATTTATCTATTCATTTTTAATTCAGACAGGGTCATCTGAACAAGCACAGATAAATTCTACATCTACTCAAACCAGCAGTAAGTATATTTAGTAAAATTTACCATTTGGTTTTTGAAGCAAGACATTTGAAAACTTTTAACACACCTTCATTGGGAAAGATGTTAGCCAATAAATTAATTTGGTAACTTATTATTAGTGTAGGTTTTCTCACACTTTGAAAGGGCCAGAGGTAATAATCCATCCCCTGACTTTTCCTCAAGTGTTGGTTCTTTATCTGATTGATTTATTTTTGAGTTGTTGGGTGGTAATGTTACCAGAAAAGCAGTCACAGTACTGATGACCTTAAATGGCATAACTGTTTGAAACTTAACTAGTAAGTTATTTTTTTCTGATTTGAGATGGATAGAAACTTTTTAACAAAAGTCATCATTTTCTAAGTTTGCCTCATGTTTCAATAGTCATTCATATCTTGATTTTATTCTACTAACGATGAATGATGTGCTTCTACTTGCTCTGGTCACTGATAACTTTTAGTAAATCAGATGCCAGATAAACCTCCAGAAATGAAAACTAGGGTCTTCTGTTTTCTTTTCTGATGACTTTTTTTTTTTTTTTTTTTTTTTGAGACGGAGTCTTGCTCTG
>NW_012115711.1:1446616-1449256 GCF_000951035.1 Colobus angolensis palliatus | reverse complement strand
TTAGCCAGGATGGTCTCGATCTCCTGACCTCGTGATCCGCCCATCTCGGCCTCCCAAAGTGCTGGGATTACAAGCTTAAGCCACCGCGCCCGGCCCTCTGATGACTTTATCTTTCCATTCTTCTCAGTTCTGGTCATGGGTATATTAAAGAGTGTCTGGGAGGGGGATAAGAGCCATAGACAAATGAGCACCCCTGAAGAAATTATAGGAACATAAAGAAGCAAAAGGTGGTGTGGGAGTAATAGAAGTAGATACCATTATCCTGAAATTTAGTTTGACTGTGTTATGATGCAGAGTCCTCCTATATCTTATTTTTCTGGTTAGCCAAGATCTGAGTAGGTTTCTGACTAACAAAGTTGGGTAAAGTTTAAAAGAGAATTACTTATTTGAGTACGTTTACAAAGTAGCAGTTAAGATGTAGGGTTTTATTTTACTTTATTTTTAAAAATGTCATACAGTAAAACTGATTCCTTTTTCTTTTGGTGTACACTTCTGTAAATTTTAATACATACATAGATTTATGTAAGCACTATCATAATCAGGATACAGAATAGGAGATATAGGTTTTAATGGGAAAAGTGCTGTCAGTTTTTCAAAGAGTACCCTGTTTCTAATTGCTATTGATGCAATATTTGTTTCAGTAGAATCTAAAATCCTTCTCTAAAGATATTGTGTGCTTAGTACTTTAGACTTTTTGTCAGTATTGAGAGGGCTGGTCTTGTCAATTATGTATATTCTAGTACTATTAGAAATGGAGATACAAGACAAATTGTTTATTTAACCTGGCTTCTTCAGTCAATAAGGTAAATAAATTGAAAATCGCTTAGCATATTTTTTTTTGCTAATTATTTCTGCAGATGAATCTGCTCCTCAGTCATCCCCGGTTGGTCGGTGGCGATTCTGTATCAATCAGACGATAAGAAACCGTGAGACTCAGTCTCCTCCTTCTCTTCAGCATTCCATGTCTTCGGTTCCTGGCCTACATCCACTTCCTAGTAAGCTTTTCTTCTCTGCCAGCTTTGTCCAGACTCAAAGGATGGGATGCAAAATACATATGATATCTTTAACTGGTTTCCATGGGAATTTTATGCTTATGAGAATTTTCATAAGCTTTTTTGAAGACATTAATATTAGGATACAACTTAAGCCATTTCCTATTTAATATTTATGAGAAAAAAGGAAAATATTATTTTCCTTGCCAGGTTGAATTCTGTGTGTTTTGAGTCTTATTTACAAGAGTACTTTCACACAGGTTCTCATTTGCCCCTTTCTCCTCCTGTTCCTTTTGACATAGGGCACTAGTCTATGCTTTGTACTTATCAGTACGTGCTTAGCCATTCTTTATTATTGTTCCAGGTCCAAAAAACACAAGTAATAAGGAGATACCACGGGACACACTGCTCACTATAGAAAATAATCCATGCCACCGTGTACTTTTCACCTCCAAATCAGAACACAAGGATGTGGTTGATGGTAAGATTTCTGAATGTGCTAGTGTAGAAACCAAGCAGCCAGCTATACTTTATCAAGTGGAAGATAACAGGCAGATAATGGCACCAGTTACTAATAGTTCCAGTTACTCTACTACTTCAGTTCATGCAGTTCGAGCTGAATGTGAGGGACTCACCAAACAAGCAAGCATATTCACACCTGTGTATCCATGTCACCAAACTGCCAGTCAGGCTGATGCACTTATGTCCCATCCTGGCGAATCAACTCAGACCGCTGGTAACTCTCTTACAACTCTGGCATTTGATCAGAAGCCTCAAACCTTATCAGTACAGCAGCCAGCTATGGATGCAGAGTTTATTTCCCAAGAAGGAGAAACTACAGTGAACACTGAAGCAAGTTCTCCAAAGACAGTCATTCCCACTCAGACCCCTGGCCTTGAACCAACTACCCTTCAACCCACTACTGTCCTGGAATCGGATGGAGAAAGACCTCCAAAACTGGAGTTTGCAGACAACCGAATTAAAACTCTGGATGAAAAATTAAGAAACTTGCTCTATCAGGAGCACAGCATCTCTAGCATCTATCCCGAGAGTCAGAAGGATACCCAAAGCATAGACTCTCCATTTTCTTCCTCTGCTGAAGATACCCTCTCCTGTCCAGTGACAGAAGTCATAGCCATCAGTCACTGTGGAATTCAAGATAGCCCTGTACAATCCCCTAATTTCCAACAGACAGGCTCTAAGCTTCTGTCCAATGTGGCTGCAAGTCAGCCTGCTAATATATCAGTGTTCAAAAGGGACCTGAATGTGATAACTTCTGTACCCAGCGAATTGTGTTTACATGTAAGTATCATTCTTTCTAACCAATTCCTTACTCGTTGCTTATTGTTTTAAAGAAATGCTTTCTCTTCTAACATTCTGTCCTTTGAAATGAAATGGTCTATGTCACAAGATTCTGAGGTCACAGGTATTTAAGAAGGCCATGACTCGGCCGGGCGCGGTGGCTCAAGCCTGTAATCCCAGCACTTTGGGAGGCCGAGACGGGCGGATCACAAAGGTCAGGAGATCAAGACCATCCTGGCTAACCTGGTGAAACCCCGTCTCTACTAAATAATACAAAAAACTAGCCGGGCGAGGTGGCAGGCGCCTGTAGTCCCAGCTACTCGGGAGGCTGAGGCAGGAGAATGGC
>NW_012115711.1:1434539-1446014 GCF_000951035.1 Colobus angolensis palliatus | reverse complement strand
TAGCCAGGATGGTCTCAATCTCCTGACCTCGTGATCCGCCCGTCTCGGCCTCCCAAAGTGCTGGGATTACAGGCTTGAGCCACCGCACCCGGCTGACTTTTTTTTTTTTTTTAAACCCTAGACGGAGTCTTGCTCTGTCTCCTAGGCTGGAGTGCAGTGGCATGATCTCGGTCTGCCTCCTGGGTTCAAGCGATTCTCCTGCCTCAGCCTCCTGAGTAGCTGGGATTACAGACACGTGCCACCATGCCTGGCTAATTGTATTAGTAGAGACGGGGTTTCACCATGTTGGCCAGGCGGGTCTCAAACTCTTGACCTCGTGATCCACCCGCGTTGGCCTCCAAAGTGCTGGGATTACAGGCGTGAGACACTGTGCCTGACCTGACTTATTTTTTGAATTATATGATGTGGGAACTTTAATTTTCCTTTTCTGCCCCTTCAAATCACAGAAGTAACTACTAATAATTCGGTGCTTATCCTTCTTGACTTTTCTTAAGCTTATACAGATCTATTTACATACATATAACATTTCATTCATAAAAATACTGTGCTGTATACATACTGGTCTGCAACTTAATTTTTTCATTTTACAGTAGATCATGGACATCTTTCTAAATATTTATCACTATCTTTTTGTCATTTTTGTTATTATATAAGTAATAATATATACTTGTACATAGTATATATGTACTATGTACAAGTAAAATCCACCCCATCCCCAAACCTATAGACACAGTTGTTAACAAATCTTTTCAGACATGATTTTAATTAATATACAAATATTTATAAAGACATGCTTTTTGTATATGATATATTGTATCTTTATATAGATATATAGATACATGTTAATATTTATATACATATATTTATTTACATATATGCTATTCTGCATTTTTTTCGTTTATGGGTATCCATGTCAGTGCACATAGTTCCATCTTACTCAACTTTTTGAAACAACTGCATAATATTCCACTGATATAATTTAAATATCTTTTAAATTTTTCAATTATTTTAAATAATAAATAAATATCACATAATGTGATGTGAATCTTAAGAAATGAACTGTTATGGCCGGGCGCGGTGGCTCAAGCCTGTAATCCCAGCACTTTGGGAGGCCGAGACGGGTGGATCACAAGGTCAGGAGATCGAGACCATCCTGGCTAACACGGTGAAACCCCGTCTCTACTAAAAAATACAAAAAAAAAAACTAGCCGGGCGACGTGGCGGGCGCCTGTAGTCCCAGCTACTCGGGTGGCTGAGGCAGGAGAATGGCGTAAACCCGGGAGGCGGAGCTTGCGGTGAGCTGAGATCCGGCCACTGCACTCCAGCCTGGGTGATAGCGAGACTCCGTCTCAAAAACAAAACAAAACAAAACAAACAAACAAAAAAGAAATGAACTGTTATTTCTGTCATTTAAACTTTGTTGCTTGAAGAAGACTCTCCCAAGTGTCAAGGTCAAATGGATTCTTTTGTTTCAAGTGTCTGTTGCTATATCTGGATCATACTTAGCTGCCACTGTTTCTGGTGTCGTGGAATTCTTTTTTCCCCTAAAATACTTCTATGAGTAATATTTTCAAATATATTGCATGGGGATCCTATTTGGTATTCTTTTGCCTGTCTAAAAATGTCTTTATATTGCTTCACACTTGATTGACTAAGTACAGATGGTAGGATCAGAATTTTTTCTTCTCAATTGAGAATACATTGTTTTATTGTCTTTTATTAGCCTTGCTGATGAGAGTGATTTCAGTTGTTTATCATTCATTTGTAGGTAACCTGTTTTTACTCTAGACCACTGCAATGCTCTAGTACTTTTTACAATGTGGAAATGTTCTGTATCTGCACTATCCAATACAGTAACCACTAACCAGATATGACTATTGAGCACTTGAAATGTGGCTAGTGCAACTGAGGGCCTGAATTTTTAATTTAATTTAATTTAATTAATTTAAATTTAGACAGCCACGTGTGATTAGTGGCTGCTGTATTCAGTTACCACAGGTCTAGTTGCTTTTAGGAAACTATCTTAGAGTTCTGATTATCAGACTCTATCTTGGTATATTGCTTTTCCATTCATTTTGTATATCACTTTTGTGGATGTTTCCAATTTGAAGATTTGTGTCTTTTTTCAGCTCCAGTAACTTTATTTTCATTTCTTATTTTTCTTCCCCTTCATTGTCTTGCTTATTTCCATTTGGAAATCGTAGGAGATATATGGCCTCTTGGATTATTCCCCATGTTTCTTAACAGCTTGCTCTCACTTTTAATTTCATTTTTTAAAACCTTATGTTCTCAGATATGTCTTCAGTTTTTTTTTTTTCTTTTTAAATTTCAGATCACTCTCTTGGTATTCAGCTGTATCCAGTTAATTTTTCATTTGGCAGTCATGAATTGGATTTTTTAAATCTTTCTTATTCTTGGCTCCATTTTCATAGCAACCTATTTTTGCATGTATTTTTCTTCCAAGCTTTTTTCTCAGAAAACTGACAAAATATTAACTCTAAAATATATAAAGAATGCTTACAAATCATTGAGAAAAGATCAGACAACTCAGTGGAAGAATAGCCAAAGCATGTGAACGTGCATTTCACAGAAGTGGAAATATAAATGCCTGCTAAACATGTGAAAAGATTTTCAACTTTCTTAGTAATGAGAGAAAGGCAAAACTTTACAGAAAAATAGTTTTTGCAAATTAGACTAGCAAATATTAAAGAAATTGATGGCCGGGCGCGGTAATTTTCATTTTATGTTGGTAGGAATAAAATCAGTACAGCCTACTTGGAGGGCAATTTAGCACTGTGAAAGTTAGAATCTACCTGAGAGAAGCATTTGCACATATGAACAAAGGAACATGTATAAGAATGTTCAGTGTAACATTGTTTGTTTATTTGTAACAGGAAAGGATTCACAAACAAGTTTAAAAATTTATAAATAGAAATTGAGGGACATTGATACTATGAAGCAATTTAAAAGCATGAAGTAGACCTATAAATATATGTTAGCTATTATCATCTTTATCATGGACATATCTCCAGGAAAAATCATCAGGAAAAATATATGCAGAATAATTCAGACAGTATGATGAGGTGTGTGTGTGTGTGTGTGTGTGTATGTATGTATGTGTATGTGTGTGTGTGTGTTTGAGACAGGGTCTCTGTTACCCAGGCTGGAGTGCAGTGGCATGATCGTGGCGCACCGTAACCTCAACCTCCTGAGTTTAGGTGATCCCCTTGCCTCAGCCTGCCAAGTAGCTGGGACTACAAGTGCATGCTACCATGCTTGGCTCATTTTTAAACTTTTTGTAGAGACGTGGGCTTGCAATGTTGCCAGGCTGGTTTTGAACTCCTGGCCTCAAGCGATGCTCCTGCCTTGGTCTCCCAAAGCAGTGGGATTACAGGTATGAGCCACCACACCTGGCCTGTATTTTTAAAAAGGAACACACACACACACACACACACACATACATATATATGTACATAAATTTACAAAAAAGTTCTGAAAAGATAAATTGATATTAGTGGATGTCTTCCAGGTGGGACTGGGAAGGAGGGTTGTTACAGAGATTTTTGTTTTATCTAATAGCTTAGATCTTTTACAGAAAACAGTCATTCATGTTATAAACCAAAAAGTATCTAAGGCAGATCTCAATCAATTTAGAATTTTATTTTGCCAAGGTTAGGGACATGTCTAGAAGAGAGGAAACATGGAATCACAGATACAGTCTGTGGTCTGTGCCTTTCTCCAAAGATGATTTTGAGGGCTTCAATATTTAAAGGAGAAAAGCAAGCTGGAGGGGAAAGAGGGAGGTTATGGTAATCCACATGTTGCAAGAGAAAAGGAGCAGGTAGGAGAATAATCAATTGTGTATTCATCTCACAATTTTGCTCAGTAAATCAGCACTTTACATAAGATAAGGTGAACATAGGGTAGCTACCTCTGGAGATACTTAACCTTTTATTTGTAGCTGTTTGCTTAGGAACAAAATGAAATGCAGTTTCTTGCATGACTCAGCTTTCAGCTTAACTTTTTTCTTTTTGGCATAGTGAATTAGGGTCCTGAGTTTTTGTTTTCCTTTCACAATGTATTACTTGTGATTTTTTTTAAATGAAAACATTCTTATTGAAACACAGCGTTAGAAAGAAAACAGCTTTTGAACCCCACAAACCAGTTTCAAAATCTTGCTTTGCCATTTACTATGTAATACTAGGCAAATTATCTACACCCTTTACCCAGCCTTAATTTCCTCATCTGTAAAATCAAGATAATAGTACCTACTTAAAGGGCTACTGGATGCCTTTGGTATATTCTCCTTATTGTTTATTCATCTTATTTCATATTCTTTGTGCTCTATAAATATGGAAACTTGTCTTGTGATTTCTTAGAATTTTAACTATTTTACAGTGTTTGATCCAGTGACATTAAATATATTAACAAGGTTGTGTATCCATCACCATTATCTAGTTCCAGAACTTTTTCATCACCCCAACAAAAGAAACTTCATACCCATTAAGCAGTCATTATTCATTCTCCCTTCCCCCTTGCCCCTTGCAACCACAAATCTACTTTCTGTCAGTATAGATTTGCTTGTGCTAGATATTTCATATAAATGGAACCATACAGTATATGGCCATTGTGTCTGGTTTCTTTCACTTAGCATAATGTTTCAAGGTTCATATTCCATTTTATGGCTATACTGCATTTTGTTTGTCCATTCATTGGTTGATGGACATTAGGTTGTTTCTACCTTTTGGCTGTTGTGAATAGTGCTGCTATGAACATTCATATACAGTATTCATATGAGTTCCTGTTTTCAGTTCTCTGGGGCATATGGTAATTCTACGTTTAACTTTTTGAAGAACCACCAAACTCTTTTCTAAAGCAGCCACACCATTTTACATTCCCACCAGCAGAATGTGAGGGTTCCAATTTGTCTACGTGCTTACCAACACTTGTTTTCCAATTTTTTGATCATAGCCATCTTGGTGAGTATAAAGTGGTATTCTTATTGTGGTCTTGATTTGCATTTGCTTAATGGCTAGTGGTGTTGAGAATCTTTTTGTGTGCTTGTTGGCCATCTGTATATCTTCTTAGGAGAAATGTCTATTCGAGTCCTTTGCCTATTTTTTAATTGAGTTGTTGTTTGTGTTGTTGAGTTGTAAGAATTCTTTATATATGTGGCTGGGCGTGGTGGCTCAAGCCTGTAATCCCAAAACAGGGAAACCAAGGCAGTAAGATTGCTTGAGGCCAGGAGCTGAAGACCAGCCTGGTCAACATAGTGAGATCCCAATCTCTATAAAATAAAAAAAAAAATCTTTATATATTCTGGATGCTATGTCTTTATTAAATATTTTATTTGTGAATATTTTCTCCCATTCTGTAGGGTTGTCTTTTCACTCTCTTGATGGTATCCTTTAATGCACAAAAGTTTTTTATTTTGTTGAAGTCTGATTATCTACTTTTTCTTGTATTGCTTTGTTAGCTCTTATAATTAGGTATTTGATATATGTTGAGTTAATTTTTGTATACGTACGAGACAAGGGTCCAGCTTCATTCTTTTGCATTTGGATATCCAGTTGTTCAGCACCATTTGATGAAGAAACTATTCTTTCCCCCATTGAATGGTCTTGGCAGTCTTGTAAATATCAATTGACTATAGATGTATGGATTTATTTCTGGACTCTTAATTCTATTTGTCAATCCCAATATCTATCCTTATGCCAGTAGCAAAAGGACAGTGTTTTGATTACTGTAGTTTTATAGTATATTTGGAAATCAGGAAATGTGAGTCCTCCAATTTTGTTCTTTTTAAATATTTTTTGGCTATTCAGGGTCCCCTGTGATTCCATAGAAATTTTAGTGTAAGCTTTTCTATTCCTGTGAAAAAGGCCATTGGGGTTTTGATAGGGATTGCATTGAATCTGTAGGTCACTTTGTGGACTGTTGACAGATTAAGTCTTCCTGTTCATGAACTTTCTATTTATTTCAGTATTCTTGAATTTCTTTCATTAATGTTTTGTAGTTTTCAGTGTATAAGACTGTCACTCCTTGGTTAAATATATTCCTAAGTATTTTCTTATTGTTATTAGAAATGGAATTGTTTTCTTAATTTCTATTTTGGATTCTTCATTGCTAGTATATAAAAATACAACCGATCTTTATGTGTTGATGTATCCTTCAACTTTACTGAGTTTGTTTATTAGCTCCAATAACTTTTGGTGGATTATTCTGGATTTTCTATATATAAGATCATGTCAACTGTGAATAGAGATAGTTTTGTTTCTTCATTTCCTATTTTTCTTATATACAAACTTTTTTTTTTCTTTTTTGAGACAGAGTCTTACTGTGTCACCCAGGTTGGAGTGCAATGGGATGATTTCAGCTCACTGCAACTTCCACTTCCACTTCCCAGGTTCAAGCAATTCTCCTGCCTCAGCCTCCCAGGTAGCTGGGATTATAGGCGCTCACCACCACGCCCAGCTAATTTTCATATTTTTAGTAGAGATGAGGTTTCACCATGTTGGCCAGGCTGGTCTGGAACTCCTGACCTCAGATGATCCACCCGCCTCAGCCTGCAAAGGGCTGGGATTATAGGCATAAGACACCATGCCCAGCTCTTATCTATAAACTTCTCATGCTTTCCATTTGTTTGTCCTTTTGCTTTTTGTACTGGCATAATTTCTCAATTTTTAAGCTGTTGCATCTCCTATTCAGCTATTTTTTGTGTCAAGTATTATATTGTTTTAATTTCTAGTAACTGTAGTTCATTCCTTTCTTTATAGATGTAGTATATTCACACATCTCTCTGAATATATTAGTCTTATTCTATGTTATTAATGCTATTTCCTTGGCTATCCTGTTTGCCAAGTTTAGTATTTTCTTATAATGTTAGTTTTCCCTTAGTGTTTAGTGATTCTTAGTTGTGTTCTCTTCTTTTTCACTCATGAGATTCCTTGTTCATCTGTCTGTGTTTTATATAATTACTGTAACCTTCCTTCAGTAATTGTGGGAAAGGTATAGGACATGCTCCCTGGCACTGTATTTTGTATCTTATCTCTAATGCTGCCTGGAGGGTGGCCCAGTAGCTAGTCTCCAAAGGTAGGAGGGCTTACCTTTCTTCCTGGATGTTGTCTCCTCCCTACGTTGTTGACCTCTCTCTTGGCCATAAACCTTTTCCTCTTACTACTCTTATTTGGGGGCACATGCCTCTGCTGCCCTTTGCTTGGTGTGGAGGTGGGGACAGAAGTGCCTGCCTGTTCCTTCTTTGTTATTCCCAATCAGTTCATTCTTCCATTCAGTGAATATCTCTTTAGCAGTGAATAGGTCAAAACCTCTGTTTTTGTGGAGCTCACATCTAGTACAAGAAAATGGATACTAAAACTATATATGGTAGTCAGAGAAGGACTTGCATGTGGTGGTGATAGTCATAGGTAGAGATCTGTTCAGGGAACCAAAAGAAGGCCAGCAAACAGGAGAGCATTAAGAGAGAACGTTGAAAGAGACAGAAGGTAGATCTGATAGAGTTTTGTAAGCATTCTAGCCTACCACTCATCTTTTTGGTTGGCCAGGGTTCTCTCCTGCTGCCCGTATCAGCCACCCAAGTTTGCAGCATTTTGAAACAATTCCTACATATGTCACGGTCTGCTTTTTCCTCTGTCAGTCATATATGCATGTGTCTATGTCTGTTTTCCTGTTGTGTCTGTAAATTTGGATTGATAAGGAAGGCTAGAACAAATATTTAATTTGCCGTCTTGCTCCGGTTACTACATATTAAAATTCTTTTCTGTAATTTCAGTGGGACCAATGTAACATTTTCTAAGTTGTAATACTAATTTTTTTCTCCTCATGAAACTTATTATTACTAGCTTAAAATGAGGCTGCAGAAAATAAAAACTGATTGCTTACAATTTATGTCCTCACCTGCCGTAAGGTTTTTTTTTTTTTTTTTTTGGAGACAAGAGGTTCGTTCTTGTTGCCCAGGCTGGAGTGCAATGGTGCGATCTCGGCTCATTGCAACCTCTGCCTCTGGGTTCTAGCGATTCTCCTGCCTCAGCCTCCCAAGTAGCTGGGATTACAGGCATGCACCACCACGACAGGCTAATTTTGTATATTTAGTAGAGACGGGGTTTCACCATATTGGCCAGGCTGGTCTCGAACTCCTGACCTCAGGTTATCTGCCCGCCTCAGCCTCCCAAAATGCTGGCATTACAGACATGACCCACTGCACCCGGCCCTGCCCTAAGTATTAATAATGCTTACCCAAGACATCATACTTCCTGCCAGTAGACTATCTTCCTTCAGGCAAATGCTAAATCTCATTCTTTGTGCTTTTATATATTTTTTTAATATTCTAGATTAGTAGTGATCCTTCTCATGTTTCCCAAAGTATTTGTGGTTGTCTGTGCTAACTTTTCATATTAATTATTATAGAGGATTTATCTTTAAAGCACTCATTTAGATACAACAGTTATATCTGGGGCCCTTTTTGGGGGAGTAGGAGGATAAGAAGAGGGGAGTGATTTTGTAGCCAGCATAGCCTGATGTTAACAAGAATTTTTAGAGCATGATTTTGAAGTCATTTTGATGTCCTTTATAAATTTCTGTATGCTTTCATAAAGTAATAAACTTGATTTCCTGATACTTCTCTGTAAATCTAAGTGCCTCGATATCTTGTTTTTCTCTGTTTTTGTGTTTCAAGCATCTTTAACTGAGTCTCTTAAATAATATAGGCATAAATGAAAATTTTCATGATAATAGCTTGGAGTTTTAGTAACCTTTTTAGTAAACTGGCACATATGAAGGAAATTTTAATTTGATTTTCAGTTTTCAAAGTTTGTATAATGATGAAAAATATTCTGGGGTAGAAGATTAATAATCTCTTTTATTTACTAAAGTCTAAATAATATTTTTAAAGGAACAAGAAAGCTTAATTTTTATAAATGGAGTACCTTGGGTTCAGTCTAATATGCTACTATTAATGCAACTAATACATAATACCCTATTTTGGGTTAAAGATTAGTCTATACAAGAAATTCCGGTTTTTTTTTTTTTTAAAAAAAGCTTCACCTTACCTAAATTATTACCACTTTGGTTTTTCTTGGTTGTTTTGTTTTGTTTTGTTTTGTTTTGTTTTATCTTATCTCCATTAGGAGATGTCCTCAGATGCTTCACTTCCAGGGGATCCAGAAGCCTATCCTGCTGCTGTGTCAAGCGGTGGAGCCATTCATCTGCAGACAGGAGGTGGATATTTTGGCCTAAGCTTTACTTGTCCTAGTCTCAAAAATCCTATTAGCAAGAAATCCTGGACTCGCAAATTAAAAAGCTGGGCATACAGGCTACGGCAGTCAACCAGCTTTTTCAAGAGATCAAAAGTCCGTCAAGGTAGTGTGCTTACAGTCAGGGACATAGACTAGGTAACATCACTTTTCATTTACTTATTTTTTTGTTGTTCATATACAAATCTTGCCACTTTTTCCACGTAGCCCATGTATGTGACATGTCCCATTAATGTCATTGCCATTTTATTTTTTCCTTTTGTAACTAATTTGGTTTTCCAGTTATTCATTTCATATAGATACTAAGTCTTGGGATAAATCTTGCAATGTCTGATTTAGACTTAGGGACTTATACGATGTTGCTTATTACATTAACACCTTTTAATTGTCTAGCAGGAGTTAAGCTTTTTCTACTTTTCTTCATTTTTGGTAATGTAAACAAATTTAGTCTTAACAAACAATTTTCTCTTTTCTACTTACAATTTGGCAAAACTTGCAGTGGAAACAGAAGAGATG
The DNA here is from genome assembly GCF_000951035.1 of Colobus angolensis palliatus. Taxonomy (NCBI): domain Eukaryota; kingdom Metazoa; phylum Chordata; class Mammalia; order Primates; family Cercopithecidae; genus Colobus; species Colobus angolensis. The sequence goes on along the minus strand of NW_012115711.1, from coordinate 1,436,229 downwards.
AGATCAGCAATTGCTCCTGATCCCATTCCTCTGACACGGGAGTCTACAGCTGATACTAGGGCTTTGAATAGATGTAAAGCGATGAGTGGATCATTTCAGCGGGGTCGGTTCCAGGTTTGTGTCTTTGATTGAATCCTTATCTACAAGGGCATTATAAAATATAACAGCCACTGGAGATCTTGGTCTGTAGATGATACTTCCATTTTGGTTTTTTGTTTTTTTGTTTACTGAGATGGAGTTTCACTTTTGTTGCCCAAGTTGGAGTGCAATGGCATGATCTTAGCTCACTGCAACCTCCGTCTCCTTGGTTCAAGCGATTCTACTGCCTCAGCCTCCTGAGTAGCTGGGATTACAAGTGCACGCCACCACGCCTGGCTAATTTTTTGTATTTTTATTAGAAACGGGGTTTCACCTTGTTAGCCAGGCTGATCTTGAACTCCCGACCTCAGGTGATCTGCCCGCCTCGGCCTCCCAAAGTACTGGGATTATAGGTGTGAGCCACCATGCCCAGCTGATGATACTTACTTTAAATGTAGATCATTGTCATATTTAATTTGTTCACCTTCCATGCATCCCCTCACTTTTTGAAGCCATCAGTAAAGATGAGTCTAAAGAAATGGAGATTTTAGTAGCTGGTAGAGAGCACAGAAATGTTTTTTTTTTTTTTGGCGGGTGGGTGGGTCCTCTTTTATAAATGTAATTTCACGTCTTTTAGAATCTCAGCAACTCTAATTGTGGAATTTTATTTGAGCAATATGATGCCCACTCTCTTTACCCAAGGGGCCTGATTGAAAAAGTGAATTTAGGGGTATAGATTAAATTTTTAAGTTTTGCTAGTATCAATACATATACATCACAGCAGACCATCTACCTGTCTGTGCTATGCTAACCACTTTTACACTTTTGTATCTCAGGTGATTACAATTCCTCATCAGTCAGCAAAAGTGACATCTTTTGGAATAGAACACTTATCAGTGTTCAGTGAGACAAACCATTCTAGTGAAGAAGCCTTTATTGAAACAGCAAAGTCTCAGTTGGTAGAAATAGAACCTGCCACACAAAATCCCAAAACTTCGTTTTCTTCTGAGAAGTTACAAGCTCTTCAGGAAACCTGTAAAGAAAATAAAGGAGTTCCCAAACAAGGTGACAACTTCTTATCTTTCAGCGCAGCTTGTGAGACTGATGTATCTTCAGTGACCCCAGAAAAGGAATTGGAAGAAACTTCAGCCACAGGAAGTAGCATGCAGTCTGGATCTGAACTATTGCTTAAAGAGAGCGAGATATTGACTGCTGGGAAACAGCCTAGCTCTGATAGTGAATTTTCAGCCAGTCTTGCTGGCAGTGGAAAGTCAGTGGCAAAGACTGGTCCAGAGAGTGATCAGTGCTTACCACACCATGAAGAACAAGCTTATGCTCAAACACAGAGTTCACTCTTCTATTCACCATCTTCCCCAATGAGCAGTGATGATGAATCGGAAATAGAGGATGAGGACTTGAAGGTGGAGCTTCAAAGATTACGAGAAAAGTAAGGACTGTTTCTCTTTTGTCACAAATCTGGTTGCCCTGGGTTTTATAGAACTTAGTATTTGATTGGTAACTAATTTAGGATTGTTGACATTTTAATGATTGAAAACTACAGGCCGGGCGCGGTGGCTCAAGCGTGTAATCCCAGCACTTTGGGAGGCCGAGA
>NW_012115711.1:1430335-1434489 GCF_000951035.1 Colobus angolensis palliatus | reverse complement strand
TTCCTGGACCCAAGTGATCCTCCTACCTCAGCCTTTTGAGTAACTGGGACTACAGGCATGCACCACCATGCCCAGCTAATTTTTTTTTTTTTTTTTTAAGAGAGATAGGGTCTCCCTACGTTACCCAGGCTTGTCTCGAATTTCTAGCCTCAAACAATACTCCTGCTTTGGCTCCCCACAGTGCTGGGATTATGGACGTAAGCCATTGTGCCCAGTCTCTATTTCCCCATTCTTGATCTAAATTCCTTGTTAAACTTTACTTATACTGGTGTAGAGTTTCTTGGCTCATCTTTATGGAGCCAGTGCCATTAAAATGCTTTTTGCATGATTTTCATTCAGACACATTCAGGAGGTGGTAAATCTTCAAACCCAGCAGAATAAGGAGCTGCAGGAGCTCTATGAACGCCTTCGGTCAATTAAAGATAGCAAATCCCAATCTACTGAGATTCCTTTGCCACCTGCATCACCACGTCGACCAAGATCTTTCAAAAGCAAACTTCGAAGCCGCCCCCAGTCCTTGACACATGTGGACAATGGCATAGTTGCTACAGGTAAATTGATCATAAAAGTAATTTTTTAAAAATCTAGTCCAAGATTAGCAAAATTAGAAAAATGATTATAATACAATTTATTTTTAATTAGGCTAAAATAATTTAAAGAAGTACACATTATTCTGAGATTATTTTCTGTTTTTGGTGTTAAATGTCCTTTTATGTAATAATGATTAGGATAATTGATAGATTGTAGAGAGAAGCTGAGTGTGCTTCATGCTTTTATTTGGAAAACCAGCAGCTGGAAGCCCAATGCCGATCCCCATAGTAATTTTTGAAATGTTATCAGTCAGTGGGAACTTCTGGTCTAGCATTTAGAGTTTGTTGGAGAGTTTGTTGGTAACAAGATAATCTTAAAAATACACTCGGCTGGGCACAATGGCGCACGCCTGTAATCCCAACACTTTGGGAGGCTGAGGCGGGCCTATCGCCTGAGGTCAGGAGTTCAAGACCAGCCTAGCTAACATGGCGAAACCCCATCTCTACTAAAAATACAAAAATTAGCTAGGTGTGGTGGCAGGCGCCTGTAATCCCAACTACTCAGGAGGCTGAGGCAGGAGAATGGCGTAAACACGGGAGGCAGAGCTTGCAGTGAGCCGAGATCTGGCCATTGCACTCCAGCCTGGGCGACAGAGCGAGACTCCGTCTCAAAAAAAAAAAAAAAAAAAAAAAAAGAAAACTACAAAGAATGCTAATGCTAAACATTTATGAATGAGAAAAAGTTCTTATATATAAAATGTTTTCATAGTCTCAAGACTATTACAGTTGCTTATTTACCAATATGATTTAATTACTCTTTTTGTTAACCTTTACAGTCCTTATTCTTCAGGACTTTTGGTTTTAGATTTTACAACTATTCTTATATAATTTCACATTTGATAAGTAAACAGCTGATTTATTATAATCAGAGATAGTGGTTCATCTTCTTTAGGAAAAGGTAAGATATTTTCAAGATCAAGCTTATTATTTGGTAACTGAGGTAATCAACCTTCACTAGTGAGATTATGATAATATATTTTGTCAATAGAATGCTGTTTTGTATTTAGTTTTATAAAATAGGTCATTTTAAAAAAAGAAATTCAAGCCAGCTGGGCATGGTGGCTCATGCCTATAATCTCAGCACTTTGGGAGGCAGAGGCAGGTGGATCTCCTGAGGTCAGGAGTTCGAGACTGGCCTGGCCAACATTTTGAAACCTTGTCTCTACTTAAAAAAAAAACAACATACAAAAATTAGCCAGGCATGGTAGCAGATGCCTGTACTCCCAGCTACTTGGGAGGCTGAGGCAGGAGAATCGCTTGAGCCTGGGAGGTGGAGGTTGCAGTGAGCCCAGATTGTGCGCCACTGCACTCCAGCCTGGGTAACAGAGCAAGACTCTGTCTGAAAAAAAAAGAAGAAAAGAAAAAAAAAAGAAATTCCTATTAAGTTGCTGAATTCTAATTCTATCCACATGGTTCAAAATTCAAAAGGTACAAAAGGGTAACCAGTAGTCTCCCTCCTAGCACTGCAGCTGAATTACCCAGGTTCTCTCCTTACACACAATAAATATTACCTGTTTCTTGTATATCCAGTTAGTCTATAACTGTACAAACAAATATGCATATTTCATTCTTTGTTCCCCCAAATAGTAACTTACACTGCAAGACTGTTCTTATATCTTGGTTTTCTTTACCATTTCATGGTATCTTGGATATATACCTGTATCATTATATTTTTGACTGTTTCAAAGTATTCCGATATATGCATATACTCATAAGTTAATTACTAGCCTCCTATTGATGACCCCATGCCATTACTTTGAAAAGTTGAAACCAACTCTAGCAATTTTTTAATGTATCTTATGCTTTAGAGAATTTCTGCACTGTTCTGGAACTTAATTTGTAAAGCAGGGAGAACCAGGGAGGACTAAAAATACAGGCATGTAAAAAGCTGGATTTGGCTGGGCGCAGTGGCGCATGCCTGTAATCCCAGCACTTTAGGAGGCCGACGTGGGTGGATCACCTGAGGTCAGGAGTTTGAGACCAGCCTGGCCAACATGGCAAAACCCCGTCTCTACTAAAAATACAAAAATTAGCCAGACGTGGTGGCCCCTGTAATCCCAGCTACTCAGGAGGCTGAGGCAGGGAGAATTACTTGAATCTTAGAGGCGGAGGTTGCAGTGAGCTGAGATCACACCACTGCACTCCAGCTTGGGTGACAGAGCGAGACTCCATCTCAAAAAATAAAATAAAAAGCTGGATTTTAGTCAAGTTCTTACAAGCTTGAATAATGCTCCATTTGGATGCTATGTTTGAGTGCTTCAAGAATTAAAGCAGGTTAAAATCCTTGGAAATTTCTTAGTTTCTAAGGCCTTGCCTAGAGGAGGAAAAAAACCCAAAACTGTCATTCCAGTGATAGATAATTATAATATTTTCTCTCTAACTTGTTTCAGTGTTTTTGACTTGAGCTTGCAAGAAAATTGTGAATATATACTTTAAATATTCATCACCAGAAGGCTGATATTCCACTTTAAAATATATATACAAGCTTGACATTACATTATGTATATGTCAACTTATATATTAAGTACTATATAGTATATGTACACTGATACTTTTTATAATAAAAGTTATTAAAGCAGTTTCATATTTGTGATGTAAGTATTCTATTGCTGGTGTTTCATTTGTTTGTTTTTCTGTTTGTTTTTTGTTTTTTGTTTTTTTGAGATGGAGTTTCGCTCTGTTGCCCTGGCTGGAGTGCAGTGGCACGATCTCAGCTCACTGCAAGCTCTGCCTCCTGGGTTCATGCCATTCTCCTGCCTCAGCCTCCCGAGTAGCTGGGACTACAGGCGCCCGCCACCACGCCTAGCTAATTTTTTGTATTTTTAGTAGAGACGGGGTTTCACCATGTTAGCCAGGATGGTCTTAATCTCCTGGTCTCGTGACCCGCCCGCCTCAGCCTCCCAAAGTGCTGGGATTACAGGCATGAGCCATTGTGCCCGGCCTTCTATTGCTGTTTTTAATGGTTCTTTTAAACCATTGTCAAATGACTGGTAGCTTTTGTAGCTGGCTAGTTTTTTGTAACTGGCTGGTTGTGAATATGTACTTAATTTTGAATGTGAGACATGGATTCTCATAACCTCATATAACCCAAGACCTGGAAAGGATCTTTTATTTTGAGACAGAGTCTTACTATGTTGCCCAGGCTGGAGTGCAGTGGTGCAGTCACAGATCATTGCAGCCTCTACCTCCTGGGCTCAAACCATCCTCCCACCTCAGCCTCCCAAGTGTCTGGGCCTACAGACATGTAACACATCCAGCTAATATTTAAATTTTTTTGTAGAGATGAGGTCTCCCTGTGTTGCCCAGGCTGGTCTCAGACTTCTAACCTCAGGCCATCCTCCTGTCTCAGCCTCCCAGAGTGCTGGGATTACACCACGCCTGGCCTAGAAGGGATCTTAAAAAATAATTTATTCTGCCTTCAGTGTTTTTTTTAGCATTATGGTTTCTTCACCGATTTTTCTTTATTCTTTCTTTTATTACTATTACAATTATTATTATTAAGACGAGGTCTTAGGCCAGGCGCGGTGGCTCAAGCCTGTAATCCCAGCACTTTGGGAGGCCGAG
>NW_012115711.1:1425272-1428341 GCF_000951035.1 Colobus angolensis palliatus | reverse complement strand
TCAGGCAAGTGGATCACCTGAGGTCAGGAGTTCGAGACCAGCCTGACCAACATGGTGAAACCCCGTCTCTACTAAAAATACAAAATCAGCTGGGCGTGGTGGCTCATTCCTATAATCCCAGCTACTTGGGAGGCTGAGACAGGAGAATCGCTTGAACCTGGGAGGTAGAGGTTGCAGTGAGCCGAGATCACGCCATTGCACTCTAGCCTGCGCAACAAGAATAAAACTCCGTGTCAGAAGAAGAAATGTATACATGTATCTACACTCATGCTCTTATCTGAAGAGATCTTCATTTATTAGTTATAAGAATATTAGTAAAATATACTTCTTTGACTTTGAAAAATAAGAGCATCAGTCTCTACTTAACTAATAAAGAAGTTGTTAATCAGGTCAGGCCTCTTTGGTTATATGTGCATAGTCAAGGTGGGGGTTAAGGATGTATTGTGAGGACATATGTGAAATCCCAGCAGAACTTGTCATAGGCAAAATAATTCCCCCACAAAGCGTCCATGTGCAAATCCCTGAAACTTGTGACCATGGTAGGATATATGGCAAAGTCTCGAGAATTAAGCTTGCAGGTGGGATTAAAGTTGCTAATCTGCTGACTCTAAGATAGGGAGATTATCCTGGATTATCCGGGTAGGTCCAGTGTAATCACTAGGATCTTTAAAAGTAGAAGAGAAGAAACACAGAAGAGTCAGAGAAAAGGGAAACAGTGTCAGAAAGGTGCAACATTGCTAGCTTTGAAGATGGAGGAAGAGTGCCACAGACCAAGAAATAGAGGCAACTTCTGGAAGCTGGAAAGGCCAGGGAACAGACCTCTCCTATAGCCTTCAGAAGGAACACAGCCCTGGCAACACCTTGATTTTAGGCCAGTGAGGCCCATGTTAGGATTGTAACCTAGAGAACTATAAGATCAATCAATTTGTGTTGTTTGAAGCCACTAAGTTTTTGGCAATTAGTTACAACAACAATAGACAACTAATACAGAACCCAAGAACAGGAACTGTACTTGGATGATCTTGTAAAGACAGAATTAAAGGGTAGACTTAGATTGAAGGCAGCTCTGGGGATTTAATAGCAGAAGTACATGAACCTTCAGTCTGATATAGTATCACTAATAGCTATACTTTATTTTATTCTGTTGCATTCCCAAATGGCTTCATTTTATGCATAGTTTCTGTTTTCCCAAAACTGGTTGTTAGATAACATTGGTTACTCGTGATCCCAAAGCATTCTTTCACTTTCAGGTCCTTATTTAACTGACCTTTGTTAGATTCCAGGGACAGAAAATTTGACTGTCCCTGCTCATCTTTTTCATGCCAAGAAATGGGTCAGAGCCATTGCCTGGCCTATAGTTGGGCTGTTCTACAGTCAGGTGTCCACCTGTTTCTAAGTAAGCATGGCCAGAGAAGTACGATCTCATGGTAAAAACATGTCTCTGGAGACTGTCTTTGGGATTCCTCAACTTATTTTGTGTTATAATGGATGTACCACAGTTTGTTTATCCATTCACCAGTTGGAGGACATTTGGGTTGTTTGTAGTTTGGGGTTTTACAAATAAAGCTCCCTTAAATAGTCACATACAGCTTTTTGGGTGAACATAAGTTTTCAGATCACTTGGATGAAATACCCAGAGATGAGATTGCTGCATCATATGGTATGCATATTTTACATTTTTTAAAAACTAACAAACCATTTTCCCAAGCAGCTGTATCATTTTACATTTTGTCAGCAAGGTGCAAGACTTCCAGTTTTTCTGATGTTCTTCAGCACTTGGTATTACTAGTATTCTTTTTTTAGCCAATCTAATAGGTATTTGATGATATAAAGTGGTTATTTTATTATAATTTTCATTCCCCTAATGGTTAGTGATGTTGAGCATTTTTTTTCTTGCACTTATTTGTGTTCCGTGAATCCTCTGTGGTAAATTGTTTGTTCAAGTCTTTTGCTATTTTTTTGTGTCCTATTTTATTTTTAATTGAAATTTTCATTGAGATAATTGTCGATTTACATGCAGTTAAATAATACAGAGGAATCCTATGTACCTGTGTACCCTTTACTTAGTTTATCCCAAAGGCAACAATTTTTGTCATTTTAGAAAATTAGGTTGTTGGTTTTCATATGGTTGATTTTTGAGAGCTTTTTTCTATATTTTTGATAAAAATCCTTTGTAGGACATATGATTTACAAATATATTATTCGAGTCTGTAGCTTGTCTTTTCATTCTTTTTTTTTTGGAGACAAAGTCTTTCTCTGTCACCCAGGCTGGAGTGCAGTGGCACAATCTGAGCTCACTGCAACTTCAGCCTCCTGGGTTCAAGTAATTCTCCTGCCTCAGCCTCCCAAGTAGCTGGGACTACAGGCACCCGCCACTATGTCCGGCTAATTTTTTGTATTTTTAGTAGAGATGGTTTTTCACCATGTTGGCCAGGCTGGTCTCAAACTCCTGACCTCGTGATCTACCCACCTCGGCCTCCCAAAGTGCTGGGATTACAGGCTTGAGCCACCGCGTCCGGCCTCTTTTCATTCTCTTAACAGTGTCATTGGCAGAGCAAAAGTTTATGATTTTAATAAAGTATACTTTATCAAATTTTTTAAAACTTGTGATTTTGGTGTAATATTTAAGAACTCTGGCTAAACACAGGTCACAAAGATTTTCCTCTGTGTTTTCTCCTAAAAGTTTAATATTTTATGTTTACATTTAGATTTATGACACATTTGGAATTACTTTTTGTATAAGGTGTGAGGTTTTGAGTGAGGTTCTTTTTTGCATACTGATATTCAATTATTACATTACCATTTGTGGAAGAGACTGTCCTTTCTCCATTGAATAGCTTTTGTACCTTTTTGAAAAATCAATTAGCCATATATGTGTCAATCTTTTTCTGCACTCTTTATTCTGTTCCACTTAATCTATATGTCTGTCCTTTCACCAATACCACACTATTTTGATTATTGTAGTTTTATAGCAACTTTTAAAATTATTATTGTCAAAATTAGTTATTATGTTTCCTGAAACTTTGTTTTTTTTTTTTTTTTTTTTTTTTTGAGACGGAGTCTCACTCT
>NW_012115711.1:1418794-1425130 GCF_000951035.1 Colobus angolensis palliatus | reverse complement strand
TAGCCAGGATGGTCTCGAACTCCTGACCTCGTGATCCGCCCATCTCGGCCTCCCAAAGTGCTGGGATTACAGGCTTGAGCCACCGCGCCCGGCCAGAAACTTTGTTTTTTTCAAAACTGTTTTAGCTACTCTGCTTCCTCTTCCTTTTCATATAAATTTTAGAATCAACTTGACTAAATCTAAACAAATCCTGTTGTGATTTTGATTGGAATTATGTTAAATCTATATATCAATTTGGGGAGAATTGACAGTTTTACTGTGCTGAGTCTTCCAATCAATAAATGTAGGATATCTCTCCTTTTTTTGTCTTTTTTTAACTCTTATTTTAGGCCGAGGGGTACATATGCAGGTTTGTTATATAGGCACATTGCATGTCATGGGGGTTTGGTGTACAGTTTATTTCTCCAGGTCTTCTTAGGTATGTTTTATCTGCTTTTTATAGTTGTCAGCTTACAGATCCTATATGTGTTTTGTTTTATTTATACCTAAGGATTTTTTTTATTTCTACAGGGTTTCCAATCATATATTGGTAGAGAAATATGATTAATTTTTGTGTATCAACCTTACATCTGAAGATTTTGCTAAACATATTTGTTCTAGAAGTTTTCTTATAGATTATTTGGGATTTTATGAGTGAGCAATTATGTCCTCTGCGAATACAGACTTTTTTGTTTCTCCCTTTTCAATCTTTATGCCTTTTATTTCTTCTTCTTATTGTACTAGCTAAAACTTTATATTGGACATCTTTGCCTTCCAAGGAGAAAGCCTTCTGTCTTTTGCCATAAATTACAATGTTAACTGTAAGTTTTTGTAGATGCCCTTTATTAATTTAAATTCAATAAGTATATTGGTTTACAATTTTCATCTTTTTTTATAGTTTGAAAATTTTGATACTATCTTTTTCTGGTTTGATATCAGGGAAAACCTGCCTTATAAATGAGTTGGAAAGTAAGTATTTCTTTTGCTTCTTTACTTTTAATTTTTTTAAAAAATTACAGTTTTATTGAGATATTTCACATATCATAATGTTCACTCATTTAACTTATACAATTTACAGACTTGTGCAGCTATTATCACAATTTGATTTTGGAATATTTTCAACATTCCACAAAGAAACATGTACATATTCATAGTCATCCCTCATTGTAGCTCCACTATCCCAAACCCCCAACCACAGGCCCCAGGCAACCACAAATCTGCTTTCTGTTTCTATAGATTTGCCTATGCTGAAACATTTCGTATCAATACAGTTACATGATATGTGGTTTTGTGACTGGCTTCTTTTACTTATAATGTTTTTGGGAGTCAAACATTTTATAACGTGTATCAGTACTTCATTTTTTTATTGCTGCATAATACTAAAATGTATGTTTATCCATTAGAACACTTTCATCACCTCAAAAAGAAACCCCTTTTCTATGAGTAGTAGCTCCCCCATTTATTCTCGCTTCCCCCATTCTCCAGCCTCATCAATCACTAAAGTATTTTTTGTCTCTATAGATTTGCCTGCTCTTTTTTGGGAGGCCAAGGCAGGAGGATTGCTCGAGCCCAGGAGTTTGAGACCAGCCTAGGCAACTAAGTGAGACCCCGTCTCCATAAAAAAATTAGCCGGGCATGGTGGCGCACGCCTGTAGTCCCAGCTACTCAGAAGGCTGAGACAGGAGGACTACTTGAGCCTAGGAGGTTGAGGCTGCAGTGATCCATGTTCACGCCATTACACTCCAGCCTGGGCAACAGAGCAAGACCTGTCTCAAATAAATAAAATAAATAAAATAAAATAAAATAAGATTTGCCTACTCTGGACAGTTCATGTAAATGGAATCGTACATTATGTGGTCTTTTGTGACTTTTTTCACTTAGCATAGTATTTACAAAGTTTAACCGTGTTGTAACATGTATTGGTACTTCATTTCTTTTTGTTGCCAAATAATACTCCATTGTATGGATATGCCACATTTTATTCATTCATCAGTGGTTAGACATTTGTGTTGTTTTTTTTGCTATTATGAATAATGCTGCTATGAACAGTTGTGTTCAAATGTTTATGTGGACATACGTTTTCATTTCTCTTGGATAGATATGTAGGAGTGGAATTGCTGGATGACATGGGAACTCTATGTTTAATCTTTTGAGGAATTACCGGACTTTTTTTTTCCAAAATAGCTGCACCATTTTACAGTCCCACCAGCAGGGCATGAGGGTTCAACAACTCAACAATAAAAGATTCAAAAATCCAATTTTAAAATGGGCAAAAGATTCAAATAGGCATTTTTCTAAAGGAGATATATGAATGACTGATAAATACATGAAAAGATGTTCCAGGCCGGGCGCGGTGGCTCAAGCCTGTAATCCCAGCACTTTGGGAGGCCGAGACGGGCGGATCACGAGGTCAGGAGATCGAGACCATCCTGGCTAACAAGGTGAAACCCCATCTCTACTAAAAAATACAAAAAACTAGCCAGGCGAGGTGGCGGGCGTCTGTAGTCCCAGCTACTCGGGAGGCTGAGTCAGGAGAATGGCGTAAACCCGGGAGGCGGAACTTGCAGTGAGCCGAGATCCGGCCACTGCACTCCAGCCTGGGCGACAGAGTGAGACTCCGTCTCAAAAAAAAAAAAAAAAAAAGAAAAGATGTTCCATAACATTAGTTATTAAGGAAATGTAAATCAAAGGCACAATGAGATGTAACTTTATACCCACTTAAAATGGCTGAAATTAAAAAAGGCAATCTCCAAGGACATAGGACATACAAGGTGAGAAAAAAAAATTTTTTTTTAAGACAGGAACAAGTGTTGGAGAGAATGTAGAGAAATTGTTGAGTTGTGAGTGTTTATATGTTCCAGGGCCTAGAGCCTTACTGGATATGATTTTACAAATATTATCTCCTATTCTTGGATTGTCTTTTCACTTTCTTGATAGTGTCTTTTGAAGCACAAAAAGTTTTTAACAGTTTTAAAATCTAATCTGTTTCTTTTCTTTTGTTGCTTGTGCTTTTACTGTCATATCTAAAATTCCATTGGCTCACCATTGACTCTATAATAATTGAAAAAAAAGAGGAAAAAGAAAAAAAATTATTGCCTAATTTAAGGTCATGAATTATTCCTGTAATTTCTTTTTGTTTGTTTGTCTGTTTTGTTTTGTTTTGAGATAGAGTCTCACTGTGTTGCCCAGGCTGGAGTGCAGTGGTGCTATCTCGGCTCACTGCAACCTCCACCTCCCGGGTTCAAGCGATTCTCCTGCCTCAGCCTCCTAAGTAGCTGGGAATACAAGTGCATGCCACCACACCCCACTAATTTTTTATTTTTAGTAGAGATGGGGTTTCACCATGTTGGCCAGGCTGGTCTCAAAATCCTGACCTCAGGTGATCCGCCCACCTCGGCCTCCCAAAATGCTGGGATTACAGGCTTGAGCCACTGCACCCAGCCTATTTCTGTAATCTTAATTCTATTCCGTTGATCTCTGTGTCTGTCCTTACGCCAATCCCATACTGTCTTGATTCCTATAGCTTATCATGTGTTTTGAAAGTATAAATTGAGTTCTCTAAATTTGTTCTTCTCTTTCATGATTGTTTTGACTATTCTGGGTAATTTGAATTTTCATATAAATTTTAGAAACAGCTTGTCAATTTCTGGAAAAAAAAAGTTGGAATTTAGATAGAGTATTGAATCTATATATCAATTTGGGGAATATTGTTATCTTTAAAATGTTGTCTTCCAATCTGTGAACATGGGATATATTTCTGTTTATTTATTGTCTTTAAATATCTTTCTTTTCTCTTTTTTTTCTTTTCTTTTCTTTTCCTTTCTTTTCTTTTCCTTCTGAAACAGAGTCTCTCTCTGTCGCCCAGACTGGAGTGCAGTGGCATGATCTCAGCTTACTGCAAGCTGGGATTACAGATGTGCACCACCACACCTGGCTACTTTTTCTATTTTTAGTAGAGACAGGGTTTTGCCATATTGGCCAGGCTGGTCTTGAACTCCTGGCCTCATGTGATCCACCCACCTCAGCCTCCCAAAGTGCTGGGATTACAGTCGTGAGCCAGCACACCCAGCCAGGTTGTCTTTACATTTCTTTCAACAATCATCTTTAGTTTTTAGTGTACAAGTCTTATGCTTCTTTATTGTTATTATTATTATTAACATTATTATTTTGAGACAGGGTCTCACTCAGTTGTCCAGGGTTGAGTGTAGTGGCATGATCATGGTTCACTGCAGCCTCAACCTCCCGGTCTCACTCAAGTGATCTTTCTGCCTCAGATTCCCAAGTAGCTGGGACTACAGACACATGCCACCATGTCCTGCTATTTTTTTTTTTTAATTTGTTTTAGAGAAATGTCTCCTTATGTTGCCCAGGCTGCTCTTGAACTCATGTATACTTAAGAAAAGTATGTATTCTGCTGTTGTTGGGTAGAATGTTCCATATATGTCTCTTAGGCCTCATTGGTTTAGAGGGCTGTTCTATTTCTTTGTTGATCATCTGCCTAGTTCTATCAGTTATTAAAAGTGAGTCGTAGAAGTCTCCAACTGGCAGGGCGCGGTGGCTCACGCCTGTAATCCTAGCACTTTGGGAGGCCGAGGTGGGCAGATCACAGGGTCAGAAGATCGAGACCCTCCTGGCTAACATGGTGAAACCCCATCTATACTAACAATACAAAAAATCAGCCGGGTGTGGTGTCAGGTGCCTGTAGTCCCAGCTGCTCGGAAGGCTGAAGCAGGAGAATGGCCTGAACCCAGGAGGTGGAGTTTGCAGTGAGCCGAGATCTCGCCCAGGAGGTGGAGTTTGCAGTGAGCCGAGATCTCGCCACTGCACTCCAACCTGGGCGACAGAGCTGAGACTCTGTCTCAAAAAAAAAAAAAAGTCTCCAACCATTGTTGAATTTTTCTCCTCAATTCTGTCAGTTTTGCTTTGTGTATTTCGGAATGCAGTTGCACATATGCTTATAATTGTTATGTCTTAATTTATATTTCATTTTCTTTGGCTGAAGGAGAATTATTATTATTTGTCCAGAAAACTCAACAGTCTACATTTAACCCAGCTTAATGGGAAGGCTTTTTTTTTTTTTTTTTTTTTTTTTAGATGGAGTTTCGCTCTTGTTGCCCAGGCTGGAGTGCAATGACGCGATCTCGGCTCACCGCAACCTCCGCCTCCCAGGTTCAAGTGATTGTCCTGCCTCAGCCTCCCTAGTAGCTGGGATTACAGGCATGTAATCCCACTGCGCCCGGCCAATGGGAAGTTCTTAAGCCTTTGCCTTTTCCAGCTTGGCAATGAGAGCCAGAGATTTTAGACCCAGGATATTGCCTCCCTAGTGACAGTGGATCTCATCCTGTCTGCATTGTCATTGGTTCTGATGGCTTCCACCAGCTTAGCCAAAGCTCCTTTGTCTGCCATGTTAATCTATGTGAATGCGACAGTGGTGCAAGTCTTCCTGTGGACTGCACAACCCAGTCTTGTCTTCCCTTTGTATTTTATGATGCAGGGCAGGCAGGAAGACAGCTAGCTCTATGAGATCCATTGTCATGTGCAGTTACCACCAGCTGAGCTTTCTTGTTCTCCACCAAGGTGGTGATAGCGTTAATCCCTGCTCAAAGGCCTCTTAGTGGAGACATCCCTCTGGCAACTTTCTTCTCAGTCTGGGCCAATGATCTTCTTGCTTTGTCTCTGGTCTGTCCTTATAGGCCAGCTTAAGCAGTTGTGTAGCTATTTGGCAGTCCAAGGCCTAGGTAAACTGGTTATTTGGAGGAGGCACTTTCAGCCGCTTACAGAAGATAGATAGCTCCTTGCTGCTGCAACCTGATATAGCAGGGCCATTTGACAAAGTGGGTGAGGTCCCTTTAGGGCTGAATGTCCTGTCCAGTGCCAAAATTCTTAGGCCTTTTCTCAAACAGGATTCATCACCTTCTTGGCCTCCTGCTTCCTCACAATAGCAGGAGAGGGGGCCATCTTCTTCCACTTAGCCTTCATTCCTTTTGGCATTTTGAATGGCTAGAGGAGAGATTATTTCCAATATTAGTACAACCAATCCAGCTTTCTTTTGGTTACTGCTTGCATGCCATATCTTTTTATATTCTTTTACTTTGAATGCATTTCTGTCTTTAAATCAGGATTCTGTCTTTAAATCATGTTTTTTATTCCTTCAATCTCTGTCTTTTGATTGGGGCATTTAAATCATTTCCATTTAATGTAAGATAGGATTTATGCCTGTCATTTTGTTATCTTTGTTTTCTATACATCTTTGATTTTTTTCTTTTTTTCCTCATCCTCTGACTCTCCGTATTCCTGCCTTTTATGTTAAATAGATATTTTCCAATGTAGCATTTAAATTCTATTGTGTCTTTATAT
>NW_012115711.1:1416660-1418469 GCF_000951035.1 Colobus angolensis palliatus | reverse complement strand
TGCTCAGCCTCCTGAGTAGCTGGGACTACAGGTGCATACCACCATACCCGGCTAATTTTTGTATTTTTAGTAGAGACAGGGTTTTGCCACATTGGCCAGGTTGGCCTCAAACTCCTGACTTCAGGTGATCCGCCCACCTCCGCCTCCCAGAGTGCTCGAATTACAGACGTGAGCCACCATGACCGGCCTATTATACTATACTTTTCATTTTTCTTCTTTTTTGAGACAGGGTCTCGCCCTGTCACCCAGGCTGGAGTGCAGTGGTGCAATCACAGCTCACTGTAACCTCAACCTCCCAGGCTCAAGTTATCCTCCCACATCAGCCTTCTGAGTAGCTGGGACCATAGGGGCATGGTACCATGCCCAGCTAATTAAAAAACAAATTTTTTTTTTTTGATACAGGCTCTCATTGTATTGTCCAGGCTGGCCTCGAGCACCTGGGCTTAAGCAATCCTCCTACCCAGCCTCCCAAATTGCTGGTATTACAGGTGTGAGCCAAAGTACGTGGCCCTATATTATTCTTTTCTTATATTTTTCAGTTATTTTCAAGTGGTAGCCACAATGAGCTTCTTAATTTAAACGCAATCTAGTTCAGTTTTGTTTTGTGTTTTTTGTTTGTTTGTTTTGGGACGAAGTTTTGCTCTTGTCGCCCAGGCTGGTGTGCAGTGGTGCAACCTTGGCTCACTGCAACCTCCGCCTCCCAAGTTCAAGGGATTCTCCTGCCTCAGCCTCCTGAGTAGCTGGGATTACAGGTACCTGCCACAACGCGCAGCTAATTTTTGTATTTTTAATAGAGACAGGGTTTCACCATGTTAGCCAGGCTGGTCTTGAACTTCTGACCTCAGGTGATCCACCCGCCTCAGCCTCCCAAAGTGTTGGGATTATAGGCGTGAGCCACCACACCTGGTCATGTTTTTTTGTTTGTTTGGTTGGTTGGTTTTTTTAAGATGGGGTTTTGCTCTGTCGCCCAGGCTGGAGTTCAGTGGCACGATCTCAGCTCACTGCAACCTCCGCCTCTGGGTTCAAGCGATTCTCCTGCCTCAGCTTCCTGAGTAGCTGGGATTGCAGGAATGTGTCACCATGCCCGGCTAATTTTTTTTGTATTTTTAGTAGAGATGGGGTTTCACCATGTTGGCCAGACAGGTCTCAAACTCCTAACCTCAGGTGATCCGCCCGCTTCAGGCTCCCAAAATGCTGGATTACAGGCGTGAGCCACCTCGCCCGGCCTCTAGTTCAGTTTAATACTAAATTAACTTCAGTGGTACACAAAACATTTCTCTAATATATATGTGTGTGATACATATACACACACATTCCCTCACTTCTTTGTACTATTATTATTATACACATCTTTATATGTTATAAGCTCATTGACACAATTTTATAGTTACTGCTTTATGCAGTTGACTTTGAAATCAGATAGGAAAAGTAAAGCGTTATAAACACAAAGTACATTTATACTGAATATTATATTTACCTATGTAGTTCTCTTCAGCAGTGTGCTTTATTTTTTCATGTGGATTTGAGTAACTAGCATTCTTTTATTTCATCCTGAAGGACTCACTTTAATATTTCTTGTAAGTTAGGTCAGCTAGCAATGAATTTTCAGTTTTTTATTAGAAGTGTTTCTATTTTTATTTTTTTTCCATTTATGGAATTTGATTTTAAAAAACAAGGACATAAAGGACTAGCTTAACTTGGATCAAAGGCTGTTAGGCCGGGCGCCGTGGCTCAAGCCTGTAATCCCAGCACTTTGGGAGGCCGAGACGGGTGGATCACGAGGTCAGGAGATCGAGACCATCCTGGCTA
>NW_012115711.1:1413344-1415440 GCF_000951035.1 Colobus angolensis palliatus | reverse complement strand
GATCCTCCCACCTCAGCCTCCCAAGTAGCTGGGACTACAGGTGCACACTACCATGCCCAGCTGATTTTTTTTTTTTTAATAGAGATGGAGTCTCCTTATGTTGCCCAGGCTGGTCTACAGCTTCTGAGCTCAAGTGATCTGCCCACATCGGCCTCCCAAAGTGCTGGGATTATTCAGGAAAGGTCTTATTCTAAAAATGCTTGGTTCGATTTAAATTCAGATTTTTTAGTATTCTTTGTATTCCAGTCATCAAGAAGAACTAGTTATTAGAATGAGCATTGAAAGCATAAAGTTCCTTTTGCATGTTCCCAAGAATTAGTCATCTTCCATTTTTTCAAATCTTTTTCACAACAAATATTTTGCTTTTGATACTTAACATTAGGTCTCTGAAATAAAGAATAGGTAAACAAGAGAGTAAATCTAGAGGCATGGCTACTTTACTGTTATAACTGGTTATTTCCAAATCTCAGTTGTATTTACCTTATCCACTTCTCCCCTGGTATATAGACTAGCTTTTGTCCACCTTTGAACTCTCATAACTGAACAGTTGGCTCCCAAAAGACAGTGCACAGTTTGGTGCCCTGAACTTGTATTACATACTTTTCACAAGACACACTTCTTTTTCTATAGATTAAAATTCACCTATAGAAAACTGTTACTCATTTTCTTAAAACATAACAATCTCCAACTACATGCAAAGCAAAGCATGATGTCTATTACTATGAGAAGGTCACCCTCTTCAAGGAGTTTATAGCACAGTGTTGTGTGTGGATCTCCTTTTTTTTGGAGATGGAGTCTCGTTTTGTTGCCCAGGCTGGAGTGCAGTGGCGTTGCCTCAGCCTCCCGAGTAGCTGGGATTACAGGCGCCCACCACTATGTCTGGCTAAGTTTTCTATTTTTAGTAGAAATGTGGTGCCACCATGTTGGCCAGGCTGGTCTCGAACTTCTGACCTCAAGTGATCTGCCTGCTTCAGCCTCCCAAAGTACTGGGATTACAGGTGTGAGCCACTGTGCCTGGCCGGGTCTCCTTCATTTTTGAAAGATTTAGGTGAATTCTTCTTTGATAGTCTGACTCTTTCAACACTTTGACAATGTCATCTCATTGTCTTTTGGCCTATATGGTTTCCGATGAGAAGTCAGTTCTTAATTTTAATGAGGTCCCTTATACATGACAAGTCTATTTTTTGTCTTCTTTAAAGATTTTCTTTTTGTCTTTGATTTTCATCAATTTGATTATGAGTGTCTAGGTATGGATCTCATTAAATTTAGTTATAGTTCACTGAGCTTCTTGAATGTGTAAATTAATATTTGTCATTTGGTTTTGGAAATTTAGAATTATTATTTATTCTGATATTTTTTCTGCCCCTTTTCTATGTTTGGAACCCCTAGTATGCATATTTATCATGTTTGATGGTGTCCAACAGGTCTGTGAGGCTCTTTCACTTTTTTAAATTTTTAAATTTTTTATTTCATCTATTTATTTATTCATTTATGAGACAGAGTCTTGCTTTGTCACCCAGGCTAGAGTGCAGTCGTGTGATCTTGGCTCACTGCAACCTCCACTTCCCAGGTTCAAGCAATTCTCGTGCCTCAGCCCCCCATGTAGCTGGGATTACAGACAAGCACCACCACACCCAGCTAATTTTTGTATTTTTAGTAGAGGCAGGGTTTTACCATGTTGGCCACGCTTATCTTGAACTCCTGACCTCAAGTGATCTTCCTGCCTTGGCCTCCCATAGTGCTGGAATTACAGGCGTAGCCACCACTCCCAGCTTCTTTTTTTAATTCTTTTTTCTTTCTGTTCTTCAAAGTGGATTTCTTTATTAACCTGTTTTCTTGTTGGTTGATTATTTCTTTTTCCCACTAAAATCTCTTAATGGACCCCTCTATTTAATTTTTCACTTCAGATACTGTACTTTTAAGCTCTAGAATTTGCTTTTTTTTTTTGAGACAGAGTCTCACTCTGTCGCCCAGCCTGGAGTGCAGTGGCTGGATCTCAGCTCACTGCAAGGTCCGCCTCCCGGGTTTACGCCATTCTCCTGCCTCAGCCTCCCGTGTAGCTGGGACTACAGGCGCCCGCCACCTCGCCCGGCTAG
>NW_012115711.1:1409051-1413294 GCF_000951035.1 Colobus angolensis palliatus | reverse complement strand
ACTACAGCCTGGATGACAGAGCGAGACTCTGTCTTTAAAAAAAAAAAAAAAAAATTTGGCAGCTGCTACAGCATGTTTATGTTAGTGTTTAGTGTAAGATAATGAATCTGATCTAAAACAATTATATATTTAAGCTTAATAAGTGATACATGTTAGTTTAAGGATAATAAATAAAATAATGTACTTGTTCTGCAAGGACAACCATGATTTCCCAGGTCTTTGCCACCTAAACAAGTGGGAATCCTGGTGGTATTAGCAGTAAAGCACTGTTGAAGCTTTTTTTTTTTTTTTAAGCAGCATTTTAGCTGAAAACAGCATTTCACTCATATTATTTTTTACTTATTTACTGTTTTGAGACATGGTCTTGCTCTGTTGCCCAGGCTGGAGTGCAGTGGTGCGATCTTGGCTCACTGCAACCTCCACCTCACAGGTTCAAGCGATTCTCCTGCCTCAGCCTCCTGAGTAGCTGGGATTACAGGTGCACGCCACCATGCCCAGCTAATTTTTGTATTTTTAGTAGAGACAGGGTTTAACCATGTTAGTCAGGCTGGTATCAAACTCCTGACCTCATGTGATCCACCCACCTCAGCCTCCCAAAGTGCTGGGATTACAGGCGTGAGTCACCGTGCCCAGCCTTCACTCATATTAATCTGGTGGTAGTTTGAAGAATATATTGGCTAGAGCCAAGGAGTGAGTCCATTTAGATCATTGCAATCATAGTAGTCTATGCATGAGATAATTAAGAGCTTATAGAATGGTAGAAATGAAAGTGGACAAAAGACATTGTATAGGAGGAATTTCATGACGTAGTGATGGACTGGATATGTGTGTATTGGTGGGGAGATCCAAAGGATCTGAGTTTGAGTGGTTTGGAAAAATATTCAGTATCTTTAACAGAAGTGTGACATTTAAGCCAATTGTCATGCCAGGATTGTGACAGGTTTGACCCCAGGTGTATTGACTTGAATTATTTATTTATTTTTTAATTTAATTTTTTTTGAGACAGGGTCTCACTGTCACCCAGGTTGGAATGTAGTAGCGTGATCATAGGTCACTGTAACCCTGCACTCTTGGGCTCAATCAAGCCTCCCACCTTAACCTCCCAAGTAGCTGGGACTACTGGTGTGTGCCACCATGCCCAGCAAGTTTTTTTTGAGATGAGATCCTCCTATGTTGCCCAGGCTGGTCTTGAACTCCTGGCCTCAAGCAATCCTCCTGTGTCAGCCTCCTAAAGTGTTAGGATTACAGATGTGAGTCACTGTGCCTCGCCTGATTTGAATAATTTATTAACATCCAAGTAGAAAAATACATTTGGGAGTTGGTTGTGAGATTGTGATTGAAGAGAGAAATCAAGGGATAGGATAAGCGATAGAAATAATGCAGTGGAGTGATCACTGAAACTGTCTGAATATAGGCATCACCTTGGGGGAAAGAACAAAAAAGAACATCAAGGACTGAACTCTGGTTTTTTTCTTTTCATCAATAAGAAATGAATATTAAAGAGCACGTTTGAAGTTAATATGTTATTACTACCTATCATAAACCACGTTTGCGTAGTACTTATTTTAATATGCATTGATTGGGTACTTTCTGGCTTGTGCTTGAATTAAGTGGTCTTTTATATTATGATATGAATAACTTTTAGATGAAATCAATAAATAAATGATCCTGCCTTATGTAAACCATAGTTAGATACTGAATAACATTCAAATAGCATTTTTTTCCTTTTCATATGGCACATTGTTCTTGATAACTTTGTGTGTGTGTGTGTAGTTGTTCTTTCTGTTGCCTGCTTAAGAGACACAGTCTCGCTTTGTCGCCCGGGCTGGAGTGCAGTGGTTGTTGCCCTAGCCCCTGTTTCATTTAAATATTTGTTTCAGTTTGTTAATTATTTTTTCCTCCACTTGTTGGCTGTTGTGCCACTAGTGCAGCAGCCTTAACTTACTGCCAACTGAGTATTTAAGATAACTTGTTAGACCAGAGTTATACACAAGAAGAGTCCTAACATTGTATTTCCCTTACTGGAGAAATGTTCTTTTTCTCCCTCCCCAGAAATGTTCTTTTTTTTTTTTTTTTTTTTGAGATGGAATCTCACTCTGTACCCCAGGCTGGAGTGCAGTAGCATGATCTCAGCTCACTGCAACCTCTGCCACCCAGGTTCAAGCAATTCTCCTGCCTCAGCCTCCCGAGTAGCTGGGACTACAGGCGCCTGCCACCACGCCCGGCTATTTTTTTGTATTTTTAGTAGAGATGGGGTTTCACCGTGTTAGCCAGGATGGTCTTGATCTCCTGACCTTGTGATCCACCCGGCTCGGCCTCCCAAGGTGCTGGGATTACAGGTGTGAGCCACCATGCCCGGGCCGGGCCCCCATGGCTAATTTTTAAAATTTTTGTAAAAATGGGGTCTTGCTGTGTTGTCCAGGCTGGTCTCAAACTCCTGGCCTCAAGAGATACTCTTACCTCAACCTCCCAAAGTTCTGGGATATAGGCATGAGCCAATACACCTGGCCTCACTGTTGGATTTGTTTTTATTTATTTATTTTTTAATTTTTAAGCCTGTTTTCCCAAAGTTCACATCTGAGCCAGTACCGTTTAGTGATGAGCCATGATTGGTCAGAAGAGTTCACTAAGTGCCTTGCCTGGATATCTTTTCCAAAGGGATCTCTGTTAGAGATCAAACTTCAGACAGTTTACAAGACAAGACAACCTTTGATTTACTTCCTGCTTGCCTAGGAACTCAAGGTCAACCATAAGTGAGTGATTAGCACCTTCTCCTTTCTTAGGTCTTTTGTGGGCATGTCAGACTTTTATATTCCCAAGAATATGTTAGAGGTTTTCAAAGTTTCCTATGGTCATCTAGTTCTCCCAGAATTCCCTTTTAATTCTAGTCTAGGTTCTTATTTGCCCCAACTGAAATCTCAGCCTTAGGCAGCTGAGTTGTTACCTGCACTTTCCCATAGTCTCAGTAATGCCTTGCAGGTAGCCCCCTACTCTCCATCCCACTATGCTCTTCCACTTCCAGGTGAGTAGAGCTTTGAGTGAAATCAAATATTCACCACACTTGGGAAATGGAAATCTTTCCAGGGTGCTGCAAAATATTGACTGTGCACTGGAAATGGTGTTTTTAAGGGAGCTCAAAAAGAGGTCTGATTGCTCCATGGTGTGCAGTGCTGCTGTTTGTTGGCTACCACAACCCTTAGCTGGGGAGCAAGGGGGAATGAGAATTGCCCCAAGTCAAAATGTCACAGATGCCAGTAGTTTCCATAGTTTACCTTTCATAGCCTGACATGTGGAGAATTTATCAAGTCCCTATGGCTATCTCACTTCTCAGCTCTCCCTGTTAAGCTCAGGCTAATGGAGTACCTGCTTCTAAAGTTCCAAATCAAGTGAATCCCCTATGGTAGCAGCAACAGCAGCCAAACCTATTGTTTTCTCAGAATGCCCCACTTTGGTAGAATTGCTGGGCAATAGAACTGGGTGGGGGTGATGGGAACAGCCTTATGCAAAAACACCACAGATTGCACAGTTCTTACCTGAAAAGTTCAGTAGTTTTCACGAATAAATGCTTCTGATTTTGTTGTATTCCTTAGGACAAATTCTGGAGTACTCAAATGGTTGTTTTTTAATTTTGTCCAATTTTAGGATTGCTTTTGAGGGAGGTTTCTTAACATCCTCACTCTGTCATGCTGGAAGCCAGAAATTATCTTTTTTAGCAGGCAGGAAGGAGAGTATGTGATTATTGTACTTCTGTTAAATTAACTTGTTTATTAAAATATTTAGATGGTTTCCAAACCAGACTTTGTTATTTATGTGTTTATTTTTTAGAGACAGGGTCTTGCTTTGTCACTCAGGCTAGAGTACAGTGACTCAGTCATAGCTCACTGTAACCTCAAACTCTTGGGCCCAAGCAGTCCTCCTGCCTCAGCCTTCCAAGTAGCTAGGGCTATAGGCGTGTACCACTGTGCCCGGCTAATCTTTTTTTAAATATTTTTTTGTAGAGATGGGGTCTTGCTATGTTGCCCAGGCTGATTTCAAACTCCTGACCTTAAGCAGTCCTCCCGCCTCTGCCTCCAGAGTCATTGGGATTACAGGTGTGAGCCACTGTGCCAGGCCCTCGAACCAGATTTAGTATAAAAATGGTCATGTCTTCTTTTTTTTTTTGAGACGGAGTCTCGCTCTGTCACCCAGGCTGGAGTGCAGTGGCCAGATCTCAGCTCACTGCAAGCTACGCCTCCTGGGTTTA
>NW_012115711.1:1383303-1404191 GCF_000951035.1 Colobus angolensis palliatus | reverse complement strand
CTGCCTCAGCCTCCTGAGTAGCTGGGATTACAGGCACCCACTACCGTGGCCGCCTAATTTTGTATTTTTGGTAGAGACAGGGTTTCATCATGTTGGCCAAGCTGCTCTCGAACTCCTGACCTCAGGTGATCCACCCACCTTGGCCTCTCAAAATTATTGGATTACAGGCGTGAGCCACTGTGCCAGCCCCAGAAATTTTCTTAAATTAATGACATTTAGACCTAATCTCTCTGCAACAAATGTTTTAGAAGCTGAAGGGATTGGGCACAAAAATATTTCTATGAGAAGATGGATAGGCAAAACTGTGGGCATTGATATGTTCCTGTTTCTGGCTATCTTCTCTTTTTAATCCCACCTGCTGACATTCTTCTAGGTTGAGAACACAGTCTATAAAAGCTTCAGCTCCAAAGTCTTCCCCAACTTTGTTGTGCTCTTTGCTCCCTCGCTGGAATAAGCAGAGAATTAGTTGAGTGTGCAAAGGAATAACAAGAAGAAATGATGCTTTTATTATAGACTGACTTTTGTGTCTCAGGATTTTGTGTCCTAGAAAAATTGGGATTCCAACAAGTTGGTATGTCATTTTGATATATCATGTTTGCCCCACATTAGTAAATGTTGTTGTAAAACTCTTGTATATGTGAATGTTCTGATTAATTCATTAAACTCTTCTTATACAACATTATTGTGTTTCCCTTTAATATTTAAGGCTGGGAGCAGTGACTCACACCTGTAATCCCAGCACTTTGGGAGGCAGAAGCAGGGAGATCACTTGAGGTCAGAGGACTGAGACCAGCCTGGCCAACATGGTGAAACCCATCTCTACCAAAAATACAAAAATTAGCCGGGTGCGGTAGCACATGCCTTGATTCCAGCTACTCGGGAGGCTGAGGTGTGAGAATCGCTTGAACCCAGGAGGCAGAGGTTGTAGTGAGCCAGGATCGTGCCACTGCACTCCAGCTTGGGTGACAAAGCGAGACTGTCTCAAAACAAACAAACAAAAATATTTAATCACCTTTGAATCTAAATTTTCAGTAGCACAGGGTTCATAGAAAATCACAGACTATGCATATGCAATCATTGAGATTGTCATGTTTCCCTTTTCAAGAAATATCTTCTTCCATTTCCTACTTTATTATATCAGTTGGCATTTATTTTATTGTATTATTATTTTTTGAGACAGAGTCTTGCTCTGTTGCCCAGGCTGGAATACAATGGTGTGATCTCGGCACACTGCAACCTCCACCTCCTGGGTTCAAGCAATTGTCCTGCCTCAGCCTCCCAAGTAGCTGGGATTACAGGCGCGACACACCCCCATGCCCGGCTAATTTTTGTATTTTTAGTAGAGATGGGGTTTCATCATGTTGGCCAGGCTGGTCTCGAACTCCTAACCTCAGGTGATCCGCCCACCTCGGCAGTTGGCATTTATGATGGAGTACAACGGAAAGCCCACTGACCTGACAGTCAGGATATCTGGATTCTAGCCCCAGCATGTAACTCCAGTTGTTAATCTTCTGGGTCCCAGTTTCTCCGTCTATAAAACAGAATGATACTTGTGTATATCACAGGCCTGTTACAAGTTTCAAAAAGTATTAATATGGATGCTTCTTGCATTACCTCTTGCAATTTTTTTTTTGTATTTTTTCGTGATTAAAAGAAGTACCATAACAAATGTGTAAGACATCTTCACATGCTTGTTAAATCCCTGGAACTGTTATTATAGTTAAATTCACAACTGTATTTCCTAAAATTAATTTTAGACCCAGTCTGTTAAGTTTTTGGCTTATAATTCAGTCAGAGGAATTGGAACTCTATGAATATTTTCTATGAGAATGATATCGTAAGCATGAGTAATAGTACTCAGTTACGATGTAAAGACTTAGTGTGATGTTCAGATTAGGAAAGTATACTTATGGAATTCTCTATAATTGATT
This sequence comes from Colobus angolensis palliatus, assembly GCF_000951035.1. NCBI lineage: Eukaryota > Metazoa > Chordata > Mammalia > Primates > Cercopithecidae > Colobus > Colobus angolensis. The sequence goes on along the minus strand of NW_012115711.1, from coordinate 1,402,260 downwards.
TCTTTCATTTATTTGAACATCTTATGCTCCACAACTCATGAGGTTCATCAAACCATCTGTGCCTTCATTTCTGCTATTCTGGATACACATTCATCTTTTTAAATCGTAAACAGAAATATCGGTAAAAAATAAAATAAGATTCTAGTTTTCTGAAGCTTCTTGAAAGTCAGTATGGTATATTGAAAAGATACAGTGTCTTTGTCTAGGCTTTAGAGTTCCAGGCCTGTCTCTGATGGTAATTAGTTGCAAGAACTTGAGCATGTCAATTTACTTATTCTGGGCCTTGTTTTCCCATTATAAAAGTGGCTTGCACTAGACCTTTTTTTTTGTTTTTAACATTCTTTGATTCTTTTTTTAACTCTTCTAAGTATCTATCTGAGGGAGCTGATGAAAAGATTAGAGTTTATACTAATTTTTATGAGTACTATTTATTACACTTGATTTATACCTAAGGTAACCATATAATTTGCTGTCCAAACAAGAGGAAACTTTCTTTTTGTTTTTGTGTGTGTGTTTTGTTTTTGTTTTTTTTTTTTTTGAGACAGTCTCACTCTGTCCCAGGCTGGAGTGCAATGGCATGATCTCAGCTCACTGCAACCTCCGCCTCCCAGGTTCAAGCTATTCTGCCTCAGCCTCCTGAGTAGCTGGGATTACAGGCGCCCACCACCATGCCTGGCTAATTTTTGTATTTTTAGTAGAGACGGGGTTTCACCATGTTGGCCAGGCTGGTCTTGAACTCCTGACCTCGTGATCCACCCGCCTCAGCCTCCCAAAGTGTTGAGATTACAGGCGTGAGCCACTGCGCCCAGCCAAGAAGAAACTTTTGAGAGTGAAAGGGTGTACTGTTAGCAATTACTCCAGGACAACAGCTTTAAACCAGGATGTCTCAGGTAAACTAGAGTGTGTGTTCATCCTAATTGCACCCCATGTGTGGTTCTGTTAACTGCATTGTTGGCCAAAGAGTTATCTGATTATCAGTTTTAATTCCTTTTCATGGTTTCCCTGTTTTTTTTTTTTTCCTTATAGATCCACTGTGTGTGGAGAGTAATGCAGCATCATGCCAACAGTCTCCAGCCAGTAAAAAAGGGATGTTCACAGATGACTTACACAAGCTGGTGGATGACTGGACAAAGGAAGCAGTAGGAAATTCTCTTATTAAGCCAAGTTTAAACCAACTTAAACAAAGTCAACACAAACTAGAGACAGAAAACTGGAACAAAGTATATGAAGTAAGTTGTTTATATCCGATTTACTTTATTTACAAGAACTAAAACCATAAAAATTGATGCACTTAGGCCTATAGTTATAGTCACTATGAGAGGGTGGTATGACTTGATAACATAGAGACTTTTATCGTTTTTTAGATTCATTATGTCTTTGAGCAAATTATATTTTAGACCATGAGTCAGTAAACTTTTGGGGGGAAGGAGCCAGTTAGTTAATATTTTAGGCTTTTCAAGCTATACTATTACAACTACTCAACTCTGTTATAGTGCAAAAGCAGCCATAGAGAATATATAACCAAATGGGCATGACTTTGTTCCACTAAAACCTTATTAACAAAAAGACGTGGTAGGCTGTGGTTCGCTGACCCTTGTTTTAAAAAGACTGTTCTGTTTAAAAAAAAAAAAAATCCAGCAAGTATCAAAGAAGAAAGCATCTGGAATGAAGGTTAATTCAGTACAGTGTTCCAAGAAGAGTTTGGGTTTTAAGGAAAAGTTTTCCTATGTTTCACGTCAATATTCTTAGATCTGATAAGTTATTTGTTCATTATGAAAAAGAATTTTAAAGTTCTTTAAGCTAGAATATTATAAGAGGTGTTTTAAAGAAAAGATGCCTAGTTATTGCATGTGCCCTTAGTCAGGTGTACATGCAATGAAATGAAAGATGCCCACAGTGCATTCTGGAGTAGGAAGAAGTCAGGCTTAGAGAACAGCATACATAGTATAATATAATTTATGCAAAATTATATACATTAGATATGCATAAATATGAAAAGCCATGAAAAATATGCTGGATGGTGGAATTTAGGCCTTATTTTACTTCGTACATTTCTGTGTTTTTGTATTTTTAAAGTAAGTGACATTTTTTTTCAAAATGAGTAAACCTATTAAAATGGAATCAGGGCTTAGAATTTTAACCCCTTTAATTGAAAGAGATTTATCTCTGTGTGTTATATTTGTGTATATGTATTTTTATACATATATCGTCATATAGTTTGTTAAAGGAATAATGCATTTATTGTTAATATTGAATAAAAATTTTCCAAATCCTCGATTTCCCAAATTAGTGAGCAGTACATCTCCTTGGGAGCTCTGTATATTTATCTTACTTGTGGCACCAATTTATACACAGATAGCATCACCATTGTGAAAATTGGAAGCCTTTAGAGGCAAATTTCAAGACATAAATGCATTTGTACTGCCAGTGAGAGAACCTCTGAGTACTGTGTGAATGGAGGCTTTTGTTGACTAGTTGGAGGGCTGTTTACTGGAGTATAATGGAGGATGTTTGGAGGAAGGGTGAGTAGAAAATGGTGTGTGAATAAAAGTAGTGAAGGTCATTTAACAGACTTGGGTTCTAATGTCAGCTCAGTCACTTACTAGTTGTGTGATTTTAGAAAAGTCATTTGATCTATCTGTGCCTCAGTTTTCATGTCTTTCAAACAGAATACCTGCCTTACAGGATTGGTATGAGGATTAAATGAGATAGCACCTATGAAGCTGTACCTTTATAGGTGCTACATAGTAGGTACCCTATATATAGTAACTGTTTTTGTATTTGTAGGTTCAGTTGGTTATATCTTTTGTGTGGCAAGCCCATCTCACTAATGCTCTTGACATTTTACTGCTCTGTATCCTTACTTAGAAATACGTGTTTGCTTAACAGTTACGTACCAAGCCCTCCGCTAGACATGGGTTTGGTGAGTAAAAACAAGTGTGATCCCTACCCTCATGGAATTTATGCTCTGCTAAGACAGTTAGTTAGACATAATAGAATTGCATATACAAATATAAAATTGCAACTGTAATAAGAACTACAAAAGAAAGATATAGGCTACAATAAGGGAAATTTGACCTCTTAAAGGAAAGTCAAGGAAAGCTTCACTGAGCAAGTGATGATTAAGCAGAGATCTGAAGGATCAATAGGTGTTAACTAGGTGAAAAGAGGAGGGAATAATGATTCCATGTGGAAAGGATCACATATGCAAAAGCCCTGTATGAGGAAAGGAGCATGAAGGGATTGAAAGTAGGCCAGTTTGGCTGAAGTGAAGAGAGCAAAGAGGAGTTCGTGCACAATGGATCTAAGGCAGATGGAATCTTAAAAGTGGTAATGATAAGGAACTTTGTATTTTTTGTTAGTTAGTTTGTTTTTATTTTTTTGAGATGGAGTTTCACTCTTGTTGCCCAGGCTGGAGTGCAATGGCGCGATCTCCGCTCACTGCAACCTACGCCTCCCAGGTTCAACAATTCTCCTGCCTCAGCCTCCTGAGTAGCTGGGATTACAGGCGCTCGCCACCATACCCGGCTAATTTTTGGGTTTTTAGTAGAGACAGGGTTTCATCATGTTGGCCAGGCTGGTCTCGAACTTCTGACCTCAGGTGATCCACCCGCCTTGGCCTCCCAAAGTGCTGGGATTACAGGCGTGAGCTACCGCGCCCAGCCATCTGTATTTTAAGAAAGATGAATAGCCATTTAAGCCCTAAGGTTGACATGATCAGACTTGTTTTTTGAAAAAATGACTCTGACTCAAGCAAGAGAAAAGGATTATTTATTGGAGGTAAGCGTAGATGTTGGCAGACCAGTTAAGAGTTAGTCTTAACTGGTCTGGAAAATGGGAAAAGTTGAGTTGAAAAGAAGTGAACAGATTCCAAAAAATGCTTAAGAGATTAAATGGACAAGATTTGGTGATGGAATGGATGTATGGTGAAGGGGAGGTATGAAGGCTAGGTTTCTGGCTCACATAACTAGATACTATGCTAGTGTACCAATCACCGAGATGGGGAATGTGAGCAGTGTGCTTTGGTAGGGGAAGATCACACATTTGATTTCCAGGCATTTGTTTCTGAGATGCCTTTGAAATATCCAAGAGAAAATGTATAACCTCTCCAATTTGTCTTCTTTAAAAAATCAGGTTATCTATAAATTAATAATGTTCATTATATAATTTAATCAGTGCAGAAAAGTACAAATTTTAAAATATCACCTTCAAATCCCACCACCCAGAAATAATTTTCATTAACTTTAGATAAACATCATGTCAAATATCTTTCTACGTACATATGCATGGAAATAACTATAAAAATGTAAGGCAGGGAAGATGGCATTAATTAAGGTACAAAATTATGGTTAGCACATGGAAAGGTACTCCAAAAATGGTAGTCCCTGATAGTAATAATAGGAATAGTATGCCAAAAAGACTAGGAAGGAATATTAATTTGTGCAGCAGCAATAGAAAAAAAAAGAATAGGAAGGAATATAGACTGATAAAAGCATATACCAAATAAACTGATCTTTTGATTTTTGTTTTTGTTAGAATACTCCATCTACTATGGGCTACACATCAACATGGATTTCTTCTCTGTCCCAAATCCGTGGAGCTGTCCCAACTTCCTTGCCACAAGGACTCTCACTCCCTTCATTTCCTGGGCCATTATCATCATATGGAATGCCTCATGTTTGTCAGTATAATGCTGTGGGGGGGGTGGGGTATCCAGTACAGTGGGTAGGAATTTCAGGAACAACACAACAGTCTGTAGTAATTCCCACCCAATCTGGGGGACCATTCCAGCCAGGGATGAATATGCAGGCATTTCCAACTTCATCAGTGCAGAATCCTGCCACAATCCCTCCTGGTCCTAAATGAATCAGAGTAGATTATGATAAAAAGGGAGGTTTTTTCAGAATTATTTTCAGGACACCTAAGATATTAAAGTTTCTTCTTCTTGGGTTCTGTCATATTTTCCCTCATTTGAGTTTACTTTAGACTATATATTTTTTGTTCCAGTGTGGTATTTGATACAGCTCATCATTCTGTAGAAATGTGCAGTTTGCACATAGAACACTGCACACAGAAATGTTTTTTCACTTCAAATTCTATCCTCTTTGATACTTGATTTTTTTAAAAATACTGTTCAGAATGCTTTAATAAGCTCAGCTTGAGCATTACCATTTCCAGGACACTTTCCATGAATTGTTGAGAAGCTCCCCAGCCCCACCTTTTTTTTTTTTTGACTGCTGCTATCTGCAGCTGGATACTTTTCTTTAAAAATGTTTAAAAATTATTTAGATTGATTCTCCCCAAATGTGGATGAACTGAGACCCTCCATCAGCCAGAGTCTTATGGGATCTTCACATGTTTGTCTTAGTTTTACCTTTCACAGAAGGCAGGGTAACTTGCTGCAGGAAACATTTTGGTGTATAAAATTAGAATAACTTTTTTTTTTTTTGAGATGGACTCTCTCTCTGTCGCCCAGGCTGGAGTGCAGTAGTGTGATCTCGGCTCACTGCTGCAACCTCTGCCTCCTGGGTTCAAGCGATTCTCCTGCCTCAGCCTCCTGAGTAGCTGAGACTACAGGTGCCAGCCACCATGCCTGGCTAATTTTTGTATTTTCAGTAGAGATGGGGTTTCACTATGTTGGCCAGACTGGTCTCAAACTCCTAACCTTGTGATCCGCCCTCCTTGGCCCCCCAAAAAATTATAATTTTGTCAACCAATACAGAACATGAGCCCTTTTTAAATGTGATTTCCCGTCATCACAGCAGTAGGATGAAGCCTTGTTTTGGATGAGACAGAGGGAAAGGAAAAAAACAGAACTGTAACAGTTCCTTGATTCTGCAGATACTGCTGTTGTTTTAGGATTTCAGTAATAATTCAAAGCAGCTGTCTCCTTGTTTCTCACATGCATACTACATTGGTTTTGAACATCTGAGAGGTATTGGTTTGGCTTGCATTCTTTTGCAAAGCATATATTGCAGCTGATATGAATCTCATTTGGGGGGAATCCTTGTACTCCTAACGAGGGGGATTAAAGCTACACCTCAGTCCATTCTTCTGAAGTGAAATTTACTTGACATAGTAGGTTTTGAGACTTACATATGAAACACTGGCTTTACAGGGTTCTCAGAGATGTGTGATACACACTGTCCTGCAGTGAGATAGTAGACCCTAGAAGGATACTATTTAAGTTGCCCTTAGCTCTTTTTTTAATTACCATTTTTAGTTAGAATTTCTTTTTAGTATCTATAGTATCTTAGATGATTTTAGATCTTAAATGAGTTTGGCAGCCTCTTTAGAATCTGAGAGAGATCACTGTCAAGTTGCACTTTACTGGGTTTTATCCAGTTTTAGGAGGAGGGGAGGCAATGTCAAAATGTACACCTTTGGTTTTTAAGAAAGTTAACTATAATAATGTTAAAGGCTAGTCACAGGGTTACCTAATGCTCAGTCTGTGAAACCCAAATAGAATTCTTAAAATGGTATTTACCAACTAAGTATTCATGTTCAAATTACTTACCTTCCACTCTGAAGACTTCGAGGTCGTTTCTAAATACACATTTACCTAATTAGGAGTTCTGTCTACTAGTAAACATTCCAAATTGTTACCCAACATTACTGTTAACAGATTTTCCTCCGTATTCTTCTAAAAATTGTACCCCATAGGCTTGCCAGGTAATGAGGAAAACTTAATGGGTGTACTTTTTTTTTTTGCACAGTCTACTTTGTGACATTCAGTACCTCTTTTCCAAAAAAAAAAGTGTCTTATGTTGCTTACCTGAGGATCACATCCATTATCAAGAAGATTCTGTCACTATAATTTGAGGCATCTAGGGCAGCATTTTGAGAATTGCTGTTGATAAGATCCACTGTTTCTTTTCATAGAACATGCTCTGTTTTGTATGAGTCTTTCCAAATGTTAAGTACAGATTCTTCAAATTTCTTGTACAGTATTGGTTTGCAATTTGAAGTGATTTTAGGACATTTGTGTAATGCAAATGCTTGCATTGCACTGTTTTCAATATGTATAAAAACAATGCTCCTAAAATCCCTAATTCTTTAAAACTGCTTGTGTTTCATTATAAAAAGTTGGCTTTGTGTAATTACACTGAGACATACAACCTATAAAGTGAAAATACTGGAGATTTTAGGACCCCTTCTTCTCTAGTCACAATCATTTTAAACAGTGTACCCCAGGATGAAAAAAGCTCCATGGCTGACACGTACAATTACATGAATTAATGACTGCTCTACATCATATGTTCTGCCTTTGGCCACCACCTGTATTCCACATATAATTCATCATTCTTGTTTGCCTGCAGACTCTTGCAGTGCCTTGTAATATTTACAATCTTTTCAGGTTTTTGCTGGAAAGAAAAGTAGTCTTCCAAAGTTTGAAGATGGTGAATAGTGTACTGCTGTCTCCATGCTGACTGCAGTAACTGGGTTATCATATATGTTATGTATACATTATGTATATATAACATGTGTACATTTAAAAATACAGAAAAAAGTGAGCTTATGCAGAAATGGAGAAAACAATGTTATTCTCATCACTGTGGGGTTTTATTAAAATTATTTTTTCCCATGACTTACATGTTTGGTTCAGATTATAGTCACTTTGACTGTAAATACTGGCTAGTTTTCTATCCAGGGGTTTTGCATTATGTCATAATTTTGCTAAATCATGTAATAGTGCTATTTTCATCCTTGTCTGAGGTACTTTTCTGCCCCAGAAATAATTAACTTGAGATAAAGCTCAGAAATTCCCTTCTTAACAAAGAGCCTACTATATAAAAAGGGCCTTCCTTTCCAAAAAACATACAAACCTTTCCTTTTCATTTTCCTTCTTGTAGAGGAGAAAATGGTTGTACTTAACCATCCTGCTTGTAAAGTTTATTCAGAGGATAGTCTGTATGTCCAGCCACCATGTTTACTTCTCAAAGTGCAAGTCTGATGAATAGTACTGTATCTCCATACGTGGCAATGTGAGCATTTCATCATGAAGTACCTGCTGCTATGTCTGTGAAGTTGGGTGTAACATCATAAGAATATGAAACCAGTATTGGTGTAAATCTAATGAAAATAACCCTATGTATATTTGTAGCAGTCTTGAATCACTATTTAAGGTAATTTGCTGTAATATAACAAATATTCATTCTGTTTTTCATCCCTTCCTTGCCAGTTTTATATCAAGCATGAATTCTAATGGTTTGACTGCAAAATTATCTGTGAAAGTTTAAAAGGCACTTTTCTGCTGTGATTTTTGGATTGAGCGTGGAGTGTTATGTACAGTTTGATGGGATGTATCATTTTAGAACCCAGATTTAATTCTAGTCCAATTAATTTTGTTTAACTACCTCGTTTTCAGTGCTGTTTTGGGTGCACAAGTAAACACTGCCTGTGAAACTTGCTTTTTTGCCTTGATTCTCAGTATTCTTTCAGATTATAAATCTGGTCTGCCTCTTTTTCCCAGTGCTAGGCTACAGTTTGAGATGAGAGGGACCATCATTCTGCCACCAATCTGTGTTTAAGTGGAGAGCCATGTGCTTCTGTGTAATATGCTTTGGGGATTTGGGGGTGGAGAGCAGAATAATAATTGAAATTGGTGGCAATATAGGACTTAGGTGTAGGAGTTAGTTATAAAATAAACAAATGGTAAGAAAGTACCTGAATTAGACAATCCAGTGCCTATAACTTTGCATTTTTTTTTTTTTTTTTGAGACGGAGTCTCGCTCTGTCGCCCAGGCTGGAGTGCAGTGGCCAGATCTCAGCTCACTGCAAGCTCCGCCTCCCGGGTTTACGCCATTCTCCCGCCTCAGCCTCCCGAGTAGCTGGGACTACAGGCGCCCGCCACCTTGCCCGGCTAGTTTTTTGTATTTTTTTAGTAGAGACGGGGTTTCACTGTGTTCGCCAGGATGGTCTCGATCTCCTGACCTCGTGATCCGCCCGTCTCGGCCTCCCAAAGTGCTGGGATTACAGGCTTGAGCCACCGCGCCCGGCCAACTTTGCATTTTTTATTAGAGATGCATTTCTCGTCTGTGTGCCTAAAAGGCAATGGGTTGAAATTGCTTTAACTACCACAGTGAAATATTTGACAAATCCTTCAGCAATGGCCTATCATTCAACATATATTAGCACAGTGCTAGGTATTTGCAGTGATATTTGGTTACCTTAAAACGGCCAAATGCATTTAGTTGAAATGTAGTTGATAGTAAGGGTTTTATATAACTTTATCCAATCTCTAAAGTTTATGGAAGCATTGACTTTCTTCTTTGCTGTCTTTTCTGAGTGAAAATGATGCATTCCTTTTTTTTTTTTCCTTGAAAACTCAGCAAATGTTTGTAACCAGATGTTCCTTGTTTCACATGTTTACTGTGTAACACTACAGCATATTTAATATTGGTAAATACTGTATTTCAGTCATTATGCTTAAGTACATTCCTGAGGTATATTTGCCATCATTTTGGGATTCAGTTATTTTATCTTGTTTGGGTCAGTAAAACTTGAACTATTTGAGGTGGTATGCAGACCATTTTCTAGAATAGATTGTTTTTAGAATCTGTAGTTTATCAAGAACTTGTTCCACCCCTCCCTTTGTTTAGAAGAGGAATCAGAAAAGGGGGGTGGTGTGTAGAAAAGGCCTTTGATTTGATAGGTATAATTTCTAAGATTGAAATCTTAAAAAATGCAGATTGTAAGATAGTAACACTCAAACTTGATAAAATCCTTTGAATTGAAATTAGTATGAATTTTTTATGGAGCCAAATGCCTTCAGGTCACCCTGGAAATAGTCTTTATATGTGAAAGATGAACACAAACATTGGTCAGGAACCCTGACAGCCAATATATGAAGGAGCCTGGGATAGTAACTAGGTTACACTAAAGTTATTTTCAACTAAGATAACTAGACAAGTGTACAAACCAACAGCTCCTATTCTGGAAGGTTTTCTTTTAATTTAAAAAATCCAAACAAGGCTAAAAGTCAAGCAAGAAGGGAAGAGAGAAACTGGGTTCTAAGAAAAAATGTGCCACTGTAAAATAAACTCCTAAATGCGTGCTTGTCATCCTCTAGTTTTTTTTAAGTTGAATTTCTTTTCCACTATAACTCAAGATTTGAGATTGAGGTTTGCAGTCCAGAACATACCCTCAGCAGATACAGTGACTAACTGGAAAGTGCAGTTGTTCAAGGTCGGTCATGCTCAATCACCTAAAGCTATAATTTGTTTCATATATTAAGCATGTAGACCTAGTGCAGCATGGGAGCCACTCAGGAAGTTTATGCAATTAATAAACTTTCAGCATAATTTACTATGAAGTATGCAGAATTTCACCCTCTTCTCCACACTTAACATTTAGTTGTATATGTGAACTCTCCTTTCTTAATTGGGGAATGTAGCATTATATAGAATGTTGTTAAACTTAATTTTAATCCTTTTTGACATTAACCTTTTTTTTTGGTAAACCAAGTGATCTGCCTTTCAGCAACTGTCTGATTTTGGTTCTTTGAAACTGTGATTTTTATTTCATTTGTACCCAACCATTGTAAGTATTTTGTTTTGTTTCCTGGAAATTCTGTTTTGAAACAGAAAATAAAGGCTGTGTTAAAATGAGTATGTTATCTTATTAAAATGCTGCCATAGTCACTGCAATCATCTGGCTAAAACTGGTTCTTCATTTACCAAATGTAATTTAGCAGATTTAGAACATTTAGTCCTGTAAACTATGCTGGCCTAAAAAAACTAACCAAGCTGCGTGTTATCTCTTGATTTACAGTTCCAACAAATTGAGTTGGACTTCATTTTCACACTTGTACATGAGCCATAATTGTAACAGTCGCTCTTATTTACTGAACACATACTGTGTTAGCTAGGCTTTTACCTGCGATATTTTTAATTCACACAAAATCCTATAAGATAGGTCTGTTACTATTTCCACTTACAATGCAAATTTGAGGATCAGAGAGATTAAAGAATTTGCTAGGGCCACATACTTAGTCAGTGGTAAAGCCTGGATCCAAACCCAGGTCTGTCTGTCTGCACAGCTCATGGGAAAAACCCTAGGCCACACTGATTCTCAGGTGTACTACATGTATAATAATTCAGATACATTTAGAGTAGGCCCTTATCTAATAGGATTTGTATGTACACATTTTTTTTTTTTTTTTGAGACACAGTCTCTCTGTCACCTAGGCTGGAGTGCAATGGCGCAATCTCAGCTCACTGCATCCTCTACCTCCCGGATTCCAGCGATTCTTCTGCCTCAGCCTCCGAAGTAGCTAGGACTACAGGTGTGCGCCACCACCATGCCCGACTAATTTTTGTATTTTTAGTAGAGATGGGATGTCACCATATTGGCCAGGCTGGTCTTGAACTCCTGACCTCGTGATCTACCCGCCTTGGCCTTCCAAAGTGCTAGGATTACAGGCGTGAGCCGCCTTGCCCGGCCCACTGGTCTTTTTTTTTTTTTTTTTTTTTTTTTTTTGAGACAAAGTCTCATTCTGTCACCCAGGCTAGAGTGCAGTGGCACAATTATGGCTCACTGCAGCCTCAACATCCTGGGTTCAAATGATCCTCCCACCTCAGCTCCCCAAGTAGCTCGGAGCACAGGCACGCGCCACCACACCTGGCTAATTTTTGTATTTTTCGTAGAGATGGGTTTTCAGCATGTTGCCCAGGCTGGTCTTGATCTCCTAGGCTCAAGCAATCCTCCCATCTCGGCCTTCCAAAGTGCTGGGATTACAGGCATGAGCCACTGCCCCCAGCCCGTATGAACACTTTTTACAATGTCTTTCATGAAGTTGTATCCAGTGCTTATTTCATAGTTTCAGAAGGAGGTTTTTATGGCCCAAGCAAGGATTCAAAGTGTTCCCTATGCACAAACTTATTAAGGAGTATTTCCTTTCATGTTGATAATGTGTATGGTCCACCTTTAGAACAACACATATTTGGAAATCTCCCTCCCACACTTATCATTCATCACTCTGACTTGAGAAACTCAGACTGGGTCAGATCACTTGCTCATCTGGTAACTTAGGGAGAAGGACATACATATGCTCATGCAAACAACCCTGGATGAAGAGTAATAGGCCTATCAGAAATATTCAAGATTAGATGAGTGTTTTAAAAGTGTTTTTAAATATATGTTATCTTGATTTACTGACCCAATGACTGTGAGTCATTCTATCTTAGGTGATCCCTAAAGGGAGGCAACAAGGTACATGTGGAATAAGCATGTGTTGTTGTTTTTTATTCACAGAACTCTCAAACTTATATTTCCTCACTTGTAAAATGAAGTGGTTATGAGTATTAAATGAGACATGTTAAGGCAACCAACATTGTATCTAATTTACTAATTGCACTTATTGTTAGGTATCACTGGTGACTTTCACAGTAAACTTGCACTTGGGAAATTAAACTGGTTTGGAAATGGGCCCTGATTCTGATTATAGTTAATACAGATACCTTTTGGAGTCAAGCAGACCTGTAGTTGTATTCTATCTTATGGACTTGGGAAAATTGCTTAACTTTTTAGCTTCAATTTCCTTACCTGTAAAAAGGATAATTCCCTCAGTGAGATTGTTTTGAGGTTGTTTTGAGTTTGAATGAAAAAGCACATAAAGGGCTTATCACTGTGCCTGATACATAGTAGGTTTGCTCAAATAACTTACACAAGGAACCTTACACATCATTATTTTAAATGAGGACAAAACAGAGGTGACAAAAAAACTGAACTCATTCCATGGGTCAACATAAGGTCTGTTGGTGGAAAAAATTGGGTGTTGGCCCAAAAGGGGCAAGATGATATAATAAAGTGAGGTGTAGAGGTAAGAGTGTTTAAGTCAGGGAATAAGACCAGCATACACCCTTTTAAAATATGCCATCATTAATGAGCACCACTTGGTAAAAGAGTGAGATAACAGGCCAGGCGCAGTGGCTCACACCTGTAATCCCAGCACTTTTTGGAGGCTGAGGTGGGCGGATCACAAGGTCAAGAGATCGAGACCATCCTGGCCAACATGGTGAAACCCTGTCTCTACTAAAAATACAAAAATTAGCCAGACACGGTGGCACACGCCTGCAGTCCCAGCTACTCAGGAGGCTGAGGCAGGAGAATCGCTTGAACCCGGGAGGTGGAGGTTGCAGTGAACCAAGATCGCGCCACTGCACTCCAGCCTGGCAACAGAGTGAGACTCCGTCACACACACACAGAATGACATAACAGAATTACATCTGTGACTAGAGTTTAGAAAGAGGTGAAGTAGTTGGGGAGTAGGGAGAAGATGGATATTATAACAGGAGCTCAAGACAGGATTGAAGTATAGCATAAATGATGGTTTAGATAGGAGCAAGACCTTGGGCTAGGTGGAAAAAAGACTATCATAAAATTTTGGAATTGGAAAGGACTAGCTCACATGCATGTTACAAATGAGGAAGTAGGCTTAGGAATTTAACCAGTATTTATAAACATTTTCCATTCAAGCTCAGTGGTTCTCAACCCTGACTGCATATTAGAATCACCTTGGGAACTATTTTTAAAAATGTTTTAGTTGCACAACAATATGAATATACTTAATATTACGGAACCATATACTTAAAAATGGTTATGATGGTAAATTTTATGTGTATTTTACAATTAAAAATAAAATTTTTAAATTTAGTGTCTGGGCCCCATCTCTAGAATCACCATCATCTTAAAAAGCTTCCCAGGTAACACTGATAGGTGACTTGGGTTGAGAACCACTGTCATTGTTTACTAATCAAATAAATGACTTCCCTATTATCAGCCAGTTGCTGATTCAAGTAACACAAGCAATATGGCAACCTCATTAGACCTTCTGATGAATTATTTTCTATAACTCTATGACCTCATAGCCTCTCAAAGAGGCCCCAAGGATTGGGCAATAGAGAAACCTAAGTGGACCTCTTTCAGAAACTGAACAACTAGTTCCTACTTCGGTGGAATGATGACATAAGATTGAGTTTGATGTGAACTCTCCATATAACCTCTTTATGCTTCTCCCCACCCTTCATAAGAGTTAACATTTATTAGGTGCTTATTGTGCCAGTTATTATGCTAGTGCTCTACAATGTCATTTAATTTTCACAAGCTTCTAAGTGATCATTACTTATCACCTTTCTGTGCTCCTTGACTGTCTTTAAAACTGTTTTCTTCCAGTGCCCAGCTTTATTCCTGGCATGTAGTAGGTATTAAATAAATCTGTTGAATAAATTAATGAGCCCCCACTTCACAGATACAGGAAGCGTACAAGAGGCTAAGCAACTTGTTAAAACTATACAGCTAATAAAAAGTTGAACTGGTATGGGAAACCAGTTCTTGGCTCCAAAGCACACATTCTGAAATACTATTCTATGACTTCCATCCTGTATAGTTTCTCCTGTACTATTTATGTTAGGAATCTTGCGTTTAAGTAGTATAAACACAATTTGAACAAGTTTAAGCAAAAATGGGAATTTATAAAGATAGGGGTGCCTCATAGAACCCAGGGATAGTACAGGTGGGCCTTAGGAACAAATGAACCAGGTGTCTGAATACAGCCAGGATTTTTCATGTCTTCTCCTCCAGCTCAATCAAATTCTCTGGGAACGTCCCTAAAGGATGGCTCCTGCTGCAACCATGAGGATAAGGTAGATAAGGTGGTAGAAAAGGGGTGCTGCAGAGACAGTCTAATAAATATTTACCTATAAACCTCCTCTTGCCTGTCCTATAAACATGTTATTTTCCCCATACCTACAATTCCCAAAATGCCAGCACCTAACATTAGCCATGTACAACTGCTGGTCATATTCAACTACTGCATTCAGAAACAATGGTATGGCAAAGACATATTCTTTCCTCCTCTAGTTCGGTGACAGTCTAAATACGGCTGCTCTTGCTCTTGATCTCACAACCTCTGATAAACTTAATTGCCACCAATAGATCTAATATGCAAGAGTAGAGAAATAATTAGATAACCACAGTCAGAATGCCCTTTTAGGGGCCAGCATGGTAGCTCAGCCTATGATGCCAGCACTTTGGGAGGCAAAGGCGGGCGGATCACTTGAGGTCGAAGGTTAGAGACCAGCTTGGCCAACATGGTGAAACACCATCTCTACTAAAACTACAAAAATTAGCCAGGCGTGGTGGTGTGTACCTGTAATCCCAGCTACTGGGGAGGCTGAGGCACAAGAATTGCTTGAGCCTGGGAGGCGGAGGTTGCAGTGAGCCGAGATCCCACCACTGCACTCCAGCTTGGGCAACAGAGTGAGATTCTGTCTCAAAAAAAAAAAAAAGCCCATTAGGCCAGGCACAGTGGCTCACGACTGTAATCCCAGCACTCTGGGAGGCCAAGAGACTGAGGCCATCCTGGCCGACGTGGTGAAACTCCATGTCTACTAAAAATACAAAAATTAGCTGGGTGTGGTGCCACATGCCTGTAGCCCCAGCTATTAGGGAAGATGAGGCAGGAGAATCACTTGAACCCAGGAGGCAGAAGTTGCAGTGAGCCGAGATCGCGCCACTGCACTCCAGCCTGGTGACAGAATGAGACTTCATCTAAAAAAAAAGCCTATTTAGGAAAGGAGGGGTCACACCATTATCAGCCACCAGGTCCATTTCCACCTGGATCGGAATAAAAGAAATTACAGGCATATAAAAAATGGCAACCAATTTACTGATGTACCTCTTTGCTTAACCAGTCTGGACATGGGCCTAAGAGTATGTTCTAGAAAAGCAGTGATTCTCAAACTCAAGAGTGCGGTTAGAATCACCTAAAGGGCTAGTAAGTAAGACCTGCAAAAACTCAGCAGGTACACTCCATTCAAACCCCTGCACTGAGACTTCACCAAACATTAGCATGGTTTCTGGCAGTCTAAGATTGAATCCCTGAGAAGACCCAGCTCACTTTTTGTTTTGTTTTTTGAGACAGAGTCTCACTCTACTGAGCAGGCTGCAGTGCAGAGGCACAATCTCAGCTCACTGCAACCTCTGCCTCCCAGGCTCAAGTGATTCTCGTGCCTCAGCCTCCCAAGTAGCTGGAATTACAGGCATGCACCACCAGGCCTGGCTAATTTTTGTGTTTTGAGTAGAGATGGGGTTTCGCCATGTTGGCCAGGCTGATCTCGAACCCTGACCTCAAGTGATCTGCCCGCCTCAGCCTCCCAAAGCGCTGGGATTACAGGCATGAGCCACCATGCCCGACCAGAGCAGTGATTCTCTGCTGGCGCATACCTGTAGTCCCAGCTACTCGGGAGGCTGCAGCAGAAGAATCGCTTGATTGCTTGAACCTGGGAGGTGTAGGTTGCGGTAAACCGAGATCACGCCACTGTACTCCAGCCTGGGCGACAGAGTGAGACTCCATCTCAAAAAAAAAAAAAAAAAAAAAAAGAGAGAGAATCACTGCTCTGGCTGATCAATTATGGCCCCTATTCACAGATTTGATTTTCTAGTGATACAGCTTCTTTAAAACCTTATATGACTGCCTGTTGGTTTCATTTGAGGGGACTCAGAATGCTAAAAACAAGTGCCAAGAATCTTGCCAACTTAGGCTCTTTAAAGCTTCAGATCTGCTAAAGGGAATAGCCTGGATCATCCTGTTGTGGCTTCTATTCGTCACATTTAGGAGAGCTGGAGAACAAGGAGTACTACTTAGGAGGCAGATACAGATAACTTCGTTCCAATTGCCTTGATGCCAGTTTCCTAACTGGTGAAACCTTTGAGGCAAGATTGAGATTCTGCTGTAATTCAGCAAGGCCAATGAATATCTGACCCTCAGCAAATGCAGATCTCTTGATATAAGCAAAGGGGCTGCTGTTTTGAGTCCCAAGGGCAATAAGCAAATGCTTCACGGCCAAATAACACAGAATACCAACTTCCTTCCCATCAACCGATGCAGAGGTCTCTGATCTCTATCTGTTCCACATTTTAGGGTCTCTACAAAAAATAAAGTCGAGGTTGCAGTGAGCTGTAATCACACTACTGCATTATCTGGAACCTGGGGCTTGAACACAATGAAGACTCTATTTCTCACCTCTGCTCTTCTCTGAAAGTCTGCATTTTTTCTCTCTTTCTGCAGACCAGCATCTTTCACTTCTGTCCCTCTGGTGGGAAAATTAGTTGACAGCTTCCAAGCTTTACACTTAGAGAAAAGCTGATATCTCTGGTCCAATTCCAAATTTCTAGAAAATGAGATTTTGATTGCCCCAGGTTGGATTAGGTGCCCTCCTCTGACCCAATAAGCTATGGTTATAGGAACATGACAGTTTTTGTCATAACCCTATAAATGCGGGAAGGGGAGGGTCAATTCCCGGAAAAGAGGGCCTGGGCAGACAGTCCCACAGGTGTCCATTATACTAAAAAACCTCCATTCCTTCCATCCTTCATCCCTTCAAGCCACTGCTCTCTCCTTTCACTGCTTGCTTTCAAGAGTTAACTATGTACACTGCCTTGCCACCTACTTATTCTTTGACAATCTGACTTGTTCCATCTCCACTATTTTAGAATTTATGTAGCTTGAAGCTTTTTTGCTTTTGCATCCTAGTAGAGTATTCCCCTATCTCATTTATCCTGATCACTCTTGGGTTCTGCACTTCTGCATTCTAACTCTGCCTGCCATTATCTCCTACCTTCCAGTAAGTTCCAAGCCAGATCTGGCTACTACTCATTTCAGATCTTGTTTTCTGCTCTATTCCTGCTGAAAGAGTGGGCCGGCCCTGAAAGCCAGAAAGAAGACAGGCACTGCATCTGTTTCATCTCAGTATGTTGAAAATACATTTTTCAAAAGATTATGACTTTATACATCTGAAATTAGAGCCCTTGCAGCTATTTAGAAAAGCTCCCGACAGACTAAAACACAATGAAGTTTGGAAACCAAAGGCCCTAACCATAGGACATAGTAGATCTGGGAGTACCAAAAAGGGACAACTTGTAATGTAATTTGTGTTGGTAATTATCTCCCTGCCCAAAGCGATGCTTAAGGCAAGGATATTCGATTTTATTTTGTCTCTGCATTGCCTTAGGCAAGTAAATAATGTAAGTTTTTCTTTTTCTTTATTTTTTTTGAGATGGAGTCTGGCTCTGTCACCAGACTGGAGTACAGTGACGTGATCTTGGCTCACTGCAACCTCCGCTTCCCAGGTTCAAGCGATTCTCCTGCCTCAGCCTCCAGAGTAGCTGGGATTACAGGCACGCGCCACCACGCCCGGCTAATTTTTGTATTTTTAGTAGAGACGGGGTTTTACCATGTTGGCCACTATGGTCTCCATTTCCTGACTTCGTGATCCGCCCGCCTCGGAGGGATTACAGGCGTGAGCCACCGCGCCCGACCAGTTACGTCTTTCTTAATTGGGACCAACAGCTCTTTTACATATCATCTTTCCACTAAGGGGAAAATCCTCCCTCCCGGGGAGTTTTAGCTCACTTTAGCTGAGTTCAGTCAATCCACTCTAACTTCCATTCCCATGATGCATCAATCCTTCCCCCAAAACTCTTTTTCCAGGAAAAAGCAGTAAATAACCAAAGCAGCTCAGTGGGATGCAAGGAGCTGGAGTGCAACTCCTAAACACTCATCATCACGCCCCGCTTCCTGAGACCCTGTGAGCACAAGGGCTGAGAAGGGTAGTATTCGGGTTCCTCGACTACATCCCAAGGCCATAGAGAAGACTACAACTACCAAGATGCCCCTTTCCCCGCCCCGCCCCTCCTCGCTCCCCTTCCTCTAGCTAGAAAGCGTGTACCACCGAGAAGACGAGGCAACATGGCTCCCGGAGGTGGAAGAAAGAGGCTTCACCCTTTCTAAAGCGCGAAGAAGAGCGACCGGAAAGGAGAAAAAAGAGAAGTGACTAGAGCCCATCCTCGCTTTTATCCTCCCAGCCTCTCCCGGGTCCGGTCTGCCTCTCCTCTTCTCTCTACCCAAATTCAATTTGTGGTTTCCTCTTCTCCCCGCCCTTATTCCCTCGCTTC
>NW_012115711.1:1367845-1382863 GCF_000951035.1 Colobus angolensis palliatus | reverse complement strand
CGGCTCGGCGCTGCCGCGGCTCTATGGCGGCTACCAGACGGATTGGGTGTGTGGCGGCCAATGGAACGCCATGCTGGGCTACTTGTCAGCGCTGTGCCAGGCTTGTGCCTATCCTGGCGGCGACGGCCTGGAGCTCGTGGTCATGTTCCCGGGGGGCCTGGGCAAGGACCGGCTGGCCGAGTGGGGCCGTCGGTGCCAGGCCGAGCGGCAGACAGCGCAACTGATCGTGGGACACGTGGGCAACAAGGGCACCCCTCCACCGCGGGCCTGGTTCCTGCCACCGGCCTGCCTGAGCCACTGCGTGAGGCTAGCACTCATCCGCTTCCGGGTCAAGGTGAGGGAGGGGCCGGATCTTAAATAATAAGCCCCACACCTATTCCCTCCCAACTAAATACCTAACCACCTACCCACTTACCCACTACCCTGCCTCCCATCTACCCACCCACCTACCCGCCCAACAGCTAACCTACCTGCCTAACTACCCTCTACCATTTTATCCATTTTCCTCCCCCCTTCATACTACCCCCTACGGATTCACTCACCTACATGGCCATATCTCTACTCATGTCATCCCAGTAGCTCCCTTTAGGTTCCCTTATCCAATTGGCCTAACACTAGGTTTCAGCAGAATCTAGTCAGAATTTCTTTTGTAGCCTCACCTTTCTCCTGCTGTCTTCTGCCTCAAACTGAAATGCCTTTACCCTGCTTTTTCCAGTTGACATCTCTCTCCTGTGTCTCTTTCCAACCTCGCAGTAAATCACTTAAGCAGGTGTGAACTGAATACGTTTCTTCTACATTATTTTTCCGTCTTCACCCACTGCTGCTTTTTTACCCATCTGTCCATTCAGCCTTTCTCATTTCAACACGCATCTTCTTCCTCCTGCCTTAGCCTAAACACATAAACAAAAACCCACTGATTCAGTCACTGTTCAACAAGTATTAACGCACTGAGTGTAAGAGTTTTAAAGACATGTGACACACTGCTCATACCCTTGGAAAGTTAAATGTATACACATGAAACATTTAATTATAGCAATGTGTATGTGATTATGCCTTATGGTCCAGACAGTAAGTACAGTTCCTGTTTTCTGTATGTGGGGTTGGTGGGATATCTTTGAACTAAAGTGGTCAGGGGAGGCTTCCCTGAAGAAGTCGGACCTCACCTGGGTCTTCAAAGATGGATTGCATTTGAATGAGTCACAAGCTTGGGAGGAGGTTGCTTTAAGTGGGAGGAAGAAAATGAGCAGAAGCAAAAAAGAATATCAAGTGTGCAAGGCCCCATAGGCAGTTACGTCCAATCTGCATGTAGTTGGGTCACTGCATATGGGGCCAGGGGAACAGCTTGGCAGCATCCCCAGTTCTTGGCACCACTGCTGCTGCTCTGTTGCTTTCCCATACTCTTAGGTTTCAAGTTCCTACGTGTAGAGAATAGCAAGGCTTGGGAAGTAAAGGAGGTGGGCAGGAAGAAGAAAAAGAAAAGTAGTACAGGGTTGGGTAGAACGAAACCGCAAACCTGTTTCCCCAACCAGGGTTCTTGGGGGTTGTCCTTACAGTTAGACAGAACAGGGGATTGTGGGAATCACTTAAGAAGTGGTGTCTGCTGGAGTAATGAGGAGGAAAGAAGTTTTAGCTCAGAGACTAAAAGACCTAAACAGAGAAGCTTGCAGTGGTTATAAAGGTTGTGTCTAGAGCATGCTAGACTCGTTCTCAGCATCAAATCTGTGCCTAGAGTGCCTAGATTATAGTTGTTTTAGTTTAAACACATCCAAACGTGAGCTATCTCATACAAGGTTAAAAAAAAAAAAAAGGCACACATTTGCTTGCTCTTCTGACTGAACATTTTAAGGTAGATTCTTTATTCATGGCCATTCTTTCCACTTTGTTTTCACTGCTACCACCCAGGCTTGTAAGAAATTTTTAACCTCGTTATTAACCTGGTTGCTGGCAATAGTGACCACATTGATGGAATATTTACTATGTGTTAGGTGCCGCTCTGTGCGCTTCTTTTAAAAAACTTACCTCATCATCCTTGCAATAACCTGTGAAGCAGTATTATCCCTGTTTTCTAAATGAGGAAACTGAGGCACGGGCTTAGAAACTTGCCCAAAGTCACCAAGAGATAAGTGGCAGGGCTGAGATTTGTGCCTATGTGGTCTTCCTCCAAAGGTCATACTCTAAACAACAGTGCTGCTATAAAATGAATCTTTCTAAAGTGCCACCGTGATTAGGTCATTTCCCCACTCAGCTAAACTCTTCCTTGGCTCCTGGTTAAAGACGGTTCAGGTCATTAACTCACTCTTTTATTAGAGTGCTTGCTGTAGGCTAAGTACTAGCTGCTTGCTGAGGACTGAGAGGTAAATAAGGGGATCCTGTCCTCAACGAGGACAAGGTTTAGTGAAAGAGATAATAAATTGCAGATACTGTGGGCTAATTGCAAATGATGAAAAATGTGGCCCCTATCGGGGGCATGGTTAATTCTGAGTAAGGGAGTGAAAGTTGGGGAAGGCTTCACCGATTGGTGTTAAGCCATGAAGAGGACTGAAGAGAGTTCAGATAGTGGACAAGGGTATGGAGACCCGAATAGCCAGTTATGAGCTCTGAATAGATTTTGATTGGAGGTTGGCAGGAGGGTTGAACACTGAGTATGGGTTTGTGGTTTCCAAAGTTTTTTTTGTTTATATACCCCATCAGTCAAAATCTTTTGAGAAGCAGCCCTTAGTGTATTTTTGTTGTACTTCACCACACAGTCTCATTTTCAAAATCCCAGCAGTTAATAAAAAAGATGGATTGAATAGATAGATATGTGATAAATAAGGTATAGTAAAAATAGTAGAATCTCAGTCGTGAGTATTCAGATGTTCACTGTAAAATTATTTCAACTTTGCCATATGTTGGAAGTTTTTCATAATAAAAATGTTGGGGAAAAATTCCCAGCAGTTCTCTCTAGTCCTTAGAAGCACTCTTGGAGAATGTATAAATCTTATTCCCTGTGCTAGATTATAAACAAACTCTGATCTTTTTGTATTCTCCATAATGTCCTGTGTACTTTGGGTGCAGAGTACATTGTTTTTTTCCATAATGAATAGATCGATGATCCTAAGAGAATGGATTGTAGAAGTGACTTTTTAAGAGTGTAGTGTGGCTCTTAATATAATGGATTTAAGACCAGCTGTAAAATTGCATATCTAAAGTGTCTGTCGATGTTATCAATGAGTGAAGTCTCTCCCGGTTCCAGTCAGTGACTTTTTTGTTTTTATTGAAGTGATGAAGAACTCCCTGGATTGTAGCACAGACTTGAAAGATATTAATAACCGATTGTGGTTTCCCTTTTCAGAGGAGTGTTCTACTGTCTTGAAGGTGGGAATTTTTCACTTGGATGATTTGCATGCCTACTATTTCTTTTGACTGAATGTCAGTGCCTCAGAACAAAACCCACTACTGTATCTCTCCCCTCTTTGGTTTTGTTCTTCGGGCTAGACCACAAGATGGGCCTTTATTCCCAGTCTCATTTTCATTTGTGATACAGAAAGTAGAGGTGGAAGGATTAAATAATAGATAAGTTGCTGGGTTGTCTGTTTAGCTTTAGACAACTTCGGACTTACCATGAAAAGATCCAGTGTATATTGTTGGGATGAATTTTTTGATTTGGTTGGTTTCATTTATATGCTCTGCAAACCTTTGTAAATGATAATCAGTAGAAGGAAAATTAAGTAAACCCACAAATTGCTTGCCTGATTGCTTCCTAAGGGTCTCAGAAGTAGAGCAACCTAAAGCAGTTTTAGATTGTGATTCAGGAGATAATTTAGGGTGATTAAGGGAATGAATGCTTTGTTTTAATGGTTACTGTGTAATTAGAAAAAAAAAGATCACATCAAACTCACCATTTCGCAGCTATACTTTTTTAGAGTGATTATGATTAGATAAAATGAGTTGATTTAAAGAAAGATACTAAGTTGCAGTACTTGGATATGGCAGAAATCATGTTGGTGGTATATGAATAACCAGACTTGGAGAACAGGTATCATTTTGTGCTTTGGTTCTCTAGAATACGATAAAGCAATGGCTGCTATGCCTCCTGATTGTTTACTTACCATTAGTCGTAGACATTCTGAAAAGTCAATGACTTTTCTAGATGCTCTAGTGGTTGGAAAATAATCAAAATAATAATTACTTCTTAGGCAACAAGTTGTATATTAAAAGCTTTAAAAACATCTCATTTAATCCTCAAGAGCTTGCAAGGTGTATGGTATTCTCCCCCATTTTACAGTTGAGTAACTGAGATAACCAAGAGGTAAAATAATTTTTCTTTGTTCTAAGTACTAGTAAGTGGTGGATAAAAATTACTGTTCTGGGTTTATATTGCTCAAAGTTTACACAATCCCACCATCCTGTTTCCTTCGTTTTGTACATTCTTGTGTATGATTGTACACTGTTACTGGCTAGATGATATGTATAGATACATGAAGACAATCATAAGTAGATTTTTTGAGCACTTAGTTTGTGCCAGCATTGCTAAATGTACAATACTGCCAATACAAGGCAAATGTGTAAGCTAAGTGCCAAGTAAGTGAGTCATACAGTGATGTTATAGGAATTCAAAAGTAGTAATCCCTGTTCTTTCTACACTTTCAGTCTCTGCCTCTCTGGTTTCTTTCACTTAGAGCATGCACAAATAATCTTTGAAAAACAAAAACTTCCCCTTTATTTTCTAATTCCTTCGAGCCATTATCTTTATCTCCTTTCTTCCCTATTCACCATTATTCTTAAAGAAGCAGATTGTATTAATTCCCATTTCCTAGCCTAGTGCTACTTTATATCTGATGTCACTACTCTGAAGCTGCTGCACGCATTTCCATTCTTAGCCTTTCTTGGTCCTCTTTAAGATCATTAATATCAAGCCATCCTATTCTTGAACTATCTTCCTTGGATTTCACAGTTCAACTCACTTCTGATTCTCCTTGTAACCCTCTAGTTCTTTCTTCTTTTTTCCTTATTCCTCTTCTGCCTGCTTCTTTAAATGTTGGTGCCCTCAAGGCTTCTGTCCTGGTCATATTCTTCTACTTTTGTTTCCTGAGCAATCTCATCCATTATGGTGGCTTTAAGTATTAATTAAATTCTAATGATTCCTATTGCTCTGTCTCTACCCTCGACCTCTCTCATGAGCTTTCAACACATCTTTTCAGCTCTCTACTACTTGATGTCTTTTAGGTCACTTAAACTAAAAACTACCCAAAATGGAACTCATTATGTTTCCCCAAAACTTGTTCCACTTCTGGTACTCTCTATTTCTATGAATGGTGTCTTTCATCACTTTCAAGCCAGAAGCCGTGGAGTCCTCAATTCTTCACTCTCCTGTCACTTCCCACATTTACTTGGTCATTGGATCCTTTGAATTCTACGTTACAAATGTCTCCTGAGTCCAGCTACTTCTGTCTGTTTCCACCCCCATTACTTTAGTTCAGGCTACCAAAATTTCTTATCTGAACCAGGAAGACAGTGTCAACTTGTTCCTTTACCATAACACTCTCTGGACTCCATCTGCCATATTGCTGCCAGAGACACCATTCTGAAAACAGAAGCTGACTCTGTTATATGCCCAAAGGTGTATTTGCCTACCCTACTGAGTCCAAACTTCTCAATATGGCAGACAGTGCCCTTTACAATCTGATCCCAAACTCCCTCCAGACTTACCTGGTGCTCACCTCTGGCCACCCCTGTTCCAACCATTCTATATTTTCTTAGTTTCCTAGACATACCGTGTCCTCTCTCATAGTATTTTTCTTATGTTTATCTTGACCTTTGCATAGCAAATTCCCCCTTATTCCTGCTCAAAAGTTATCCTTATAGTATCTTTCCTAGCCAGCCTCTGTCAGCTGTGGTAAATTAAGCCTTCCCTTTACTACCAGAGTACTCTGTTCTTACCTCTCTCATATATTTTTCTCTTTCATAGTATTTTCATATCGCTTAATTCTCTTTTAAATGAGTTTCAAGAGGGCGGAGATTTGCTCTAGGACTTGACATATATAAAATAATGTTTGCTGTGAGAGAGAGAGATTGGTTGGTTTACCTTTACTGACTGAATCACTGTAGAGGGCTTTACAGGTCAGATAAAGAAGAATTTAGAATCAATGCTATACAATGTTATATATTAATTCCATCTAAATAAACTCAGATTGCAAACTGAATTGCCGAACTCCTGTTACTCAGAAGTTTTGTAGCTGCTTAGCAATGCAGTTATAGAATATATTCCCTTTTGATGGTAGTAATAATGGCTACCACGTGGGCGAGGTACCTCACCAATATTCATTTAATCCTCACAACCACCCAACAGGAGAGGTATTAATCTCTATTTTTTCCTCTACTCCTATGACAGATTAAATCTCTCTCTCTCTCTTTTGTGTTTATTTTGTTTTTTGTTTGTTTTGTTTTTTGTTTTTTGAGGCAGAGTCTCGCTCTGTGGCCCAGATTGGAGTACAGTGGCGTGATCTTGGCTCACTACAACCTCCACCTCCTGGGTTCAAGCAATTCTCCTGCCTCAGCCTCCCAAGTAGCTGGGACTGCAGGCACATGCCACCACACCCAACTAATTTTTCTATTTTTAGTAGAGACGGAGTTTCACCATGTCCGCGAGAGTGGTTTCTAACTCTTGACCTCAGGTGATCCGCCTGCGTCAGCCACCCAAAGTGTTGGGATTACAGGCGTGAGCCACCACGCCCGGCCTAAATCTCTACTTTTTGTAGCAAAAAAAAAAAAAGAAAACAGGCTCAGTGTAGTCACTGGCCCAAGGTTGCACTGCTAGAACATGGTTGGACCAAGATTTGGACCTAAAGATATTTGACACCAAAATCCTTCATCTTTAACATATCTCAGAACAGTGTAATTGCATTTTTATAGTTATATTTTAATAACTTTTTCCAGAACATTTTTTCCTATATTTAGTTTGTGTAGCATAATGGCTGACAACACAGGCCTTGGAGCCAGACTGCCTGGGTTTAGATCCCTATTCTTCTAAGTACTCATTATGTAAGCTTAGGCAAGTTACTTACTCTGTGCCTCAGTTTAACAATAATACCTACATCACAAATTTTGTTGTGAGTGTTAAATGATTTAAGTAATATGCTTAGAACATTATATGGCACATAGTAAATGCCATATAAATGCCAGCTGCTATTATATTGACTAAAATGTCTTGTAGCAGGGCATGGTGGTGCGCACCTGTAGTCTCAGCTACTCAGGAGGCTGAGGCAGGAGGATCGCTTGAGCCTGAGAGGTTGAGGTTGCACTGAGCTGCGATTGCACCACTGCACTGCAGCCTGGGTGACAGAGTTAAGACCCTGTATAAAAATTTAAAAAAAATACAAAATATCTTGTGTACCTAGTAGGTTGGACATTGATCACCTCACTCTCATGCTTTAAGCTTAGCATGGCATGCCATGGCATGCCTTCATGATCTGCCCACCATTATCTAGCCTAATTTTACCCCATTTTTCTTATCAGGACAATGCTTTTCAGTTCAGTTAATATTTTTGAGCACCTGTTCTGTGCCAGACACTGTTCTAAGTACTATGAACAATGGAATTAATTTACTCAGACTATGTTTATTGGACTCCTGTGTGCCAGGCAAAGTTCAAGATTATGAGGATACAGCAGTGAATAAAACAGATTTCTGACCTCATGAAACATATTCTAATGAAAAAGATAGACAACAAACAAGACAAATAGGCAAAATATGTTTTGTGACATAGGAAATGCTGTGGAGAAAATGAAGTAGGAAAGTGAGATAAGGAGTGTTGAAGTCAGGGGTACAAAGCATGGTACCCTACCCTTCCAGGAGCTCATAGTCTAGTAGAGGAAACAAGGAAGAAAAGACTTACGGTATAAGTCTCCAGGATCCTTTCTCTGGCCCTTGTCATTAGGCCCAGGGACATAACCAATAGAAGTGGCAGAAACCAGGATTTGCATACCAGAAGCAAAACCCTTGCCCGTTCATCTGTATCACATGAGGAAATTACAAAGGTATGGCAAAGATGGCAAACTGGCAGCCCATAGGCCTTATGTGGCCCATTCATGTATTTTTGCATTGGCCCACATATTTTTTTCGTTTTCTTTTTGAAATAACTTCATTTATTTTCATTGATCAATAGTGTTCACCAGGATCTGAAATCAAATAATACACTTGGACTGAATATTAAGGCATCATCTAGTTGAATGAATTGAATGATTATCATTTCCTGCTGTCATTTAACTTGCATTTTTTTTTAGCAAGTTCGAATTTGTTGCCAACTTTTAAAAATAGAGAAATGTTGCAAAAAAAGTCTCTTTCCAACTACTGAAATATCAGATCCTCTGGCAATACTGCTTAACCCCTTTTGGTGAACCACATGGTCTTCATTTATTGGTCTCTACAGCTCCATGGTGTCTCCCTGCCACGATGACGAAGTGCCACTTGTCATTCATGGTAGACATCTTCTACAATGGCTCCCAATGATTCCCACCTCCTGGTATTCACACCCTTTTGTAATCTCCTCCCATCCCCTCAGTTTGTGGGCTGGACCTAGTGACTTGCTTCTGATGAGCAGACTACAACAAAAGTGATGGGATGTCACTTCCAAGATTAGGTTATAAAAAACTGTGACTTCCATCTTGTTTGCACTCTCTCTCTCTTTCTCTCTGGCTCTTCTTGCTTGATCACTCTGATGAAGCAAGCTGCCATGTTGTGAGCTGCCCTATGGAGAGACCCACAGGAAAAGAAACTGAGGGAAGCCTCCAACCAACACTCAGTGAGGAACTGAGGCCCTCAGTCCAACTACAGTCCGCAAGGAACTGAATTGCTGCCAACAGCCACGTACGTGAGTGAGCTTGGAAGTGGATCCTTCCCCAGGCGAGCCTTGAGATGACTGCAGCCCTGGCTGGCACCTTGATTGAAGTCTATAGGAGACCTTGAGCCAGAGGACCCAGCTAAGCCATGCCTGCAGATACTATGAGATAATAAATGTTGTTTTAAGCCACTAAGTTTGGGGGCTAATTTGTTACACAGAAATAGATAACTGAAACACCATTGATTGTTGTGCTTGTTCTTTTTAAATAATATTTTTGATGAACATGAAATATTTCTCATACCCACATCTGTGCAAAGTGAAAACAATCTTTTTTATGGAAGAAGTTCACGTGTTTGAACAGGAGAGAGCCTATTTCTTTGTGGAATTGATGAATTTTCATATCCATCTAAATAAAATGTGTCTGTTGAAAGACTACAATTTAAGATACCATTTGAAAGTAAACCACTGTAAGAAATATCAGTGTATGGCCGGGTGTGGTGGCTCACGCCTGTAATCCCAGCACTTTGGGAGGCCGAGGCAGGTGGATCACCTGAGGTCGGGAGTTCGAAACCAGCCTGACCAACATGGAGAAACCCTGTCTCTACTAAAAATACAAAATTAGCCGGGCATTGTGGCGCGTGCCTGTAATCCCAGCTACTCGAGAGGCTGAGGCAGGAGAATCACTTGAACCTGGGAGGTGGAGGTTGCGGTGAGCCAAGATCGCACCATTGCACTCCAGCCTGGGCAACAAGAGTGAAACTCCATCTCAAAAAAAAAAAAAAAGTCATACAAAAAGGTTGAGTGCGGAAATGAAAAGAACTTAAAAATGTACTTGGAATTTCAACAGGCTATATTTCTAGATACAGATAAAATAAGTGATGCCACAGAAGGCAATTATGTATTAAATGAAAAAACTGCCAGGACTTGAAAGCCTTTTTTATACGGTAGTTTTATAAAAGTGTTTGTCGAGTACAACAGAAATTATAAACAAGCATTTGCAAAGGTAGGAAATACTTTGGCTCAGGATGTCAGACATTGATGGCTAAACATTCTTGGGACAGATTTAGTCAAAAAGTTAAATTATTTTTGGAGATTTACATAGCAGCTGGTTACAACAGATTAAAAACGGCATCCACATAGCTGTACAGTTAGCTGTATTCCTAGCCAGTGGTTCTCAAAGTATGGTCCCAGACCAACAGCACTGTACCATCTGGAAACATGTTGGAAATACACATTCTCAGTCCCTTACCCCTTTGGACTTACAGAATCAGAAACTGGTGGGAAAGGTGGGGGAGCTTATGGATCCATTTCAACAAGCCCTCCAGCTGAGTCTGATACATGCTAAAGTTCGAGAGCCACTACACTTAGGTATGATTCATGTGTTAAGAATTTGATGTAACCTGACTCTTGGACTCATCACAGGTACATCTGGAAATACCTGGATTTTGTGTGATGAGAAAAGTCTTGAGATTTTTAATATCAATTGGTCAAAATTAGTAAGTATGACTACAGATGGTGCTTCTGCAATAGTGTTTAGAACTGTTGGACCCAAGAAACAATTTGAAGCAGAAACACTTTCCGGGGACCTAAACTTAAAGCTCTTTCTGCTAAAAGCTTAGAAATGAATCAGTCAGATCAGGAACTAGTAATTAACATGGTGGTTTGCTCCACAATTGAATACTTTGCTTGGTGAATTATTGGGTGCATGTTATGGAAATCTGCCCTATTACATGGAGGTTGATTGGCTTAGTTGAAGCATGGTACTCAAGATACTGAAAAAAATGACTTGGCATCCAAAGGGCATTCACCACACCCGCAGAGAGTGAAATAAAATATTTGGCTTGTTTGGTTGATTTTACAACTCATCTAGACACTGAATAAAAACAGCATTGTTCAGAAACACCTTCACAAATGTATGGTTGTACTTGCTTGTTCCTAGCAAAATTATGCCTTTGAGAAACTCATTTGGCAAGAGATAAACTGGCTGACTTTTCTTTGCTGAAATTGGTTTCCAAGAATTGAAGGTGATGGCCTGAATTACATTCCCACAGTTGTGAAGTTGTCTGTTGAATTCCAGAAAAGGTTCTCTGACATATTTGATGAAAATGAACTAATATTGTTCAATTAGCCTTTCTCAGGGTTTAGAGTATGAAAGAAGAGCTACAATGGAGATTCTGAATTACTGTGCCATGGTGCTGAAAATGAAGCATGATGTCATTGAAATGCCGAATTCTACAAATACTTTGGAAGTAGTTACTGAAATATAAAAAACACTGTGCCAAACTTCTGTGTTTGGAAATGCCTACATTTCTAAACAGCTGTTTTCCATTATGAAATAGGATCAGATTAGTCACTTGAAGTGAAAGCATTCAAGGCTGAATTCTGTACTGCATGTTGTAACACAAAAATATAAGACCTAACGTTGACCTCTTGGCACATAAATGTGTCAGGCCTCCAGTTCCAAGTCAAAGGAGAATAAACTACCAAAAAAAAAAAGTGTAATGATAAATTTTCTAGTTTTTCACTTATGTCTTCAATGTAAAATGTAAACTCCAGTATTTTGCATGTATAAACACCCACAGCTTAAATAAAAATACATTTCTGTGTGTGTGTTTTTTATTTTTAAACACCAGGTTGGAGTGCAGTGTTGTGAACATGGCTCACTATAACCTTGAACTCCTGGGCTCAAACAGTCCTTCCACCTCTGCCTCCCCAGTAGCTAGGACTACTGGCATGTGCCACCCAAACCCAGCTAATTTTTAAGGTTTGGTTTTGTTTGCTTGTTTTAGAGACAGGGTCTTGCTAGGTTGCCCAGGCTGATCTCAAACTCCTGGCCTCAAGCAATCCTGCCTCAGCCTCCCAAAGTGCTGGGATTACCCACCATGCCTAACCAAAAATTACATTTCTGGAAGTTAATTTTTCTTTACTCAGCCCCTTCATTTATGTTAGCTGCCCATCCCTGTAAGCATTTACAGCCCCTAGTTCAAAGACTCTTAGAAATTTATTGTGATCATTGTCCTCTGTGCAGTTCCTGTCCTCCTTTCTGAGGTAACCCAGAGGTTCCCTGGGATTCTCGCTCTCTTACTCCTAAGGATACTTTTCATGAGACCTCTGACTTTTCAGTTGTGAAGATTTGCCTTGGGCTGAACAAGTGCCTATTCTGGTATCTACTTGTCTCAAATTATTTCTGAGGACCTTCAGGCAGTAGTGCATGCTACAGACTTCATCTCTGCAAAACAGACTTTCATAACTACTTTTTCAGTCTGTGCCAGCTATTATATTATAAATTGTAAGTCTTAGAATTGGGTAGGAATCATAAATCTCCATTTTACAGATGAAGAAGCTAAGTGACTTGTCCCCACAAACTTTGATCATAGGTTGACTGGATGCCAAAGTTCTTGCTGTATACACTGATAACAAAAGTTAGCATCAAAGTACAGTTTCCAGCCCGTGGTTGACACACAACAGGTTTTTTAAAAATCCAAGTTTTCCCTTTTGTTCTTAAATGTGACAGAAGGCTTCATCTGCAGAAATGGGCTGGCTTCTGGCAGCCTAAGAGTAATTAAGAGTACTAAAATTGGGCCGGGCGCAGTAGCTCACGCCTGTAATCCTAGCACTTGGGGAGGTCGAGGTGGATGGATCACCTGAGGTCAGGAGTTCGAGACCAGCCTGGCCAACATGGTGAAACTCTCAACTAGAAATACAAAAATTAGGAGGGTGTGGTGGTGGGCGCCTGTAATCCCAGCTACTTTGGGAGACTGAGGCAGGAGGATTGCTTCAACCCGGAGGTGGAGGTTGCAGTGAGCTGAGACCACGTCATTGCACTCCAGCCTGGGCAACAAGAGCAAAACTCCATCTCAGAAAAGAAAAAAGTACGAAAATTGGGTACTCGCAAATTAAAATTAGGACCTTAATAGTGTGTACTGAACACTGGATTGGTATTCTACTACCTCTAGCTTGACTGCCGTATTTCATGGCCAAGACTACCAAGTATGTGCATGTAGATAATTGAAATTCCTACAGTTGAGAGGGAAGGCCACCTTATCAATGTTTCCTTGAAGTAACTGTGGTTCCTAATTGCTGCTGTTCTTTCAATACATTATTCTTTAGCTTTGTGATTATCAGTCTGGTCTCTTAATGGTTGGTTGTTGAACTCCACAATGTAGTGATGCATATTTGCATCAACAGTAGTTTCAGTCTGTAATTATTTAGTAGTTAGAGTTCAAGGTGGCCTTCCAGTTGAAATGTAAGTCATCTATATTTCTGTTGCTGAATCAGACTTACACATAATCCATCCCGCCCTCGAATCTTCTTACAAGGTGATAATTCCTTACTGTCTTTGAATTCTTTTGAATTCTTTTTGCCTTGGTAAGAATAGGTAAAGAAGATAGACCACAGAACTCTGCCCGAGTCAGTCACTAGTTTGGTGTATTTAGCATGGTAGAGGGGCTTGAGGGAATATGGGACAAGCTGGAGGAAGTCAAGTACTGCAGAGGTCAGAAAGCAGTATTGCCTCTAGTTTGAAGTTAACTTTAACAAGCATTTATTATACTCTTTCTATGGTCCAGGCAGAGTGCTAACATAATTCTGCCACTAACGGGCTTACAGTCTACTTATTTTTTTATGCCCTTGTGTTTATTGTGTTACTTGTGAGTTGATCTCAGATTACTTTATGCCCACTTTTCCAGTTTCCTTTATTTGAGAAAGTGTACTTAATGGAAAGACCATTGTTTTTTAGAGACAGGATCTCACTCTGTTGCTCAGACTGGTGTGCGGTGCATGATCTCGGCTCACTGGAGCCTCAACCTCCTGGGCTCAAGCGATCTTCCCACCTTAGCCTCCTGAGTAGCTAGGACCACAGGCATGTGCCATCATGCCTGGCTAATTTTTTAAACAATATTTGGTAGAGATGGGATCTCACTGTGTTGCCCAGGCTGGAATCCTCGGCTCAGGCAATCTTCCTGCCTCTTCCTCCGCCTCCCAAAGTGCTGGGATTACAGGTATGAGCCACTATGCCCAGCCCTGAAAGAACATTATTTTAAAGTCAGACCTAATTAGTTCAAATCCAAGTACTACCATATTGCTAACTGTGTGATTTGGAGCAAGTTAATTAAGTTTTCCAAGCTTCTGTTTTCTCTGAGTAAAGGAGAGGGAGGGGGATGAATGATCTAATACCCATTTCACAGAGTTAGAAGGATAAATGAAATATGCCTAGCCCAGTGTCTATCTTGAAATATTAATCACTGCAGTTAGCTCCATGAGGTCAAAGACTCTTGGCTCTTGTTACTGCTGTGTTTCCATACCTAAATTGGCACCTGGCATGTATCAGTGCCTGGCTCAGTACATATTGGTTGAAAGTTGAAACAGTTCGTTGGTTGCCTACTCTGTGCGAGTGGTCTATGTACTGGAGATAACAGCAGTGAACAAAACATTTTTGAAATCTCAGCCTTCTTGAAGCTTACATTCTAGTGATTAATACTTCTGGTTGTTTTTAATATCAAATACTCTTCAAATGTTTCTGAAAGAGCCACAGTATATAATACATAAAATGGGGACTATGAGCTCAGGTTGAAGAGAAAGTAGGAACACCAGGTCAGGTACGGTGGCTCATGCCTGTAATCTCAGCACTTTGGGAAGCCAAGGTGAGAAGATTGCTTGTGTCCAGGAGTTTGAGACCAACCTGGGCAACATAGCAAGACCTGTCTCTACACAAAATCAAAAATTAACCAGGCATGGTGGTACACACCTGTAGTCCCAGCTATTTGGGAGGCTGCAGTGGCAGGGTTGCTTGAACTCGGGAGGTTGAGGCTGCAGTGAGTCGTGATCCCGCCACTGCATTCCAGCCTTGGTGACAAAATGATACCTTCAAAAATTAAAAATTAAAAAAAGTAGAAACACTAATCCTCTCTGGTTATTTGGTCCAGTCTCCACCTACGAAAATTCTGGTTTGGGGAAGCACAGTTTGAAAGCCACTTTAGACTACCTGTAGGTTGGAAATGAGACATGTCTTAGAGAGCTGTTTTCCCCTGAGGTTTTCGTTTTTGTTTGTTTGTTTGAGACAGAGTCTCGCTCTGTCATCCAGGCTGGAGTGCAGTGGTGTGGCCTCAGCTCACTGCAACCTCCACCTCCCGGGTTCAAGTGATCTTCCTGCCTCAGCCTCCTGAGTAGCTGTTACTACGGGCACCCGCCACCATACCCG
>NW_012115711.1:1359229-1367795 GCF_000951035.1 Colobus angolensis palliatus | reverse complement strand
TTTTTTTTTTTTTTTATAGAGACGGAGTTTCACCATATTGGCCGGGCTGGTTTCGAACTCCTGACCTTGTGTTCCACCTGCCTTGGTCTCCCAAAGTGCTGGGATTACAGGCATGAGCCACCACACCCGGCCTCCCCTGAGTTCTGTAAACAGGTGTCACTTCCTCTCAAAAACCATCACCCCGCTGACTGTTGAGGTGCCTTTACTCTGTGTTCCCATGGTACCCTGTGCTCCATAACTTCTCACACGTTAAGTGTCTTGCTTTGTGCTGTCTGCATCCTGGCACTTAGTAGGCCCTCAACCTCTATTCACTGAACTGAACGGTGAACCAGCAATTAAAAGCTATAGATGGTCATTCATAATCTCAACTCTTGCTTTCTTTAAAACTCAAATGTGCTGATTTTTCTGATCAGTTGTTTGGGTATGTTATAATTGAATCTCTCCTAAATCATTTTACTCTCCTAAATCATTTTACTCTCCTGGAAAATTACAAGGTTAACGACTAAACTGGACCAATTTGGGCCAGGCGCGTACAGGTGGTACCAGTGATGATAAATGTGTAAATTGAGCCACAGTGCTCACTATTCTGATGGTCATTGTTGGCTCTTTGCCCTGTCAGGATTGAATGCAGATTGTATTTTGCTAGGAATAAATTGCCATGTTGTGTGATCTGACTAGATAAGTGTTTCTTAAACTTGCTTCATCATAAAAT
Organism: Colobus angolensis palliatus; assembly: GCF_000951035.1. Lineage (NCBI taxonomy): Eukaryota > Metazoa > Chordata > Mammalia > Primates > Cercopithecidae > Colobus > Colobus angolensis. Next base: position 1,367,083 of record NW_012115711.1, on the reverse strand, counting down.
CATCTGGGGTTCTTGTTAAAAACAGATTTCCAGCCTGACCCTAGACCTACTGAATCAGACTTCAGGGGAGGAGCTTAGAACAGCGATTACTTCCAAAGAATGAGAGTAAAAGGATTATTACTTTTCATTCTACATACTGCCATATTGTTTGATTTTTTTTCCCTGAATATGTTCTGCTTTTATTCAGCTGCAACTTTATATTTTGATTAACTTACAATTCATGGTACAAAAATTCAAAAGATACAAAAGGATATGTGATAAAAAATATTCCACCCCTTTCCCAGTCACTAGGTTCTCCTCCCTGGAGGGGACCAATATTATCAGTTCATTGTGTATTCTTTCAGAGATACTATGGCTATAAAAGCATATATAGTTACACATTTTATATATATATGCACATTTTACATATATACATATTCTACACAAAAAAATACCTTTTAAAAACAGCATAGTATAATGTTCTGTCCCTTGCACTTACCGTTTACCATATCTTGGTGATTTTTCTATGTGTATAGATAAGAGTTTTGTCATTTTTTATGGTTTTGCACTATTCCATTGTATGTATACATTATGATTTACTTAACTAGTCCCTTATTGATGGGCAATTAATTAGGTTGTTTCCAGTCTTCACCTATTACAAATAATGCTGCAGTAAATATTTTGTGTTTGCAGAGAAGTTGCTCATACTTAGGCACTTGCATTGTTGTTCCAAGTGCTTTACATATCTAAAAGATAAATCCCTGAAAGGAGAATTGCTGGGGCAAAGGGTATGCACATTTGTAATTTTGAAAGGTCTTGCCAAATCGCTCTCCCTAGATATTCTACCATTTATACCCCTACCAGGAATGTTTGCAAGTGCCTGTTTCCTTCACCAATACATTATTTGCTAATCTTGTAGGTGAAACATCATGTTTCAGTATTATTTTAATTTTTATCTCTCATCACAAGTGAGTTTGATCATCTTTTTATATGCTTAAAATCTATTTGTTTCCTTTTTTGTGAAATGTTCTCTTAGATTGTTAGGTTTTTTTCCCTTCTCTATTAAGGAAATTAGTCTTCTGCACTGTAAGTTGCACATTTTTTGCAGATTGTCATTTGTCTTTTGAGCTTACTTACATTCGTTTTTCCCAAGCAGAAATGTTTGATTTTTTTTTTTCTTATTCATCAGTCATTTATACATTCATACTGTGGAAATGTTTGATTTTCATATAGTCAAGAGTACTGACCGTTTTCTGGGAGTGTTACTGGATTTGCTCATAAACTATCCCCACTCTGAGATTATACAAAATTTCCCTCATGTTGTCTTTTATTATTATTTTTATTTTTATTATTACTATTTTTTTTGAGACGGAGTCTTGCTCTGTCACCCAGGCTGGAGTGCAGTGGTGCGGTCTTGGCTCACTGCAACCTCTACCTCCTGAGATCAAGCAAGGCTCCTGCCTTAGCCCCCCGAGTAGCTGGGATTACAGGCACCAGCCACGATACCTGGCTAAATTTTGTATTTTTAGTAGAGACGGGGTTTCACCATGTTGGCCAGGCTGGTCTCGAACTCCTGACCTGAAGTGATTTGCCCGCCTTGGTCTCCCAAAGTGCTGGGATTACAGGCATGAGCCACTGTGGCTGGCCTATTATTTTTGTGGTTATCCTAGTTAAAGTGTGAAGTATGGATCCATGTTTTTCTCCTCAAATGACTCTTCAGTTATCCCAACACCATTTGTTAAATAATCTTTATTACTTTTCTAATCTAAAAACTGAGTTTTCTTAGAACAAATAAATGGCATATAAATAAAGGGAAGGGGAACTGCTATACGTTAAGATCCTTAGAAGCCATATCAACCAAATACAGCATGTGAATTCTATTTGAATCCTGATTTGAACAAAGCAACCATCAAAAGACATTTTGGGGACAATCATAGAAAGTAGAATAGGGACTAATAGGGACTGGATATTATGATATTAAGAAATTGTTAATTTTGTTGGGTGTAATAATGGTACTATTTGTTACTTTAACTGTGAGAGTTAAATAATGAAGTATTTATGGGTGAAGTGATTTGATGTCTGGAATTTGCCTTAAGATATGCCAGGAATGGTCAATAGCTTATGAAAAGATATTCAACATCACTAATCCTCCGAGAAATGCAAATCAAAACCACAATGAGATATTACCTCACACTCATTAGGATGGCTACTGTTAAAAAAACACACAGAAAATAAGTGTTGGCAAGGATGTGGATAAATTGGAACCCTTATGCACTGTTGGTAGGATTGTAAAATGCTGCAGCTGCTGTGGAAAACAGTATGGAGGTTCCTTAAAATATTAAAAATAAAACTACCATATAATTCAGCAATTCCACTTCTGAGTATATATCTAAAACAATTGAAAGCAGGATCTCTAAGAGATATTTGCACACCCATGTTCATAGCAGTACTATTCACAGTAGCCAAGAGTTGGAAGCAACCCAAATGTCTATTGATGGATGAATGGATAAACAAAATGTATAGCATACAATAGAATATTTTTTTTTTTTTTGAGGCGGAGTCTCGCTCTGTCGCCCGGACTGGAGTGCAGTGGCCGGATCTCAGCTCACTGCAAGCTCCGCCTCCCGGGTTTACGTCATTCTCCTGCCTCCGCCTCCCGAGTAGCTGGGACTACAGGCGCCCGCCACCTCGCCCGGCTAATTTTTTGTATTTTTTAGTAGAGACGGGGTTTCACTGGGTTAGCCAGGATGGTCTCGATCTCCTGAACTCGTGATCCACCCGTCTCGGCCTCCCAAAGTGCTGGGATTACAGGCTTGAGCCACCGCGCCCAGCAAAAAAAGTTCTTAAAGCTTTAGGGGAGCTTGGGATTTGTGAACAGAACTGAATTTGAATCCTAGCTCCACTTTTTAAAAATCGAGATATAACTCATATACCATAAAATTCAACATTTTGAAGTGTACAATTTAATGGTCTTCAGTATATTCATAGTGTTGTGCAACTACCACCACTAATTCCAGAAGATTTTTATAACCTCAAAGGGTAACCCAGTACATACTAGTCTTATTCCCCATCCCCACAATCCCTGGCAACGACTAATTTATTCTTCCATCTCTTTGGATTTGCCTATTCTGGGCATCTCATATGAAAGAAGTCATACAATATATGACTTTTTGTGTCTGGCTTGTTCCACGTTAGAATTCTGTTTTCAAAGTTCATTGATGTTGTAGCATAAATCCCTACTTCATTCCTTTTTATCGCCAAATAATATTTCCTTTTATGGATATACCACATTTTGTTTATCCATTCATCAGTTGATAGACATTTGGGTTATCTCCACTTTTGGGCTATTATGAATAAGCCTGCTGTGAACTTTCACGTACAAGTTTTTGTGTGAACATAGCTTTTCAGTTCTCTTGGGTATATACTTAGGATTAGAATCGTTGGATCATGTGATAACTATGTTTAACCATTTCAGGATCTCTGAGACCATTTTCCAAAGTAACTGCACTATTTTTCATTCCCACTAGCAATTTACGAGGATTCCAGTTTCTCTGCATCCTTGCCAACACTCATTATTTTCCATTTTTTGATTATAGCCATCCTAGTGGGTGCTAACTGGTGTCTCATTTTGGTTTTGATGGGCATTTCTGTAATGACTAATAATGTTGAGCAGTTTGTCATGTGCTTATTGGCTAGCTGCACTTTTTAGCTATGTGACTTTGGTCAAGTTCTCTAACCTCTGACCCTCATTGATCGTTTGTCTTTAAAACGAAGATAATAATGCCTCCTGACGTTATTGCAAGGTTAATGGACGTGAGGTGGGTTTGGAACAGTGCCTGGTACATAGTAGGTACTTAATTGATATCTAATACTACTTTGCTACTTGAGCTGTGGATAGCTTGCAATCGAGTGATTTCACTACATCTGCTGTAGAAGTTAAATACTGAGATGATAGTGCCCTTCTCATTTGCCAGAGCTGTTTTTCTTTTTAACAATCTCACTAGGCCTTTCTTTACTATTCTGTACCAATCAACTCCTGTTCTCTGTCCTTTCTAGTTGGAAGGACATGGTTAGGACCATGGAGATAAAAGAGTAAGATAGAACCTGTGACCCTAAAACTGGAAGATGATGGTATTGTCAAATTAGTTCTGTGACTGTGTCATCCATCTCTATGCCATAAGAGTGAAGAAGAGGGGAATTAAAAATAATTTGTCCAAGAGGTGGCAGGCCTATGGAAAGTATTCAAAACATTAGGAAAGAGAGGCAATAAGGCATTCTAGGCAGGGAAACCAAGTGAGCAAAGACAGGGAAGCAGGAGTAGTCTTAGAAGTGGGTAGTTAGGAAATTAGCCTGTTAGGAGAGGGGTATTGCAGAATTGTGAGAGAGATTCGTGAGATTCTTATTCTATTGTTTTCCATTACCTACTCCAGAATATTTAGTAAAAGAAGTCCTATACGTGGAATCATGAAACTTTTGTTCTAATCTTGGTTCAGCTGCAATTAGCTAGTTCAAGTCATTTATCCTCTCTAGGCCTCAGTTGCCTATGTGATAAAATGAATGATTGGATTAGTTCAGTGATTCTTAATTGGGGGTGTGCATGAGAACCTACTGAAAACTGTTTTGAAATATAGGTGTTTGGATCACACTCAAGACATTGTTCCAGGCTAGGTACAGTGGCTCACGCCTGTCATCCCAGCACTTTGGGAGGCCAAGGCCGGCGGATCACCTGAGGTCAGGAGTTTGAGACCAGCCTGGCCAACATGGTGAAACCCCGTCTCTGCTAAAAAATACAAAAATTAGCCTGGTGTGGTGGCATGCGCCCGTAGTCCCAGCTACTCAGGAGGCTGAGGCAGGAGAATTGCTTGAACCCGGGACACGGAGGTTGCAGTGAGCCGAGATCAGGCCACTGCACTCCAGTCTGGGTGACAGAGTAAGACTCTGTTTCAAAAAAAAAAAAAACAAGAAATAAATAATTCCAGCAGATCTGAGGTGACGCTCAGGTTTGTATATTTTGAAAAAGATCTCCAGGTGGTTGTGATGTACATTCCTAGTGTTTTAAGAGCTACCAAATTGATTAAAAATCACTAGTCCGTGGCTTTCTGGAGTTGAAATCACTTGAATGGTGGCATAATCGGCTTCAGACCAGCTAAAGATTAAGTGTTGTAGTAGAAAGGGTCTTTGGTGACACCAAGAGACTTTGATGTCAGTGTGACCCAGGTTGCTGTTTCCCGGCTTGATAGCTCTGAGTATGGCATCTTACTTTTCTGAACCTCAGTTTCCTCATCTGTAAAATGGGGCTTCTAATACCTGCATGGTGTGGTTGTGATGATGAGAGAGAAAATATCACACTTAGTAACTGTGCCTGATACAAGGTCAATGGATGCTCAACTTGTATGACTTGTATGAGTGGTGTGCTGGAAGAAACTATTACCAGGGGACAGCATAAAACTTTACTCCTACCCTGACACATCTGGAGTTACTCATATATCTAGGCATAAATATGTTACAATACTTTTTGGCTCCTTTGCCTGGATATCAAATAAATATCGACCTTGCTTCACTGTCTGCATACTGGTGTCTCTCCCCTTGTGTGTGACATGACTAGCAACTGTAAGTAGACTCCTTTTCCATGATCTAGCAAAAGTTTAATGCATTGAAACTCCTGTTAAACTCCAGAAAACTACCATTCCAACTTAAATGAAAAATAGATTAGTCGAGTTGAAAAAAACCATCAAGGTCCACAGGCTCCAGAGCCAAAATCTGGGCTTTGCTCCTCCTCGCCATATGACCTTGGGGCTAATAATGTGTAAAATGGGGATAATAATAATAGGTATGCCCTCACAAGGTTGTTGTGAGTATTAAATGAGTTAATGCACATAGTACATATTCAGTATCTGTTAGCCATTATTATTACTACTATGTACCAGGTCTTATGTGGGAGCCAGGAATACAGAGGTAAATTCTCTATATGGTCAAGGAACTTAATCTGGTGGAGCCGGTATACAGATAATTTCAGTATACTTCAAGTACAGCAATAGAGGCATGTGCAGGAAGAGTACTTAACAGTTTACCTCTATTACATAAAAAATAATGATCTCCAGGAAGAAGCACGGTACAACAGAAAGTATGCATTCCAGAGTCAGATCAGCCTGGATTTGAATCCTGCCTACCACTCACTCATTATGCAACTTTGGGGGCAGTCAATCTCTCATAGCCTTAGTTTCCCCATTTCTAAAATGGGGTGAAGTTTCTGACTTCTCACTGTTGGAAGTGCAACTATTTAGGTGCCCTGCGATGTAGGGTGCTACTAAGAAAAAAAGCAAGGACTTTTTAAAAACACATAAACTTAGATTTCTATGTATATTTCTACGTCTTAAGTTTTTCATCCATATGTACCTACCTAAGGTTAATGATGAGATAATATATATAAAATATGTACAGCATATAGATGCTGAGCAATAAATAATAGCTTTATTATCTAACAGAAGTCTCTAATGTTATTGTTTGAAGTAAAAACTTAAGTAATATATACCGTGTTAATTTCAGTATTCTAATTTTGAAGAGCCTCAGGGCAAGTTTCATGAAAGGAGTGAAAAAAAAACTGGGCGAATGAACACATGTATAACGCTGTCTGTGTTTACAGTAATAATCAAGTTGTAGACTGGGAGAGCATTTTTTTTTTGTTTTTTAAGAGTATTCTGTTCTGGTTGGGCGCAGTGGCTCATGCCTGTAATCCTAGCACTTTGGGAGGCCAAGGCAGGAGGATCACTTAAGCTCAGGAATTCGAGACCAGCCTGGGTAGCATAGTGGGATCTCATCTCTGTATTAAAAAAGAAAAAGTAAAAAATGTTAAAAGAATGTTCTGTTCTGTCACATACAATCTCAAATTTCACCAAACTATAAAATTTAGTTGCTAAACCTGACCTTCTAACAATACAAATCAGCTTCTGTGGCATGACACGTTCTCTTCTTCCCTCCTAGGTCTTTCAGAGCCTTGAAGACCACCATTTGGAAGTGGTGGCGTTTTTCAGGGAAAATGGCTTTCATGGCCTTCTTGCCCATGACTCCGAGTATGCTCTCTACAATATTCCCTCTTACTACAGTTCCCATGCTCTGAAACTGAGCTGGAATGGGAAGAACCTCACTACCAACCAGTTCCTGATGCAAGAAGTAGCCAAGCAGCTGGGCCTGAAGAGGATGAATTTCCCCATATTTGCTGCACTGCTAGGTAGGTCATCCAAAGAAAAGACTGCAGTGATTGGTAGTTTCCTCTTCTGGTGTTAAGAGATGAGGACTAGAGTGATTTAGCCTGTCATCATTAGATTTGTCTTCTTAAAAAGTCTTCACACTAAACACTGCTGGGGAGAACTCAGCATGGTTTTTGGGCTTCTTGATAGAGCACACTAAAACTCAGCATGTTTGTTTTGTGGGTTGCTACAGGTTATTCCAGAACATTATTTAGATTCCTGTAAACCTTCTTTTGCTACATTTTATAACTCTTATGCAGAGTATTCTCAAGCCAAATGTTTTATTAGCCCTAAACAACTTTGTTTCCCCACACAGAGCATTAACATTTCTTGCCCAGTGTCTCAATTTAGATCAGAAAGACAAATTATTGATTATGTTTTTCTCTTTGTTTCTTTTATGCTAGTATTTTTTATGAAAATTTCCAAATACACAGCAAAATTGAAAAAGGGCTTTGCAGTAAAAATTCTATATCCACCACCTGTATTCTGCCATTAACATTTTACTATAATTGCCTTATCATATATCTGTCCATTCCTTTACCCATCCATCAATCTATCTCTTATTTTATTTTATTTTATTTATTTATTTATTTATTTATTTATTTATTTATTTTTTGAGACAGAGTCT
>NW_012115711.1:1351041-1354268 GCF_000951035.1 Colobus angolensis palliatus | reverse complement strand
GGCGTGCACCACCATGCCCAGCTAATTTTTGTATTTTTAATAGAGACAGGGTTTCACTATGTTGGCCAGGCTGGTCTCGAACTCCTGGCCTCAAGTGATCATCCCGCCTCAGCCTCCCAAAGTGCTGGGATTACAGGCATGAGTCACCGCACTCGGCCAGTGTGAATTTTTTTTTTTAACTTAACAGTTGAACAAATATTGAAAAATTAGTTTACCCACTATTATCAAGACTGTTGCAGCCCGGGCATGGTGGCTCATGCCTGTAATCAAAAATTAGCCGGGTGTGGTGGCACGTGCCTGTAGTCCCAGCTACTCGGGAGGCTGAGGCAGGAGGATCACTTGAACCCGGGGGGCGGAGGTTGCAGTGAGCTGAGATCACGCCACTGCACTCTAGCCTGGGTGACAGAATGAGACTCTGACTCAAAAAAAAAAAAAAAAAAAAAAAAAAAAAAACTGTTGTGAGACTGATACCTGCATACACTTCAGGTGACTGTATATTCTATTTCCCTCATTCTTTCATTCTCCTAGATGACTGTTTCATACCTTCTCTGTCTTCAAGCCTCTAATATTTCTCCTCATTTGCTCACTCTCAGTTCATGACCTTACTTCCTATTTTACTGAGAAAATGGAAGCAATGGGAAGAAAACTTCGACAAGTTCTTACCCCCTCTTCACCTCACCTACAGGAAGGTGTTATCCCCTCTGCAGCCACATATTCTGCCTGCCTCCTATTAATTGTGCATGACCTGTCCATGTTCCTATCTAAGGCCAGTCCCTCTACTTATACTAGGTCCCATCTCTGTTTATTTAAAAAAAAATTTTTAAGAGACAGGGTCTTGCTATGCTGCCCAGGCTGGAGTGCAGTGGCACAATCACAGCTCAAGTGATCAATTCTCCTGCCTAAACCTCCTGATAGCTGGGACTGTCGGGCACAGCTCCCATCTCCTTTGGCCAACTTAAGAGCATCAGTTCAGCAGTTCTCGCCCTTTTTCTCCTGCATCATCAAGTTTCCTCTTTTCATTGGCTCTTTCCAAATTGTATAAGCATGCATCTATGAAGTTTAAAAATACAACGTTATTTTTTTTAAAAAAGCCTCTCGATCTCACTCTCCCCACCCAAGCTACTGCTCTATATTTCTCGTTATAGAAAACTCCTCTAAAGACTTGTCTACATGTGAGTTTCTTACTGTTTCCTTCCCCTGTTTGCTTTTCAGTTGATTTGCTGAAATTGCTCTCGACAGGGTCACCAATATAACTTCTCAGTTAATAAACCCAGTGGCCAGCTGTCGGTTTTCATTTTACTTGACCAGTCAGCAGCATTTGACACAGATGCTCACCCATTCTTCCATGGAACACTTTTTTCACTTGGCCTTAAGGACACTACTCTCTTCTTATTTCCTTCCTACCTCACTGACTGCCGCTTCCCAGTCTCCGTTACTGCTTCCTTGTCTTTTCCACTTGTTAAAGGTGGAATAGCCCAGAGTTCCATCCTGGTTCCCTTCTCTTTTCTTTTCTGGTTTGTTTTGTTTGTTTGTTTGTTTGTTTTTGAGACAGGGTCTCATTCTGTTGCCCAGGCTGGAGTGCAGTGGGGCGATCATGACTCACTACAGCCTCAAACTCCCAGACTCAATTGGTCCTCCTACAGCAGCCTCTTGAGTAGCTGGGACTACAGGCACATGCCATCATGGCTGGCTAATTTTTTTTGTATTTTTTGTAGAGACGTGATCTCACCATGTTGCCCAGGCTGGTCTCAAACTCCTATGCTCAAGCGATCTTCCCACCTCAGCCTCCCAAAGTGTTGGGATTATAGCCGTGAGCCACCATGCCCAGCCCCTTCTCTTTTCTGTCTCCACATACGATTAATCTCATATAGTCTTATGATTTTAAATCTAACTGCCAATTCAGTATTTTCATTTACATATCCAATAGGCATCTCAAAGTTATATGTTCAAGTGGAAATTCCTGATCTTCTCCCTAAACGTGTTTCTCCCACAGCCTTCCTCATTTTTGTTAAAGGCAGCTTCCTCCTTCCATTTTCTTTCTTTCCTTTTTTTTTTTTTTGAGATGGAGTCTCGCTTTATTGCCCAGGCTGGAGTGCAGTGGCACAATCTCAGCTCACTGCAATCTCTACCTCCTGGATTCAAGTGATTCTTCTGTCTCAGCCTCCTGAGTAGCTGGGACTACAGGCGGGCACCACCACATCCAACTAATTTTTGTATTTTTAGTAGAGACAGGGTTTCACCACGTTGGTCAGGCTGGTCTTGAACTCCTGACCTCAAGCAATCCACCTGCCTCGGCCTCCCAAAGTGCTGGGATTACAGGCGTGAGACACTGTATCTGGCCCAATATATCTCTTAAAGATGTGTTTCAAAGTAAATTGCAGAGAATTGATTATGTTTTGAATTGGTTATTCAAGTACTTAGCACATGAAGGTTAATATTCTGTCTCAGGCGTGACCTTTGCTCTATAATTCCAAAGGACATGAGTTTGGATGATATAATAGAGTCAGCACAAGTTTTGGAATTAGGCCATCGGCAAATCACTGAAGTGACATCTCCCTGGTTTCAGTTTCCTCATCTGTGAAATGCGGATAATAATACCTCATGGTGTTATTGGTAAAGTGAAATGAAATAAGATATACAAAATGCCCAGCACTCATTAGGCAGTTAGTAATTGGTGGCTGCTATTATAGAAGGCAACGTGACTCAGGGGATAAGTAATAGCATGGGCTTTGGAGTTACATTCCTAGCTTTTTATCTTGGTGTGTGTACCTATTGGTCAGACCACGTTGGGCCAAGTCACCAAACTTATCTGAACCTCAGTTTCCTTATCTGTAAAATGGAAATGATATTACCATACATAGTCATTATAAAGATGATACATATAATACACATGAAACATATTAAGTGATCAACCCAGAGCTACTGTATTACATTAAGAATATAGACCTATGTGAATTATTTGATCATTTTCTCCCCCAGAACCCCTTTCATGGCCTGGAGGTTCTAAGAAAACATTTGTACAGTCAATAAATGACAAATGTACTTTATAGGTAACCACATCCTCCCAGATGAAGACCTGGCTGCTTTTCACTGGAGCCTCTTGGGACCAGAACATCCTCTTGCATCACTTAAGGTAATGTTTCCTATTTCTTGCCTATACAGATTAGGGGATATGAGGTTTTGATTGGAGTTTGATGGAATAATTATCTTTTTTTTTTTTTTTTTGG
>NW_012115711.1:1344594-1345273 GCF_000951035.1 Colobus angolensis palliatus | reverse complement strand
AGAATCGCTTGAACCAAGGAGGTGGAAGTTGCAGTGAGCCGAGATCATGCCACTGTACTCCAAGCGACAGCGAGACTCCGTCTCAAAAAAAAAAAAAAAAATACAAAAATTACCTGGGTGTGGTGGTGTGCATCTGTAATCCCAGCTACTCAGGAGGCTGAGGCAGGAGAATCGCTTGAACCCAGGAGGCGGAGATTACAGTGAGCCAAGATCGTACCACTACACTCCAGCCTGGGCAACAAAACGAGACTCCATCTGAAAAAAAAAGACAGAAAAAAATTGGTTATGATCAATACCCTTAATATCTCAAGAATTCATACAAATCTATAAAGAAATATACTGATAACCCAATAATGAAATAATGAACAAAGGACAGAAGCAGAAAATTCACAAGAGAGAAAATACAATGACTAGATGTTCAACCTCACTATTGATCAGACATGTAAATTAAATGATCAGTGTGATTTTTCTTTTTCTTTTTTGAGACAGTCTCACTCTGTCATCCAGGTTGGAATGCAGTGGCACAATCTCAGCCAGCTCACTGCAGCCTCCACTTCCTAGGTTCAAGCATTTCTCATGCCTCAGCCACCCAAGTAGCTGGGATTACAGACATATGCCACCACACCTGGCTTTTTGTTTTTTTTTTTTTGAGACAAAGTCTCACTCTGTCACCCAGGCT
>NW_012115711.1:1333575-1340394 GCF_000951035.1 Colobus angolensis palliatus | reverse complement strand
CCTCGGCCTCCCAAAGTACCTGGATTATGGGCGTGAGCCACCGCGCCCAGCCTACAGTGTACATTTTACTTATTTAGTTTGTTTAACTCCCCTCACCCTATCCCAACACATCTACACTAGAATTTAAGCTCCCGTGAGGGCAGAGATTTTTGTCTGTCTTGTTCACTGCTATTTCCCTGGTGCCTAGGACAGTGCCTGGCACATAGTAGGCAGTAAATATTTAAGGAATGAATAATAAAGGCTTTTGGCAAAACAATTTATAAAAATTCAGAAACCTTTAGGAAATTTATGCCCTCTGCCTCAGTAATTACAGTTTGAGGAAGCTTGTAATTAAATCATTGGAAAGTGGGCAAGACGTCATACCTATAATTTATGAAAGCATTAAAAACTTTTTCTTTAAAAATGTGTTAAGGGCCAGGTGCAGTGGCTCATGCCTGTAATCCCAGCACTCTGGGAGGCCATGACAGGCAGATCACTTGAGGTCAGGAGTTCAAGAACAGTCTGGCCAACATGGTGAAACCCTGTCTCTACTAAAAATACAAAACTTAACCAGGCATGGTGGCAGGTGCCTGTAATCCCAGCTGCTTGGGAGACTGAGGCAGGAGAATTACTTGAACTCAGGAACTGCACATGTGTGCACATAATTGTTTTCTAGACAATCCCTACTTCACTTCAGCCTGGGCGACAGCAAGACTCCATCTCAAAAACAAAAAAAAATAATAATAATAATAGACGGCACCATGAGGGAAATTTTGTATAATCTCAGAGTGGGAATATTTTATGAGCAAATCCAGTGGTGGTGTGTGCCTGTAATCCCAGCTACTCGGGAGGCTGAGGCAGAAGAATCGCTTCAACCCAGGAGGCAGAGGTTGCATTGAACCGAGATTGCACCACTACGCCCCAGCCTGGATGACAGAGTGAGATTCTGTCTCAAAAAAAAACAAAAAGAAAAAAAAGTTTAGGCATCACAAAAACAGGAAAAGTAATATATAGTAAATCACCATTGTAACATCTTCCAGATCCAACAGTTACCAATATTTTGCCACATTTCTGGGTTTTTTTGTAGTTGCTAATGTTTTTTAAAGCAAATCCCTTTCACATTCTTCAGTACACATCTCTAAAATACTTGGGCAGTTTCTTACATAAGCATAATGCCGTTATTACTCCTGACAAAATTAATGCTAATTTCTTGGTATCATCTTAATATCCAGTCCATTTTCAGATGTTCCTGATTGTCTTAAAATGGCTTTTTGTGATTAGTTCAAATCAGAATCCAAATGTTGTCAACTCATTATAATATTACATTTAATAGCAAAAAAGCCAAAATGTCTCATGAAAGGAAGCCTGATTAATTGTGAGTGTCATATACAGTAGTTATCTCTGTAGGAAGATGGACGATATGTTTTTATTGCTGTATACTTTTCCATGTTTTCCAAATGTTCTGTACTGAGAATGAAGGGATGAAACTATTTTTAAAGAAAATATTTTAATTGTCTCTCTGTGGATTTACCAAATTTGGATTCCATATCCCCCCCTCAACTTCACCCTTTTTCTTAGTGATCCATCTTTGATGTCAGCGTCCCTTGCTTATCTTGCCTTTTCTAGGTTCGAGCTCATCAGCTGGTTCTTCCTCCCTGTGACGTGGTGATCAAGGCTGTTTCTGAGTATGTCAGTTCCATCAAAGATCCCTCAAACCTAGATGTAGTTGGGAAGGATGTTTTCAAACAGTCTCAGGTAAGTTAGCATTCCCCTTCCTAAGAGTCCTCAATTTTCTTACCTTCTTCAGCAACACCAACAGGTCCCTGATCTTTTCTGTGACACCTAAGTTTTCTTCCTAGCTGCTTGTCTTCTCCATGCTTACAAACCAGAGCTCCAAAATTTCCTTTAAAAAACATTACACAGCCTGGATTGAAAGTGTCCTTTACCTTTTTTTCTACTGATGATTAAAGTAATATAAGCCCATTCTAGTCCGGGCGCAGTGGCTCACACCTGTACTCCCAGCATTTTGGGAGGCCAAGGTGAATGGATCACTTGAGGTCAGAAGTTCAAGACCAGCCTGGCCAACATGGTGAACTCCCATCTCTACTAGAAATACAAAAAATTAGCTGGGTGTGGTGAGGCAGAAGAATTGATTGAACCCGGGAGGCGGAGGTTGCAGTGAGCCGAGATTGCGCTGCTGCACTCCAACCTGGGTGACAGAGTGAAACTTCATCTTAAAAAAAATAAATCAGTGAAGTAATATAAGCCCATTCTAGAAAATTTAGAAAATGAAAACAAATCACATAAAATCCCACTACCCATAAACAGCTTGCTATAGTTACCACTCTGACATATGTCCTTCTAGTCTTTTTTTTGTTTCAGTGTACACATGGTGGCTCACACCTGTAATACCAGCATTTCAGGAAGCCAAGGCAGGAAGATTACTTGAGCTTAGGAGTTTGAGACTAGCCTGAGCAACTTTGTCTTTCCCCCAAAAAAATTTGAAAGTAAATTTTTAAAAATGTACACATCCCTCACTTAATGTTGGTTCAACTTAACATTTTTCTGCTTTCCAGTAGTGCAAAAGCAATATGCTTTCAGTAGAAACTGTACTTTGAGTACCCATATACCCATTCTGTTTTTCACTTTCAGTATAGTATTCAGTACATTACATGAGATATTCAATACTTTATTATAAAATAGACTTTGTGTTAGATGATTTTGCCCAGCTGTATGCTAATGTAAGGTATTCTGAGTACATTTAAGGTAGGCTAGGCTAAGCTATGATGTTCAGTAGGCTAGGTGTATTAAATGGATTGTTGACCTATATTTTCAACTTGTGATGGGTTTATTGGGACATAACCCTGCCATAAATCAAGGAGCATCTGTGTATCTTAACATAAAGGAGTTCTTGCTCAATGGAAGATAATGAGCAAAGAAAAAAGACTACTTAAAGTGAGTCTACATAAAACAAAAATGAAAATTTCATTGTTAATAGTGGAAAAATAGCTCAACTGGGATTTTATTCTACAAAGTGAAATTAAAAATTATGAAAATAAGTTAGTTTTATTTTTAACAATTTGATTTATATTTTCAATTTGGATTTCTCACTTATTTTTAAAATTAACATACAGTCAAGCCGATTTGTGAATTTTAACACATGTATTGATTTATGTGACCATCATCACAATAAGAATACAGAACAGTTGTACTACCCCAAAAAACATGCTATCCCTTTGTAATAACACCCAAACCTACCTTTAACCCCTGGCAACCACCAGTTCATTTTCTGTTACTATGGTTCCATCTTCTAAAGAATATCACATGAATCATACAGTATGTGATTTTTTTTTTTTCTTTTTTGAGACGATGCCTCGCTCTTGTTGCCCAGGCTGGAGTGCAATGGTGTGATCTCGGCTCACTGCAACCTCCGCCTCCCTGGCTTAAGTGATTCTCCTGCCTCAGCCTCCAGAGTAGCTGGAATTGCAGGCGCCCACCACCACACCTGGATAATTTTTTATATTTTTAGTAGAGAGGGGTTTTCACCATATTGGCCAGGCTGGTCTTGAACTCCTGACTTCAGGTGATCCACCTGTCTTGGCCTCCCAAAGTGCTGGGATTACAGGCGTGAGCTACCACGCCCAGCCCAGTACATGATATTTTGAGAATGGCTTCTTTAATTCAACATAATACCTTTGAGATTCTTCTAAGTTGTTGCGTGTTACCTGTATCAATAATTCATTCATTTTTATTGCTGAGTAATAGCCATTGTATGGATATGCCAGTTTGTTTATCCATTCACCCCTTAAAGAATATTTAGATTGATTTCACTTTATGGTGTTATGAATAGAGCTGCTATAAACATTTGTGTACAGGTTTTTGTATGAACATAAGTTTTTATTTCCCTAGTGTAAATACCTACAAGTGGAGTTTCAGGGTCATGTGGTAAGTGTGTGTTTAAATTTATAAGACCTTGCCAAAGTAGCTGTTCCATTCCTTACCAGCATTTGGTATTGTCAGTTTTTTTTCCATTTATTTTTTTTTACTGACAAATGAAAATTATATATATTTATTGCATACAACATGTTTTGAAATACGTATACATCGTAGAATGGCTAAATCGAGTTAATTAACATATATATTACCTCAAATGCTTTTCATTTTGTTGTGGTGAGAACACTTAAAATCTACTCTTTTAGTAATTTCCAAAAATACAATACCTTGTTATTAACTGTGGCCACCATGTTATACAACAGATTGTCAGTGTTTTTTATAGCTGTTTTAATAGGTGTGTAGTGGTAGCTCGTCATAGTTTTAATTTATGTTTCCCAAGTGACTAATGATGAACATTTTTTTCTTTTTGAGACACAGTCTCACTTTGTTGCCCAGGCTGGTGTGTAGTGGCGTGATCTCGGCTCCCTGCAGCCTCCGCCTCCCGGGCTTGAGCAGTCTTCCCGCCTCAGCCTCCCAAGTAGCTGGGACTACAGGCGCACACTATCATGCCTGGCTAATTTTTGTACTTTTCGTAGAGACAGGGTTTCGCTGTGTTGCCTAGGCTGGTCTCAAACTCCTGAGCTCAAGCAAGCTGCCCACCTCAGCCTCCCAAAGTGCTGGGATTACAGGTGTGAGCCACCGCGCCTAGCCAACATTTTTGTCCTGAGCATACTTCATGCATATATCCTCTTTGACAAATGGTTTGTTCATGAACAGTCTTTTGCCTCTTTTTTTAAATTGGTTTGTTCATTTACTTACTGTTGTGTTTTGAGAGTTCTTTATAATGCATATGAGTGCTTTGACAGATACCTGGTTTGCAAATATTTTCCCCCAGTCTGTAGTTGTCTTTTCTTTTAACAGCATCTTTTGCAGAGCAAAGTTTTACAATTTTCATTAGCGTTTATCTTTTATGGGCCATGCTTTTGGTGTGATGTCTAAGAACTCTTTGCCCAACTGCAGGCATGACTATTTTCTTCTGTTTTCTTTTTTAAAAATATTTTTTAAAAAGAAGAACATTGGCCAGGTGCAGTGGCTCACACCTGTAATCCCAGTACTTTGGGAGGCTGAGGTGGGTAGATCACCTTAAGGTCAGGAGTTCAAGACCAGCCTGGCCAACATGGTGAAACCCCAGCTCTACTAAAAATACAAAAAATTAGCTGGGCATGGTGGCGTGTGCCTGTAATCCCAGCTACTCGGGAGGCTGAGGCAGGAGAATCACTTGAACCCGGGAGGCGGAGGTTACAGTGAGCCGAGATTGCACCATTGTACTCCAGCCTGGGCAACAAGAGTGAAACTTCATCTCAAAAAAAGAAAAAACAAAACATTTATTGCGTGACCAGTCATTGAAATTCTTAAAATGAACTGGATGCTGCTACAGCTGCCCCTTTGGATATAGGTGTTACTCCTTCACAGATAATGTGCCTGAATTCATGGTATGCAATTTTTAGCTTCCTAATTATACCACTCCTGGTGGTATTTTGTCTTTTAGCCTTGGCACTCTAGTTATACTTTATTTTATGTTTGGGAGGGTAGCGACATTTGCCACACATTGACTTCTGAAAGTGGCAGGTATTAGAGCTGTAGCAGCAGCACAATGTGTGCGTCTAAATGTGAGGCTTTCCAAATAATGACGTTCCCTTCATCACCTCACTTCTACTTTCTGTTTTTCTTTCTTTCTTATTTATTTATTTGAGATAGAGTCTCACTCTGTCACCCAAGCTGGAGTGCAGTGACACTATCTTGGCTCACTGCAACCTCCACCTCCTGGGTTCAAGCAATTACCGTGTCTCAGCCTCCAGAGTAGCTGGGATTACAAGCACGCGCCCCCACACCTGGCTGATCTTTTGTATTTTTAGTAGAGATGGGGTTTCACCTTGTTGGCCAAGCTGGTCTTGAACTCCTGACCTCAGGTGATCCATCCGCCTAGGTCTCCCAAATTGCTGGGAGTACAGGAATGATCCACCATACCCAGCATGCTTTTCTTTTTTAATTACATAGTTCTATACTTCACATTTTAGAACAAATCATCCATATTTAGTTGATTTCTGTATAAAATATGAGAGGTTGTGTTTTTCATATGGATGTCAAATTGTTTCAGCACAGTTTGTTGAAAAGACTATCTTTTCCCCATTGAATTGCCTTTGCACTTTTGTTAAAAATCAATTGACCATGTTTGTGTTGGTCTATTTCTGGACTCTGTTCTGTTCAGTTGATCTATGTGTCTATCCTTTTACCAGTAATACACTATCTTGATTACTATAACTTTATAATAAGTCTTAAAATTGGTTAGTGATTCCACCATATTCATTCATTCATTCATTCATTCATTCATTCATTTAGAGACAGAGTTTCATTCTGTTGCCCAGGCTGGAGTGCAGTGGCACAAACATGGCTCACTGTAGCCTCAACCTCCTGGACTCAACTGATCCTGCTGCTTCAGCCTCCCAAGTAGCTGGAACTACAGGTGTGTGCCACCATGCCTGGCTAATTTTTAAATTTTTTGTAGAGATAAGGTCCCACTATGTTACCCAAGCTGGTCTCAAACTCCTGGGCTTAAGCAATCCTCCTACTTTGGCCTTCCAAAATACTGGCATTACAGGCATGAGCCACTGCACCCAGCCAACTTTTATTATTTTTCAGTGTTATCTATACTTGTTTCTTTGTCTTTCCATAGAAATTTTATTTTTTTAATTACTTTTTTAAATTATAATTTAAGTTCTAGGGTACATGTGCACAACGTACAAGTTTGTTGCATATATATGCATGTGCCATGTTGGTGTGCTGCGCCCGTTAACTCATCATTTACATTACGTATATCTCCTAATGCTGTCCCTCCCCTATCCCCCC
>NW_012115711.1:1328599-1331309 GCF_000951035.1 Colobus angolensis palliatus | reverse complement strand
GTCTTGACTCTTTATCCAGTTTGCCAGTCTGTGTCTTTCAACTGGAGCATTTAGCCCATTTACATTTAAGGTTAATGTTGTTACGTGTGAATTCGATCCTGTCATTATGATGTTAGCTGGTTATTTTGCTCATTAGTTGATGCAGTTTCTTCCTAGCATCGATAGTCTCTACAATTTGGCATGTTTTTGCAGTGGCTGGTACCAGTTATTCCTTTCCATGTTTAGTGCTTCCTTCATGAGCTCTTGTAAGGCAGGCCTGGTGGTGACAAAATCTCTCAGCATTTGCATGTCTGTGAAGGATCTTGTTTCTCCTTCACTTGTGAAGCTTAGTTTGGCTGGATATGAAATTCTGGGTTGAAAATTCTTGTCTTTAAGAATGTTGAATATTGGCCCCCACTCTCTTCTGGCTTGTAGGGTTTCTGCTGAGAGATCTGCTGTTAGTCTGATGGGCTTCCCTTTGTGGGTAACCTGACCTTTCTCTCTGGCTGCCCTTAATATTTTTTCCTTCATTTCAACTTTGGTGTATCTAACAATTATGTGTCTTGGAGTTGCTCTTCTTGAGGAGTATCTTTGTGGCGTTCTCTGTATTTCCTGAATTTGAATGTTGGCCTACCTTGCTAGGTTGGGGAAGTTCTCCTGGGTAATATCCTGAAGAGTGTTTTCCAACTTGGTTCCATTCTCCCCATCACTTTCAGGTACACCAATCAGACGTAGATTTGGTCTTTTCACACAGTCCCATATTTCTTGGAGGCGTTGTTCATTTATTTTCACTCTTTTTTTCTCTAAACTTCTCTTCTCGCTTCATTTCATTCATTTGATCTTCAATCACTGATACCCTTTCTTCCACTCGATCGAATCGGCTGCTGAAGCTTGTGCATGTGTCACGTAGTTCTTGTGCCATGGTTTTCAGCTCCAACAGGTCATTTAAGGTCTTTTCTATGCTGCTTATTCTAGTTAGCTGTTCGTCTAATCTTTTTTCAAGGTTTTTAGCTTCTTTGCAATGGGTTCGAACATCCTCCTTTAGCTTGGAGAAGTTTGTTATTACCAATCGTCTGAAGCCTTCTACTCTCAACTCGTCAAAGTCATTCTCCGTCCAGCTTTGTTCCATTGCTGGCGAGGAGCTGCGTTCCTTTGGAGGAGAAGGGGTGCTCTGATTTTTAGAATTTTCAGCTTTTCTGCTCTGGTTTCTCCCCATCTTTGTGGTTTTTATCTACCTTTGGTCTTTGATGATGGTGATGTACAGATAGGGTGTTGATGTGGATGTCCTTTCTGTTTGTTAGTTTTCCTTCTAACAGTCAAGACCCTCAGCTGCAGATCTGTTGGAGTTTGCTGGAGGTCCACTCCAGATGCTGTTTGCCTGGATGTCACCAGCAGAGGCTGCAGAACAGCAAATATTGCAGAGCGGCAAATGTTGCTGCCTGATCCTTCCTCTGGAAGGTTTGTCTCAGAGGGGCCCCCGGCTATATGAGGTGTTGGTTGGCCCCCACTAGGAGGTGTCTCCCAGTTCGGCTACTTGGGGGTCAGGGACCCACTTGAGGAGGCAGTCTGCCCGTTTTCAGATCTCAAACTCCGTGCTGGGAGAACCACTGCTCTCTTCAAAGCTGTCAGACAGGGACATATAAGTCTTCAGAAGTGTCTGCTGCCTTTTGTTCAGCTATGCCCTGCCCCCAGAGTTGGAGTCTACAGAGGCAGGCAGGCCTCCTTGAGCTGTGGTGGGCTCCACCCAGTTCGAGCTTCCAGGCGACTTTGTTTACCTACTCAAGCCTCAGCAATGGTGGACACCCCTTCCTCAGCCTCGCTGCTGCCTTGCAGTTCGATCTCAGACTGCTGTGCTAGCAGTGAATAAGGCTCCATGGGCGTAGGACCCTCTGAGCCAGGTGTGGGATATAATCTCCTGGTGTGCTGTTTGCTAAGACCATAGGAAAAGCACAGTATTAGGGTGGGAATGTCCCGATTTTCCAGGTACCATCTGTCACGGCTTCCCTTGGCTTGGAAAGGGAATCCCACGACCCCTTGCACTTCCCAGGTGAGGCAATGCCCCACCCTGCTCTGTGGGCTGCGCCCACTGTCCGACAAACCCCAGTGAGATGAACCCAGTACCTCAGTTGGAAATGCAGAAATCGCCCGTCTTCTGTGTCGCTCATGCTGGCAGCTGTAGACTGGAGCTGTTCCTATTTGGCCATCTTGGAACCTCCTCCCTTTCCATGTACATTTTAGAATAATCTTGTCTATACATCTACAAAAAAGAAATCCTGCTATGATTTTTATTGGAATCGCATTAAATATATAGATGAATTTGGTGAGCCTTTGAATCTATGAATATTATTTGCCTATTTATTTAGGTCTTCTTTGATTTTTTTCATCAGCTGAAAGTTTTATAGTTTTTAGCATACAACTTCTGTACATATAAAAAGTGTTTATACTTATTTCATATTTGCAACACCTATTATAAAGGATATTTTGGTTTTTTAATTTCTAATTGTTCATTGCTAATATATAGAAGTGTAATTGATTTTTGAATGTTGCCCTTGTATTCTATGACTCTTCTAAACTCACTTATTACTTCTAGGAGTTTTTTGGTAGATTTCTTGGGATTTTCTATGTAGGTGATTATATTGTCTATGGATAATGACCGTTTTATTTTATTTTCCCATCTGCATGCCTTTTTCTTTTTCTTTTTTTTTTTTTTTTTTTTTTGAGACGGAGTCTT
>NW_012115711.1:1327613-1328416 GCF_000951035.1 Colobus angolensis palliatus | reverse complement strand
TAGCCAGGATGGTCTCGATCTCCTGACCTCGTGATCTGCCCGTCTCGGCCTCCCAAAGTGCTGGGATTACAGGCTTGAGCCACCGCGCCTGGCCGCCTTTTTCTTCTTGACTTACTGCACTGTCTAGGATTTCCAAATGATATTAATACAAATGCTAAGAATATATATTCTTATCTTGTTCCTGATCTTTAGAGAAAGCATTCAGTCTTCATTAAATAGGATATTAGCTGTAGTTTTTGTGCATGTTATCAGGTTGAGAAAGTTATCTTCTGTTCCTAGTTTCCTGACTGTTTTTATAATGAATGGATGGTGTATTTTGCCAATTGCATTTTTCCACATATATTGATAGGATCATGTTGTATTTCTTCTTTAGTCCATTAATATTTTAGATTGATTTTTGAATATTCAACCATCCTTATATTCCCAGGATGTGATTGTAGTATATTAGTCCAGTTATGTATTGCTGGATTTGAATTGCTGATATTTCATTGAGTATTTTTGCAATTATTTTCATGAGGGATATTGATTTATAATTTTTTTGTGCTGTTCTTAGTCTGGTTTTATTATCATGGTAATGCCGGAGTTAATGAAATGAGTTGGCAAGAGTTTTTTCCTCTTCTGTTATTGGAAGAGATTTTGTAGAATTGGTGTTATTTCTTCTTTAATTGTTTGGTAGAATTTGCTGCTGATGTGTTTGGCATGGATTTCTTTGAATTTATCCTGTTTAGAGCTTCTTGCATCTCTGTTTGTCATTCACTAAATTTGGGGAGTTTTTAGCTACTGTTTCTTTTTTTTTTTTTTTT
>NW_012115711.1:1325398-1326793 GCF_000951035.1 Colobus angolensis palliatus | reverse complement strand
AATTCTTCTGCCTCAGCTTCCTGAATAGCTGAGACTATAGGTGCGCACCACCACGCCCGGCTAATTTTTGTATTTTTAGTAGAGATGGAGTTTCACCGTGTTGGTCAGGCTGGTCTCGAACTCCTGACCTCGTGATCTGCCCACCTTGGCCTCCCAAAGTCCTGAGATTGCTGGCGTGAGCCACCACGCCCAGCCCTATTATTTCTTAAAATTGATTTTCTGCTCTACATGTTTCTCCTTTCCTTATATGACTTCAGTGACACCATTGTTAGGCCTTTTGGTATTATCCCATGTATCCCTGAGACTGTTCTTTTTTTTGTTAATTATCTTTCTCCCTGGATAATTTCTATTAATCAGTCGTCAGCTTTGCTGTGTTATTCCTCTGTCATCTCCATTCGCCGAAGAGTTGATCCACAGATTTTTTTTTTCAGTTTGATTATTTTTATTTATTTATTTATTTTTTGAGACCGACTTTCTCTCTTGTTGCCCAGGCTGGAGTGCAGTGGTGCAATCTCGACTCACCGCAACCCCGGCCTTTCAGGTTCAAGCAGTTCTCATGCTTCGGCCTTCCTGAGTAGCTGAGATTACAGGCATGCGCCACCACACCCAGCTAATTTTGTATTTTTAGTAGAGACAGGGTTTCTCCATGTTGGTCAGGCTGGTTTCGAACTCAACCTCAGATGATCTGCCCGCCTTGGCCTCCTAAAGTGCTGGGATTACAGGCGTGAGCCACCGCGCCCTGCTGGTTCTTGTATTTTTAAGCTCTATTAAAAAAATTTTTTTTTGTAGTTACTGAGTCTCACTATGTTGCCCAGGCTAGTCTCAAACTTCTGGCCTCAAGCACTCCTCCTGCCATGGCCTCCCAAACTGCTGAGTTTATAGGTGTGAGCCATTTCCAATGGAAATTCTAAAATTTCCATTTCCTGTCTCGCCATGTTGCCCAGGCTGGAGTGCAGTGGCGTGATCTTGAGTCACTTCAACCTCTGCCTCCTGGGTTCAAGCGATTCTTATGCCTCAGCCTGCCAAGTAGCTGGGACTACACATTTGTGCCATCATGCTCAACTTATTTATTTATTTATTTTGTATTTTTAGTAGAGACAGGGTTGTGTTATGTTGACCAGGCTGGTCTCAAACTCCTGACCTCAAGTGATCCACCTACCTCAGCCTCCCAAAGGCATGAGCCACCGGTGGCCTGCTAAGACTTTGTACCTCATTGTTTCAAAAGTATTATGATTACTTTCAATCTTTTTTTTTTTTTTTGAGAGAGTCTTGCTCTGTCACCCAGGATGGAGTGCAGTAGTGTGACCTCAGCTCACTGTAACCTCTGCCTCCTGGGTTCACGCCATTCTCCTGCCTCAGCCTCCTGAGTAACTGGAACTACAGGTGCCCGCCACC
>NW_012115711.1:1315057-1321038 GCF_000951035.1 Colobus angolensis palliatus | reverse complement strand
AGGGGAGGATTTGGAAAGTGAATAGAAACACCCAAAGATAGTTTCAATGATTTCCCTCACCCCTGTCCTCCTTAGGTTGTGGCTTACAATACCAAGATCATGCCACTGCACTCCAGCCTGGGTGACAGAGTAAGAGACCTCAAAAAAAAAAAAAAAAAAAAATGAGTAGGACTTGATTACATATCATCGTAGAGCAAATACTGAAAAAGTTCTTTTATGTGCAAGGCCCTGTGGTAGGCACTAGGATATAAATGTGAGGAAACTATTCTATGTCCTCACAGAACTTGAAGTTAAATGGGGAGTCAGAAGCAAATAAATAAGTACAGTAAGGAGAAAACACAGAGGAGGAGAGGGTAGTCTGGAAAGGTTTCATGGCAGTGATACCCCTTGAAGGAAGAGTAAGTGTTTGCCTGTCAGGGCACAGGGCATAGTGGTACATTAAGGGAAGTACGTGTAATTCAGTATTTCAGGGGATAAGGTCACAGATCTCTATGTATTGACATTGAGTAGTGTATAAGACGTTATTAAGTGCAAAAAGCAAGATAAAAAACATGATGATACAGTTTCACTTATGGAAAAAGCAAAGCCATATTGGTGTCCATATATATGTGTGTATAAACACATAACATTTATGAAAGAACATCTACCAAACTGGTAACATTATTCACCTCTGGAGAGGGGAGTGGATGCAGAGGTAGAGATATTGAGGGGGACTCTAAGTATGGTTTGTGTTTTTTAGAAGATTGTTTTCAATTATGTGTTATTAAGCATAATAGGGGATAATAATAAATAAATAATAGAATATTAATAATAAATAAATAATGGAACATTCATACAATGGAATGTTATTCAACCACATAGATATCATCCTCCGAGTCAGTGATTTGCAAACATTCTTTAGACTTGGCATCTCTCACTCCCGCCCCCAGAACCCTTTCTTTTTTTTATTTTGTTGAGACCGAATCTCATTCTGTCACCCAGGCTGGAGTGCAGTGGTGTGATCTCAGCTCACTGCAACCTCCGCTATCTGGGTTCAAGCAGTTTTCATGCCTCAGTCTCCTAAGTAGCTGGGACTACAGGTGCATGCCACCATACTCAGCTAATTTTTTTTGTATTTTTAGTAGAGACGGGATTTCACCATGTTGGCCAGGGCTTGTCTCGAATTCCTTATCTCAAGTGATCTGCCTGCCTCGGCCTCCCAAAGTGCTGGGAATATGGGTATGAGCCACCGTGCCCGGCCGGGAACCCTTCTTTCAAATAGTTATATAAAATTCAGCTTTTTGGAAAAAGGAGAGCCGTTTTGTTTTTGAGTTAGGCTGGAGGACCTGAAGACATCAACTCTTGTGTTTATGTACATGCATGCTGCAAATAAAGAGGCCTGGAATGCTGTATAGATCCTGGAGTGTTAACAGTCACAATCTAGCCAGGTGTGGTGGCACACACCTGTAGTCCAGCTACTCAGGAGGCTGAGGTGAGAAGATCACTTGAGCCCAGGAGTTCAAGGCTGCAGTGAGCTATGATCACACCACTGTACTCCAGCCTGGGCAACAGAGGAGACCCTGTCTCAAAATATAAATAAATAAATAATTTTAAAAATAAAAGCAGGGGCTGGGCGAGGTGGCTCATGCGTGTAATCCTAGCACTTTGGGAGACTGAGACGGGAGGATCACGAGGTCAGGAGATCCAGACCATCTTGGCTAACACAGTGAAACCCCGTCTCTACTAAAAATACAAAAAAATTAGCCAGGCATGGTGGCGGGCGCCTGTAGTCCCAGCTACTCGGGAGGCTGAGGCAGGAGAGTGGCGTGTGAACCTGGGAGGCGGAGCTTGCAGTGAGCCGAGATTGCGCCACTGCACTCCAGCCTGGGCACAGAGCGAGACTCTGTCTCAAATAAATAAATAAATAAATAAAAGCAAAAAAAATCACAATCTATGAGAGATAACATTATACATGTTTTACAGTTTTTTACTTGTAGAGAATACTCAACACTAGGGCTGTATGGTGGGACATTCTCATACGCTGATGATGATGGGAAAGAGATTTAGTATCATGTGTCAAGAGTTGGTGAAAATGATCACACCCTTTGACCTAGTAACTATTTGCCCTATGAAATAACCCAGAAGATCTACATAAAAATATGCCTATGTGAGAGTGTTATGTATAATTAGAAACTGAAAATGACTTTAATATCTTCCATTCCGAAATTTGATGAAATATTATGATGGTCTTAAAATTATATTCAAGGAGACTTTTAAATAACTTTGGAAAAGGCTTGATAAATGAAAAAGCCCCTTCTTAGCCCTTTCCCTCCAGAGATAAACATTGATTTTTACTTCTGTTGCCATAGATTAGTTTTGCCTTTACCTGAACTTTTTGTTTGTTTGTTGAGACAGTCTCGCTCTGTTGCCTAGGCTGGAGTGCAGTGGCATGATCTCAGCTGACTGCAACCTCCTGGGTTCAAGTGATTCTTTTGCCTTAGCCTCCCGAGTAGTGGGACTACAGGCCTGCACCACCACGCCCAGCTAATTTTTGTGTTTTTAGTAGAGACGGGGTTTCACCATGTTAGCCAGGATGGTCTTGATCTCCTGACCTCATGATCCGCCTGCCTTGGCCTCCCAAAGTGCTGGGATTACAGGCGTGAGCCACCGCGCCCGGCCACTTTCAACCATTTTTATAATAGCTTCTTTAAAGTCTTCGTCAGATAATTTCAACATAAATGTCATCTAGGCACTGGCATTTGTTGATTTTTTTTTGCATAAAACATTAAATTTTTGCTGGTTCTGCCCATATCAAGTATTTTTGGATCATATCTTGGACATTTTGATTATTTTCTGAGGCTCTTGCTCTTGTTTCAGTATTATGGGGAGTATTGATACACGTTCAGTATCCCTTATCCAAAATGCTTGGGACCAAAGGTGTTTTGGATTTTGGATTTTTGAAATTTTGGAATATTTGCCTTGTCCTTAGTGGTTGAACATTTCTAATCCTCAAATCTGAAGTCCAAAATACTCCATTGGGCATTTCTTTTGAGCATCATGTTGGTGTTTGGAAAGTTTTGGATTTTGGAGCACTTCTAATTTCAGGTTTTCAGATCAGGAATATTCAACCTGTAGTTTAGTTTTTAGGAGACATTTAGATTTAGGCCACCAGTTTTCACCGTTTTTCTGTGACCTGTAGTTTCAATGTCAGGACTTATTTGGATCCATCCTGTGTGTATACCACCTAGTGGCCAGTCTGAGACTTGGGCCATGGTCTATCTCTTAATTCAGATCTCAGAGTCTGTGGGCTGCTGTTTAGTATCATCAGATCTATGCATGTGCAGCTCATGAGTGAGCACAAGTGTTCATAAACACCTTTTTTTAGGGTCACTTCTGAGCTGCTCCCTCTCTGTGATCTCTTCAGTACTTCTGGTTTATTGGACCACCCCCTTTTCAGTTCTTCTGCCCTAAAGTCAGGGTTTTCTTTGTTTCTTTTTATTTTTAAGAGATGGGGTCTTGCTGTGTTGCTCAGGCGGAGTACAGTGTCTTTTCACAGACGCAATCCCACTACTGATCAGCACGGGAGTTTTGACCTGCTCTGTTTCCGACCTGGTCTGGTTCATCCCTCCTTAGGCAACCTGGTGGTCCCTCGCTTCCAGGAGGTCACCATATTGATGCTGAGCTTAGTGTGGACATCCTATAGTCATAGCACACTACAGGCCAAAACTCCTGGTGGCAAGCAGTTCTCCTGCCTCAGCCTCCAGAGTCGCTGGGACTACAGGCACACACCACCAAGCCTAGCTAATTTTTGTATTTTTAGTAGAGATGGAGTTGCCATGTTGGCCAAGCTGGTCTCGAAGTCCTGGGCCAAGCGATCTGCCGGCCTTGGCCTTGGCCTCCCAAAGTGCTGGGATTACAGTCGTGAGCTAGAGCCAGGACTTTAATTGCCCAACTCCGCTATGCACTTTTTGTGACTGTGCCCAAGGCTAGGGCCAAGCAGTAGGAGGACAGAGAGAGAAAAAAAGCATTGGGGACTCACCCTACCCTCTTGAGACCACTGCTCCTCTGATTGGAGAGGAAGGTTCCCCATGATTCACAGTTTCAGTTTCCTGCTATTTTCCTATTGCCACTGCTGCCACTAAAAGTTTGCTTTTGGCTGGCATATAAGAGAACTTAAAAAAGGAAAAGGAAGAAAAGTGGGGAATTTCTATACACTATCTGAGTTTTTGGAGACACCTCTCTTACTCCTCAGGCCAGAACAAAACTGGTTTCTCCTGGAGCTCTCCCTGTCCACATCTATGGACACTTGTGGATTTTAAGCTACATTGTGACCACTCTAGGGAATACTAGAAGAAAAATAAATGCTAAACTCATTATTAGTTCAGTGGTACTTTGAATCCTGGTCTTCTTCCCTAATCTGCCTGATACTGGTTATTTTTTAGAGTCCTCAAATAGCTATCCCTGGGTTTTAGAATTACCTTTAGTGGTAACAGGTGAAGTGTGCTTATTTCATTTTATTCAGCACTGAAACCTCTGAATTTTTTTAAATGAATAAAGAGTAAAATCAAGTATTTGATTTGGGGGCATAATTTTTCCAACAAAATTTTGTGATAGAGCAGGGCGCGGTGGTTCATGCCTGTAATCCCAGCACTTTGGGAGGCTGAGGTGGGCGGATCACTTGAGGTCAGGAGTTCGACACTAGCCTGGCCAACATGGTGAAAGCCCATCTCTACCAAAAATACAAAAATTAGCCAGGTGCCTGTAGTCCCAGCTACTCAGGAGGCTGAGTCAGGAGAATCCCTTGAACCCGAGAGGCAGAGGTTGCAGCGAGCTGAGGTCGCACCATTGCACCCCAGCCTGGGTGACAGAGTGAGATTCCATCTCAAAAAAAAAGAAAAATTGTGATAGTACAATCTAACATCTGTTACTTCACATATAACCTGCTACCACAATCATAAAGAGGGCTTTTTTTTTTTTTAAGTATACTCAGGCTTTATTTTTCCCAAGGGATTACATTCTTTTGATATTAAAATCATTCTCTTTTCAAATGCCTTTCTTGCCATTATCTTTTGTAATTCTCTCTTGCCTTGTTGTAACTGTACCAGATCCTCATTTGTCTGTGGCTTCTAGCATGAAGTAAGCAGTCCTCCATCATTTTCTTTGATGTTAGAGAATCCTGACCCTTACGACAGATTTCCTCATTTACTTTGATTTGCATTATCCTTTCAACTGTTTGCATCAGACGGTTAGGAGGGGACTGACCCACAAAGAACTTGATCGATTTGGTAGGGAGAGATGTTAGTAGGGATGCTGTGTAAGTGGTGACTATTTTTAGCTTACAGCCTCATAAATTTTAGAATTTGGATAATGGTTATTCTTAATTATAAGGATCCCCCTTTTAACTAAAAAGACCCCAAAAATTGGAAAATAGAGATGTCAGTCCTAATTCCACTCTAGTCTTCTTTATATGTATGTTTTGATAAGGTAGCTATCTCTGTGTAAAAGAAATTTAACTTTTATTCTCTTAATAATGTATCTTAAACCATTTGTCATTGTTGCTGTATAATCTTCACCAAATCATTTTTGATAGCCACAGAATTATAAGGAGAGCTCTCCTAAACAAACGTATAAGAACTGTTAGGTAATAATGTCAAGGTGAGGGGTTCTGTGTTGCCACTTGTGCCTCTGTGGATCTCTAAAAGAAAGGGTAGAACTTGCCGGGTGTAGTAGCTCACGCCTGTAATCCCAGCACTTTGGGAGGCCAATGCGGGAGGATCACCTGAGGTCAGGAGTTCAAGACCAGCCTGGCCAACATGGTGAAGCCCCATCTCTACTAAAAAACACAAAAATTAGCCAGGCGTGGTGGCATGTGCCTATAATCCCAGCTACTTGGGAGGCTGAGGCAGAAGAATTGCGTGAACCCAGGAGGCGAAGGTTGCAGTGAGCCGAGATCATGCCACTGCACTCTAACCTGGGTGACAAGAGTGAAACTCTGTCTCAAA
>NW_012115711.1:1310695-1311281 GCF_000951035.1 Colobus angolensis palliatus | reverse complement strand
CCCAGCTAATTTTTGTGTTTTTAGTAGAGACAGGGTTTCACCATGTTGGCCGGGCTGGTCTCGAACTCCTGGCCTCAGGTGAGCCCCACCTTGGCCTCCCAAAGTGCCAAGATTACAGGTGTGAGCCACTGTGCACGGCCCTCCTTTACCTGAACTTCATATGTACTCGTTTTTTTGTTTTTTTTTTTTTGAGGCGGGGTCTCACTCTGTTGCCCAGGCTGAAGTGCAGTGGCACAATTTCGGCTCACTGCAGCCTTGACCTCCCAGACTCAAGCGATCCTCCCATTTCAGCCTCCTGAGTGCCTGGGACTACAGGCACACGCCACCACACCCAGCTAATTTTTGTATTTTTTGCAGAGATGGGATTTTACCATGTTACTCAGGCTGGTCTGAATTGCTGAGCAGAAGTGATCTGCCTGCCTCAGTCTCCCAAAGTGCTGGGATTACAGGTGTGAGCCACCAGGCCCAGTTTATGTGTACTCTTTTATGTCTCCCTTCTTCACTCAGTATAATATCTTTGAGACTTACACATATTATCGTGTATATCAATACTTTGTTCTTTTTTATTACTGTATAGTAATCCATT
>NW_012115711.1:1302023-1310200 GCF_000951035.1 Colobus angolensis palliatus | reverse complement strand
AACCTGGGAGGCGGAGCTTGCAGTGAGCTGAGATCCGGCCACTGCACTCCAGCCTGGGCGACAGAGCGAGACTCCGTCTCAAAAAAAAAAAAGAAACTGCCAAATTGTTTTCCAAACTGTACCAATGTACACTCCCACCATCAATGTACTGGAGTTCAGTTACTTCATATCCTTGCCAGTGCTTGATATTGATAGTCTTTTATTTTAGCCATTTTGGTGGATATGTAGTGGTGTCACATTGTGGTTTTATATATGTTTAAGTGCCTTTGGTTTTAATGTTCATACCTTTTGAACCAATAATTTCATTTTTAGGATATTTTCTTAAGAGCATAATCTGAAATCCAGAAAAAAATTTATATAGACAATATATACTCTTTGCTGTATAACTTATAAAAGCCAAATGTGAAAAATTACCTAAGTGTTGTTTATTAGGGAAGAGGTTACATAATTTATGACACATTCATAATGACAAAATATGCAGCCATTCAAAATTACTTAGATTATTATAATAAAAGCAAGATACAAAATTGTACATAAAGCATACTGTCAACTATAGAAAGCTATGTATATTAAAATAGACCAGCTATACATCAACAAAAAAAAGTATATAAAATAATACTGTAAGCCAGGCACAGTGGTTCATGCCTATTATCCCAGCACTTTGGGAAGCTGAGGCGGGAGGATTGTTTGAGGCTAGGAGTTTGAAACCAGCCTGAGCAAAAATAAAAAAATTGGCTGGGCACGGTGGCATACGCCTGTAATCCCAGCACTTTGGGAGGCCGAGGCGGGTGGATCACCTGAGGTCAGGAGTTCGAGACCAGCCTGGCCATCATGGTGAAACCTTGTCTCTACTAAAAATACAAAAGTTAGCTGGGCGTGGTGGCACACACTGTGATCGCAGCTACACAGGAGGGTGAGGCAGGAGAATCACTCGAACCCGGGAGGTGGAGGTTGTAGTGAGCCAAGATCGCACCACTGAACTGGGTGACAAACTCAGTCTCAAATAATAATAATAATAGTAATAAAATAATGAAATTAAAACATACTGTAAGGAAAGACACCAAAATATATTTGGATGGTGGTACGATGTGATTTTTTCCCCCTTATCCCATTGTATTTTTTTGTAATGATCATGTAATCATTTTAGAATAGCATAAAATATAAGTAAGCTTTAAGTATTCCATATTTTATGTTTCATAATGCTTTCTCCCTGCCTAATCTTTCTGCAAAGCGAAAATTTGCTGTCTTAGGTTTCTTTAAATATTTGATTTCTGATAATTATTTTGATTCCCAAATTATAAATTGTATTAAAAAAACACTCTTATATTGTTTTTTCTTCTGAAAATCTGATGTTCCAACATCCAGTCCAGGACAGAAGATAAAATAGAGCGATTCAAGAAAGCAGTTGAGTACTATTCCGTCACAACCAAACTCTCTTCACTGCCAGTGGGTCCCTCCTTTCTAGGTAAGGCTTCCATCTGACCCGAAGCTGCTCTGTTCATAGGGGAAACTGAATTGGTCCCTCACAAACTCCAGGACCAGAGTTGAATCACTCGTTCGTGTTGTATTCTCCTACAAGTCATTCGTCATCCCTTTTTGGTAGGCTTTCTCCTTTTGATTTCTATGTCATAAGAGACGTAACATAAGAAGGGCCCTGGCCAGGTGCAGTGGCTCATGCCTGTAATCCCAGCATTTTGGGAAGCCGAGGCAGGCGGATCACCTGAGGTCAGGAGGTCACAACCAGCCTGGCCAACATGGTGAAACCCCATCTCTATGAAAAATACAAAAACTTAACTGGGCGTCGTGGCAGGCGCCTGTAATCCCACCTACTTGGGAGGCTGAGGCAGGAGAATCGCTTGAACCCAGGAGGCAGAGGTTGCAGTGAGCCGAGATCGTGCCATTGCACTCCAGCATGGACAACAAGAGTGAAATTCCACCTCAAAAAAAAAAGGGCCCTGCTTTCTCAAATTTACAGATGGGGTGCAATGCCATTTCCTTAGCTTGGGCTTCTTCTGATGCCAACCCCCATTCTGGCCTGGTACATGTAAAATAGCCCTGTCTTTGGGGTCTGGCCTGACTTGGAATTCCACTTCTGCTAATTTCCAGCAAGTGAACCTGGACAAGTCACATTTGTATGACATGTGGCTCATGATACCTACTTTATAAGATTCTTATCAGATGAAATAATTTATGTAAGGTTCCCAGCATGGCACATAGTAGCTGTTCAATAAATTGTAACTTATTTATTAATAACACTTTTTCAGGTGATATGGGGTGAGCAGAATATAACATGGTAAAATTATTAGGATTGACTGAAGTATAGCTCTTTCTCTTGGCTTCAGGTTTTCGGAATAATAGGCTTGGAAATCCTCCCCTTCCACGAAATCAAGTGGGCACCATTTCTCCTGGAAAGCCAATGGTAAGCATCCTTTGAGAAACCTGAGACCATTTGATAGCATTAGACTCAGGTTTCTTCTTGATTTTTATAATCTGAGGAGTTAGGGTGATTCAGTGTTATTACACTGTCAAGGCTATATATACTACATTACCTTCTCAACTTACGGCTGGAAGACTATGCAAAAAAAGCATCTAAATCAGTAACCACTAGTCATTGTAAAAATAGATTAGCTAATATCAGAGAACAGTTCTAGGAGACTTCAGCTGTTCATTGTCCTGCCTGTGGAGGATTCTGTTCATACATCACTGTTAGAATCATTTCTCATTATTCTCAGTAGGTACTTTGTATCTCAACAGTCTCCACTACTGGCATCATCCACTGTGTCACAACTTCTGAGGGAGCCATCTTGGAGCCTTATAAAATGTTAAATAGCTCTTCTGTCTGTTTTATCGTTTAGTTTTCTCACCAAGTGCCCCAGAAAGTGAAATATCCACCACCATTCCCAGTGGGACCCAGCTCATCTCTTCTCTTCTCCTCCCATGCTTTGGGGGAATCCCATGCTTTTTCTGAGGATCCCATGCTGCAGACCAACCCCTTTGCCAATTGGGCTGTCTCCTATGACTCTTCTGCATCCCAGTTTCCCAATTACCTGCCTTCTAAAGCCTCACCTCCTTTGGTACCAGACTCTTCCCATTCCTCTTCCTCTGATGGTGATGAGCCAAATGGAGCTAGCTCTGAGTAAGTATCTCTGTAGACACCTAAGGAAATAGATTTCTGAGGCATCTGTGTTATTTTGCTTGTTAGATGGGTGGAGGGTGTGGGGAAGTGTAATTCCTGGCTTTCCTCTGTAGTGTTTTGCTCTTAGGAAAGCAAAGCAGGAAAACGTTTTCTGTGCTTGCCCACTTCATGCTTATTTGGCCCTGTGCAGATGGTAATTTTCAAACACCCAGGCAACTGAGGTAAAAGGCAGCATAGTAGCTAGTTAAGGAAGCCTTCGTACGGGTATTGTGGCTGTCATTTCTTAATTTGTGAGGAGCGTAGATTAAATGTCAAAAAAAGAAAAGCATTTATAGAGTGGAAATAGTGGAATCATTGAGTAAGCAATTACATTGCTTAGTAACTAAGACAGGGTTCTGAGGATTAAAACAGTGGGATTTGTGCTAGTCCATTTGTTGGCAGATTATTCCTCTAAGCAGATTATTCCTGGGAAACAGAGCTGCTTTGAGGTTGTAATTGTGATTATTTTCTTAAAACATAAGCAAACTCTAAACATGGCCTCTTACAAGGTATAAAGGGTCCAGAGTGATTCCCATGACTTTTGATCACTTTGGTTGGTGTCAGATGAAAGAAGCTAGGAAGTCAGTAATGGCCATTGAGAGGAAAGGTACCAGTCCAGTGCTAACCCAGTGTCCTGGCCTCCAAAGGGTTTGTGAGACCCCTTGGGTCCAGAACAGGCATCTTAAGTAGGAATATTTTTATCAATCTCCCTTTTTTGTTTGACACTGTCTTTCTAAATTTTTTAGTCATATCACAGAAGCATTTCAGCACCAGCCTGAGTGGGGAAATCTCAGTCGTGACAGAGGGTCCTGGGCACAGCCTGTTGATACTGGAGTTTCAGAAGCAAGCCTAGGTGATGGTGAGCCCCACATCCCATCTCTGCTGTCTATGTCTACGAGGAACCACATGGATATCACCATTCCACCCTTACCTCCAGTAGCTCCAGAAGTCTTGCGAGTTGCTGAACACAGACACCGGAGGGGTCTTATGTACCCATATATCTACCATGTCCTCACTAAGGTGAGGCAGCACATCAGCACCTACCTCCCTGCTCTTAACACTGTACTTCCTACTTCCTAGGACTGTAAGTTACCAGAGAACATTCTGATCATTGGTATATGAAGTTAGAAAAAGAAGGCCACATGCAGTGGGCCCCTCGTCATACTAAGGCCTTAGGTGAGGCCAGACTAGCAGGAGTTGGGACTGTGTGGTAAATGAGGCCCCTAGAATTGTGAGATTTTGAAGTAGATAATGCACCAAGTTGGTGGAGTCTGGTTCTAGGGATGAACACAGTCCAAGAGGCTTTATGCCCTTTTCCTTATTTCTTTTTCTACTTCTGCAAAGCTGTTCCCTTCCTCTGGTCTTTTACATACCCATCCTCCAGCAAAATGCCTAACGTGGACTTTCCCCATTCGTTAGCTATAGTCATTGTTGAGTCTTATTTTATTTTATGTTAATTTTTTTTTTTTTTTTTTGAAGGAGTCTCGCTCTGTCGCCCAAACTGGAGTGCAGTGGCCAGATCTCAGCTCACTGCAAGCTCCGCCTTTCGGGTTCACACCATTCTCCTGCCTCAGCCTCCCGAGTAGCTGGGACTATAGGCGCCCGCCACCTCGCCCGGCTAGTTTTTTGTATTTTTTAGTAGAGACGGGGTTTCACCGGGTTAGCCAGGATGGTCTCGATCTCCTGACCTTGTGATCCGCCTGTCTCGGCCTCCCAAAGTGCTGGGATTACAGGCTTGAGCCACCGCGCCCAGCCACTTTATTTTATTTTTTGAGACAGAGTCTCGCTCTGTTGCCCAAGCTGGAGTGCAGTGGCGCGATATTGGCTCACTGCAACTGCCTCCCAGGTTCAAGTGATTCTCCTGCCTCAGCCTCCTGAGTAGCTGGGACTACAGGTGCTCGCCACCATGCCTGACTAACTTTTGTATTTTTAGTAGAAACGGGATTTCACCTGGTCTTGAACTCCTGACCTCAGGTGATCTGCCCACCTCAGCCTCTCAAAGTGCTAGAATTACAGGCGTGAGCCACCGCACCGGTCCATTGAAACTTTAAAAATGAAATATAGCCTATAAGTTAGCTGCAATCAGCTAAGCTTGTTATAGCTTCTTTTTAGTATGAAACTCTGTCTAAATACAAATAAAAAATTTAGTGGATAGACCACAGAGGCTACAGTTTATTATTGGTTCTTCTTAGCTCAGTTCTAAACCTTGAGGTAACTCATTTTTTCCTTTTCCCTGGAATGTTCTCTTGTTAGGGTGAAATTAAGATTCCCGTATGTATTGAGGATGAATGTAACATGGAGCTGCCTCCAGCTGCTCTCTTATTCCGGTCAGCTCGTCAATATGTATATGGAGTTCTTTTTAGTCTGGCAGAGACACAGAGGAAAATGGAACGCTTGGCCATGCGACGGCGGCTGCCTGTGGAAGGTAAGTGTAGTTCTAGCTATGACAATTCTCTCAGCACTTGACACAGAGCAGGTATGTCTGTTCAGGCACATTGGGTACCTTTGGCTATGCAGTAGTCTTTAAGAAAATGTAACATTCAACAAAATGCATACTGATACTGGGAACACATTAACTTAAGCCCCAATTCTGCAATTATCAAGCATTTAGAGTGACTACTACTTATAAGAACCATGCTGGACCAGGCATGGCAGCTCATACCTGTAATCCCAGCACTTTGGGAGGCCAAGGCAGGCAGATCACTGAAGCTCAGGAATTCAAGACCAGCCTGGGCAACATGGCAAGACTCCATCACTAGAAAAAATGCCGGGCACTGTGCCTCATGCCTGTAATCCCAGTACTTTGTGGGGCCGAGGCGTATGGATCACTTGAGTCTAGGAGTTCAAGACCAGCCTGGGCAACATGGAGAAACTCCGCCTCTACTAAAAATCTAAAAAATTAGTCAGGCGTGGTTGTGTACACGTGTAGTCCCAGCTACTTGGGGGGCTGAGATGGGAGAATTGATTGAGTCTGGGAGGTCAAGGCTGCAGTGAGCCCTGATCATGTTACTGTACTCCAGCCTGGGTGACAGAGTGAGACCTTGTCTCAAAAAAAAAAAAAAAGAAATAAAGAAATAAAAACCAGGCCAGGTGCAGTGGCTCATGCCTGTAATCCCAGCACTTTGGGAGGCTGAGGCGAGCAGATTTCCTGAGGTCGGGTGTTTGAGACCAGCCTGACCAACATGGAGAAACCCCCTTTCTACCAAAAATACAAAATTAGCCAGGCATGGTGGCGCATGCCTGTAATCCTAGCTACTCAGGAGACTGAGGCAGGAGAATCGCTTGAACTCAGGAGGTGGAGATTATGGTGAGATGAGATCGTGCCATTGCACTCCAGCCTGGGCAACAAGAGCGAAACTCCATCTCAGAAAAAAAAAAAAATTAGCTGGGCATGGTGGCATGTGCCTCTAGTTCCAGCTACTTGTAGGGCTGAGGTGGGAGGATTGCTTGACCCTGGGGGGTTGAGGCTACAGTGAGCTGTGATCGTGCCACTGCACTCCAGCCTGGGTGACGGGAGACCCTGTCTCACATACAAAAAGAAAGAACCATACTGGGCTTTGGGAACATAGAGGTGTATCTAACAGTCTCTCTCCCGTGAATTTTTTGTTTTGGGATTTGAACCTGTAGGTAGTTGGAGACATTGAAGTATTTTAAGCTACACAGTGCCATAGTCAAATTAGTGTGTTCAAAAGAACATTTCTCTGTTTCTGGGAAGATAGAGTTGATCAGATGTACTTTTCCTTAGTCCTCATGCTAAGTACAACTAAAAGCCCAGGACATTATCCATAAAACAAGCACAAGACACTAGAAAGTAGAAATCTTGGGGCCCAAGGAATGACACAGTGGTGCAGTGGTGAGTTCCCTGAATTTTTTTTTTGCCTCACATATTCCAGACTGGGTGTGGGACAAACTGGCAGCCCATAAATGTCAACAGCTGCAGACCAGTATAAGCCCCCCACAAAACCTACTTTCTCTGGCCAAAGGACCAGAAAGGAACAACCTAACAACACAAAGATTTTAAAATAATAATCTCTGTACTCCAACCAAATACTACAGGAAGACTGTGGTCTACCCCCAACCCTCCCAGCAAAGGCCAAATGAAGAACCTAGACTTCCGTACTTACCCAGGCTGTAATGAGGTGCCCCTACCTGCTCCTGCTGGGGAGGTGTCAGATAAGGTCAAGTGGGGAGCCAGGACTTTCACTTTCACCTGTCAATAATGACACAGCATCCCCCTTCACCCACCATAGTGGGGTCAGAAAAGGCCTACTAATACACAAGGTTTAAGTAAGATCCAGAGTCTTTTAAAATAATACCCAAAATGTCTACTTTTTGGCCGGGCGCGGTGGCTCACGCCTGTAATCCCAGCACTTTGGGAGGCCAAGGCGGGCGGATCACAAAGTCAGGAGATCGAGACCATCTTGGCTAACACGGTGAAACCCCGTTTCTGCTAAAAATACAAAAAAATTAGCTGGGCGCGTTGGCAGGCGCCTGTAGTCCCAGCTAC
This sequence comes from Colobus angolensis palliatus, assembly GCF_000951035.1. Lineage (NCBI taxonomy): Eukaryota > Metazoa > Chordata > Mammalia > Primates > Cercopithecidae > Colobus > Colobus angolensis. The sequence goes on along the minus strand of NW_012115711.1, from coordinate 1,302,518 downwards.
TCGGGAGCCTGAGACAGGAGAATGGCGTGAACCCGGGAGGCGGAGCTTGCAGTGAGCCGAGATCGCGCCACTGCACTCCAGCCTGGGCGACAGAGCGAGACTCTGTCTCAAAAAAAAAAAAAAAAGTCCACTTTTCAATGGAAAATTTCTCATCATTCCTAGAACCAAAAAAATATCAAATTCAGACCTCAAGAAAAGAAAATGAACATAGAGATGACAGAAGTTTGATTATCTGACAAGGATTTCAAAACAGCCACCATAAAAATGCTTTGATAAACAGTTATAAACATGTTTGACTTTTGCATATCAAAAGAAACAATCAACAGAGTAAATAGCCTACAGAATGGGAAAAATCTTTGCAAGCTATGCATTGGACAAAGGGCTAATATTCAGAATCTACAAGGAACTCAACAAGAAAAAAGCAAATAACCCCATTAAAAGGTAGGCAAAGGACAAGAACAGATGTTTTACAAAAGAAGACATACAAGTGGCCAA
>NW_012115711.1:1297958-1301468 GCF_000951035.1 Colobus angolensis palliatus | reverse complement strand
TACAGGCACCTGCCACCACGCCTGGCTAATTTTTTGTATTTTTAGTAGAGACGGGGTTTCACCATGTTAGCCAGGATGATCTCGATCTCCCAACCTTATGATCCGCCTGCCTCGGCCTCCCAAAGTGCTGGGATTACAGGCGTGAGCCACTGCGCCTGGTCATCTCATCTCTTAAAAAGAAAAGGGAGTACATAAAAACAACACTTCAGATCAGTATCCTTCATCAATATACATTATGGATTGAGTGTTCCTGTCCCCCGCAATTCATATGTTGAAATCCTAACCCCCGATGTGATGCTATTAGGAGATGGGGCCTTTGGGAGGTAATTAGGTCATGAGTATGGAACCTTCATGAATGAGATTAGTGCCCTTATAAAAGGAACCCCAGATAGCTCTTTCTACTCTCCACTATATGAGGATACAATGAGAAGACAGCCATCTGCAAACCAGGAAGCAGGTTCCCACCAGATGTCTCTGCCAATACCTTGATCTTAGACTTCCCAGCCTCCGCAATTGTAACAAATCAATTTCTGTTGTTTATAAGCCTCCTAGTCTGTGGTACTTTGTTATAGCAGCCCAAATTGACTAAAACAATATGGATGCAAAAATTCTTAATGAAATATCAGCCAGGGGAATTCAGCAATATATAGAAAGAATAACGTGCCCTGGCCAAGGCCAAGTAGGATTTATTCCATTGTTGTAAGACTTGTTCAATATTTGAAAAATCTGTAAATATAATCCACTAAATAAACAGGCTAAAGAAGAAAAATCATGTGATTATATCAATGGATGCAGAAAAAGCATTTGACAAAATTCAACACTCATTCATGATAAGAACTATCAGGAAACTAAGAACAGAGGGGAACTTCCTCAAGATAAAGAATATCTACAAAGAACCTACAGCTAACATACAGTCATTCCTTGCCATACATGGGGGATTGGTTCCAGGACCCCCACATATACTAAAATTCACTCATAATCAAGTCCCACAGTAGGTAGGCCCTGCAGAACCTGTGTATATGAAAAGTTGGCCCTCTATATACGTGGGTTTGGCATCATGTGAATTCTGTGTTTTCTGTCAGTGTTTGGTTGAAAAAAATTTGTGCATAAGTGGACCCGTGTAGCTCAAACTTATGTTCAAGGATCAACTGTACTTAATGGTGAAAGATGTTTTTCTCCTAAAATCAGGAAGAAGGCTAGAATGTCTGCTCTTTCCACTGCTCTTCAACATAGTACTAGAAGTTTTAGCCAGACCAGTAAGGCAAGAAAATGAAATAGAAGACATAGACATCAATTACAGGTGGTATATAGTCGGTCTATGTAGAAGATCACAAGGAATCTACAACAAAACTCCTGGAACTAATAAGTGAATTTGTTAAGGTTGCAGGATACAAGATAAATATATAAAAATTGATTACCTTTCTATATATACTAACAATGAATATGTGGAACTGAAACAAAGTGCAAGACCATTTACAGTCCTTCCAAAGAAAATGAAATAGTTAAAAATTTAACAAAAGGTGTTCAAAGACTGTATGCTGAAAGTCACAAAATGCTGATGAAAGAAATCAAAGATCTAAATAAATGGAGAGATACAGATGTTCATGGATTAGAAAACTCAACATAGTAAAGATGTCAGTTCTCCCCAAATTGATAACACAGGTGTGATGCAATTCCTATCCAAATCCCAGCAAGATTCTTTGTAAATATAGACAAGATGATTCTAATGTTTATGTGGAAAGACAAAGGAATTAAACTAGCTAAAATGATTTTTGAAAAGGAAGAATAAGTTGAAAGCAATTGCTGAACCTGACTGTAAGACTTACTAGGTAGCTACAGTAATTAAGATTGTAGGCCAGGCATGGCGGCTCACGCTTGTAATCCCGGCACTTTGGGAGGCCAAGCTGGGTGGATCCCTTGAGCTCAGGAATTCGAGACCAGCCTGGGCAACATGGAGAGACCCCATCTCTACTAAAAATACAAAAAAATATATATAGCCAGGTGTGGTGGTGTATTACCTGTGGTCCCAGCTCCTCAGGAAGCTGAGGTGAGAGGATCACTTGAGCCTGGTGGGTAGAGGTTGCAGTGCACTATCACTCCACTGCACTGTAGTCTGGGTGTCAGAGTGAGACCCTGTCTTAAAAAAAAAAAAAAAAAGATTATAGGTAGAGATATTGACACATAGATCAATGGAATACAACAGGGCATCCAGGAATAGTCCCATATGAGTACTGCTTTTTTTTTTTTTTTTTTAGACAGAGTCTTGCTCTATTGCCCAGGCTGGAGCGCAGTGGCACGATCTCCGCTCACTGCAACCTCTGCCTCCTGGGCTCAAGCAGTTCTCCTGCCTCAGCCTTAACTGGGATTACAGGTGTGAGCCATCATGCCTGGCCAGCAAACTGATTTTTGACAAAGCTGCAAAAGCACTTCATTGGAGGAAGGATAGTTTTTTGTTGTTGTTGTTGTTTGTTTTTTTATATAAATGGTGTTAGATCAACTGGACATCCATAGTTGAACAAGTACTACATATCTATACTAGTATCTAAAATATAAAAAGAACTCTCAAAACTGAACATAACAAAAACAATTGAATTAGAAAATTGGCAAAAGACATGCACAGACATTTCACTGAAGAAGATATACATATGGCAAAGACATGAAAAGATGTTCAACATAGCAGCCATTAGAAAAATACAAATTAGGCCGGGCGCGGTGGCTCAAGCCTGTAATCCCAGCACTTTGGGAGGCCGAGACGGGCGGATCACGAGGTCAGGAGATCGAGACCATCCTGGCTAACACGGTGAAACCCCATCTCTACTAAAAAAAAAAATACAAAAACTAGCCGGGCGAGGTGGCGGGCGCCTGTAGTCCCAGCTCCTCGGGAGGCTGAGGCAGGAGAATGGCATAAACCCAGGAGGCGGAGCTTGCAGTGAGCTGAGATCCGGCCACTGCACTCCAGTCCGGGCGACAGAGCGAGACTCCGCCTCAAAAAAAAAGAAAAAAGAAAAAAAAGAAAAATACAAATTAAACCACAATGAAATATCACTACATACTTACCAAAACGGCAAAGGTGAATAATAGTGATAACACCATATCCCGGAGAGGATGCAGAGAAGCTGGATCGCTCATAAATGCTGGTAGGAATGTAAATGGTGCTGCCATTCTGGAAAATAATTTGTCATTTTCTTTCAAAACTAAAAATAGACTTATACAACTCAGCACTTACACTCTTGGGCATTTATATTGAAGACTTATTTTCATGCAGGAACATATTCACAAGACAGCATTATAACCCCAAACTGGAAGCAACCCAGATATGCTTCAGTGGGTGAATGATTAAACTGTGGTACATCCATGCCATGGAATACTACTCAGTAAAAAAACAGAATGAACTATTGATACATGCAACAACATGGATGGATCTTAAGGGCATATACTGAGTGAAAATGCCAGGTTCTTTTTTTTTTTTTAAGATGGAGTTTCACTTTTGTTGCCCAAGCTGGAGTCCAA
>NW_012115711.1:1293677-1297843 GCF_000951035.1 Colobus angolensis palliatus | reverse complement strand
CCATGTTGATCGGGCTGGTCTCAAACTCCCAACCTCAGGTGATCCAACTGCCTCAGCCTCCCAAAGTGCTGTGATTACAGGTGTGAGCCACCATGCCCAACCAATGCCAGTTTCAAAAGGTCGTATACTGTATAATTCCACTTATATGATGTCCTCAAAATGAAAAAATTGTAGATGGACAATAGATTAGTGGTTTCCGTAAGTTAGGGATGGTGCTGGAAGTCATTGTTTGTGACTATAAAGGGTTGGCACAATGAAAATCTTCGTGGTTATGGGTTTGTTCTGTATCTTGATTGCAGTGGTGGTTACACAAATCCGTACAACATAGAACTACACACTTACATTGTACCAATGTCACTTTCCTGGCTTTGACGTTGTATTATAATTATTTAAGAGATAACACCATTGGAGAAACTGGGTGAAGGGTACACAGGACCTCTCTCTACTATCTTGCAACTTCCTGTGAATCTATAATTATTTCAAACTAAAAAATTTGTTTAAATAAGAACATTCTAGTGGTTGTGGAGCACGGGTGTGAGGCAGACCAAACAGGATAAAGGTAGAAACAGTCTTGAAACTCTTGTCAGGTCAAAGATAATATTTGAACCACTGCTGTGAAAGAGAAAACAGGACAGATAGAAGGGATTATAAGGAGGTAGAGTCAGCAAGACTTTGTTAATCACCGGATGTGTAGGACATGGAAAAGAGACAAGGCTTTGGAATGATTTCCAAGTCTCTTGCTTGGGTGACTGAATAGATGCTTGACATCTCAAATAGAATAGGGAGGCCATAGCTGAGGAATCTGAGGTGGAGTAGAAATATATAGAAGCCACGTTTTCCTGCTCCGTTATGCCTTTGTAAATCTTTTTTTTTTTTTCTTTTGAGATGGAGTTTCGCTCTTGTTGCCCAGGCTGGAGTGCAATGGCACAATCTCAGCTCACCGCACTCTCCGCCTCCCGAGTTCAAGTGGTTCTCCTGCCTCAGCCTCCCGAGTAGCTGGGATTACAGGCATGCGCCACCATGCCCAGCTAACTTTGTATTTTTAGTAGAGACGGGGTTTCTCCATGTTGGTCAGGCTGGTCTCGAACTCCTGACCCCTGAGGTGATCCGCCCACCTCAGCCTCCCAAAGTGCTGGGATTACAGCCGTGAGCCACTGCGCCCAGCCTGCCTTTGTAAATCTAAAAGATGTTGATTTTTTTGAGAATTTTGTGAAATATCTTAATGTCTTTTGGGGTATCTCATTGTGTATTATAAAGCCAGTTATTTAAATAATTCTTCCTTGTGCTTCTTTCCTTGCCTAGCCTCGTGCATCTACTGAAAAAATAAGATTCAGAGTAACTAAGAAATGTGTGACATTGGACCTTGTTTTATTTCTCCAAGTTACTTTTTTTTTTTTTTTTCAGACAAAGTCTCGCTCTGTCGCCCAGGCTGCAGTGTGGTGACTTGATCTTGGCTTACTGCAATCTCCGCCTCCCAGGTTCAAGCGATTCTCCTGCCTCTGCCTCCAGAGTAGCTGGGATTACAGGCACCCGCCACTATGCCTGGCTAATTTTGTTTTTTGTTTTTTTTGTTTTGTTTTGTTTTTGTAGAGACCAGGTTTCACCATATTGGCCAGGCTGGTCTTGAACTCCTGACCTCAAGTGATCTGCCCACCTCGGCCTCGCAAAATGCTGGGATTATAGGCATGAGCCACCATGCCTGGCCTTCTTTTCTTTTGTTTTCTTTTCTTTTCTTTCTTTTATTTTCTTTTATTTTCTTTTTTATTTTTAGAGACGGAATTTCACTCTGTCACCCAGGCTGGAGTGCAGTGGGAAGATCATAGCTCACTGCTGCCTCAAACTCCTAGGCTCAAGGGATACTCCTGCCTCAGCCTCCCAAGTAGCTGGAACTACAGGCACGTGCCACCACACCCAGCTAATTTTTAAACTTTCTGTGGAGGTGGGATCTCTCCATCTTGCCCAGGCTGGTCTTATATTCCTGGGCTTAAGCGATCCTCCTGCCTCAGCCTCCCAAATTGCTGGGATTAAACGTGTAAACCACCACCCCGGCCCCTTGATTTCTTTATCTGCAAAATGAGCATTTTGTTTTGTGATAATGTATCATAATAGTTCTCACTCAGGGCCGGGCGCGGTGGCTCAAGCCTGTAATCCCAGCACTTTGGGAGGCCGAGACGGGTGGATCACGAGGTCAGGAGATCGAGACCATCCTGAGCTACACGGTGAAACCCCGTCTCTACTAAAAAATACAAAAACTAGCCGGGCGAGATGGCGGGCGCCTGTAGTCCCAGCTACTCGGGAGGCTGAGGCAGGAGAATGGCGTAAACCCGGGAGGCGGAGCTTGCAGTGAGCCGAGATCACGCCACTGCACTCCAGCCTGGGCGACAGAGCTAGACTCCGTCTCCAAAAAAAAAAAAAAAAAATAGTTCTCACTCAGGATTTTTGTGAGGAGTAAATGAGATAATATATATAAAGTACTTGCATATCAAGCACTTAATAAACACATACTATTCCTGCTGCTAAAAATAAAAATTATTGTGACAGAAAATTAAGAGTTGAAATGCGATGGAGCCTGTCAATGTCCTGTGGCTAGCTGTAGAAATGCTAAGAGATTCTCTAGAGCCTCTTTTTCCTCAATTTCTGTTTTCCAGTTCCTTCAGTGATCCTTAAAGAGTGGTCTGCCTATAAAGGGAAGTCACCTCAAACCCCTGAGCTGGTGTCTGCACTGACATTTCGGGAATGGACTTGCCCAAACCTCAAGAAGCTCTGGCTAGGCAAAGCAGTTGAAGACAAGAACAGAAGGATGCGGGCCTTCCTGGCCTGTATGAAGTCAGACACTCCCAGTATGCTCAATCCAGCTAATGTCCCCACCCATCTGCTGCTCATGTGTTGTGTACTCCGGTAAGCTACCTGATAGGCAGGCGGCCAGTTCTTTCTCTTTTACTTTTTAAATACTTCCTTTAAGCACCTCCTTTTATGGTATTTCAAGGTGAGGAAATTTTTATTTTGTGTTTGGCTTATGCTCCAGAAACACCGAAAATGATTGTTCAGACAGCCTCCTCAGTTTATGATCCTTGGTCATATCAGTCCATGCATGATTCCTCTTTTATATTTGATTTTAGTTTAGTTTTTTTCTTGTTCGGTCCTCGTCCCTGATCCAATTTCCTTCTTTTATTCACCCATAGTCATCTACTCTTGGGTATTTGATGTGTGTCCTTCCAAGCCATCTTCCATATATTTATTTAGACATACATATATTCATGCACAGTCTATAGTATTTTCTATGGGTAAAATTTTTTCCTTTTATGGCATGAATGGTATTGTGCTGTACATCTCATTGTTTCTTTTTTTTTCCCTTTTTTTTTGAGACGGAGTTTCACTCTTGTTACCCAGGCTGGAGTGCAATGGCACAATCTTCGCTCACTGCAACCTCCACCTCCTGGGTTCAAGTGATTCTCCTGCCTCAGCCTCCCAAGTAGCTGGAATTGCAGGCATGTGCCACCATGCCTGGCTAATTTTGTATTTTTAGTAGAGATGAGGTTTCACCATGTTGGCCAGGCTGATATCGAACTCCTGACCTCAGGTGATCCGTCCACCTTGGCCTCCCAAAGTGCTGGGATTACAGGCATGAGACACCCCACCCAGCCTGTTTCTTTTTTTCACTCAATATTATTTTTGAGGTCTGTCCATATGCATATATTAATAATTCCTCTTCACTGTTGGGTTGTGTTCTATCAAATACTAATATCACAGCTTTTTATTTATTGATAGATAATTGTTTCCAGTTCTTTGATTATTATTACAAATAGTGCTGCAAGGGATTTCCTCATAGATGTCTATGCCTCTTTGTATTCCTGAGTCAGTTTAAAGGATATACTGAGAAGTAGAATTTCTGGATCCTGTAAAATATGTATGTAGCTTTTTCACTAATACTGCCAAATTGCTCTAGATTATAGCTGCACCAATTTATATTCCTGTGAACAATACGTGTTTCATTTCCTCATATTATTGCCAGTACTAATATCATAAAACTTCTTAATTTTTGCCAATCCAGTATTTTCAAGTAGTATCTTTAATTTTAATTTGTATTTGACTACAGAGGAGGTTGATCTTCTGTTTTTTTTTGTTTTTTTTTTTTTGAGACGGAGTCTCGCTGTCACCCAGGCTGG
>NW_012115711.1:1284813-1286111 GCF_000951035.1 Colobus angolensis palliatus | reverse complement strand
CGCCTGTAATCCTAGCACTTTGGGAGGCCAAGGTGGGCAGATCACTTGAGGCCAGGAATTCAAGACCAGCCTGGACAGCATGGTGAAACCCCATCTATACAAAGAAAAACAAAAAAAGTACAAAATTAGCCAGATATGGTGGCAGGTGCTTGTAATCCCAGCTACGTGGGAGGCTGAGGCAGGAGAATCGCTTGAACCCAGCAGACAGAGGTTGCAGTGATCAGACATTCTGCCGCTGCACTCCAGCCTGGGCAACAGAGTGAGACTCTGTCTCAAAAAAACAAACAAACAAAATTAGGCCGGGTGTGGTGGCTCACACCTGTAACCCCAGCACTTTGGGAGGCAGAGGCCGGTGGATCACTTGAGGCCAGGAGTTAAAGACCAGCCTGGCCAACATGGCAAAACCCTGTCTCTACTAAAAATACAAAAATTAGCTGGGTGTGGTGGTGCATGCCTGTGGTCCCAGCTACTTGGGAGGAGGGAGGATCACTTGAACCCTGGAGGCAGAGGTTGCAGTGAGCCGAGATTGTGCCACGGCACTCTAGTCTGGGTGACAGAGCGAGACTCCGTCTCAAAACAAAAACAAAAACAAAACTTTATTTTTATAGATTTAAGGGGTACAGGTGTCCTTTTGTTACATGGATATATTGTATAGTGGTGAAGCCTGGGCTTTTCACGTAGCCATCACTCGAATAGTATACATTGTACCCATTAAGTAATTTTCAATCCCTCACCCCCTTCCCACCCTTCTGAGTCCCCAGTGTGTATTATTCCACTGTCTGTGTCCATGTGCACACATTATTTACCTCCCACTTACAAGTGAGAGCATGTGGTGCTTGACTTTCTGAGTTATTTCACTTAAGACAATGGCCTCTAGTTCCATCCATGTTGCTGCAAAAGACATGATTTCATTCTTTTTGATGGTTGAATAGTACTCCAGTGTGTGTGTGTGTGTGTGTATCACACTTTCTTTAATCGTTCATTCATTGATGAACATTTAGGTTGATCCCATACCTTTGCTGTTGCAAATAGTACTGCAGTAAACATACAGGTACAAGCATTTTTGTTGTGGTTGTTGGATGCATATTTTGCAAATACTTTCTTTCATTCTGCAGGTTGTTTGTTTACTCTGTTATTTCTTTTGCTGTGCAGGAGCTTTTTTCTTTATACCCATTTGTCTATTTTTGGTTTTGTTGCATTTGCTTTTGAGGTTTTTATTTATTTATTTATTTATTTATTTATTTATTTATTTTGAGATGGAGTGTAGCTGTGTTGCCCAGGCTGGAGTGCAGTGGCGT
>NW_012115711.1:1281352-1282385 GCF_000951035.1 Colobus angolensis palliatus | reverse complement strand
GGCACTCCCTAGTGAGATGACCCCAGTACCTCAGTTGAAAATGCAGAAATCACCGGTCTTCTGTGTCGCTCGCACTGGGAGTTGGAGACTGGACCTGTTCCTATTCGGCCATCTTGCTCCAAATGCCTACTTAAGCTCTTTTTTGACTCCATATGAATTTTAGGATTGTTTTCTCTAATTCTGTGAAAAATTATGTTGGTATTTTGATAGGAATTACATTTAATCTGTAGATTACTTTGGTTATTTTCACAATATTGATTCTTCTGATCTATGGATATGAATTGTTTATCCATTTCTTTATGTCATATATAATTTCTTTCATCTGTGTTTTGTAGTTTTGCTCGTAGAGATCCTTTACCTCCTTGGTTAAATATATTCCTCGGTGGAGTTTTTTTGTAGCTATTGTAAATGGGATTGACTTCTTGATTTGGTTCTCAGCTTGATAATTACTGGTGTATAGAAATGCTACTGTTTTTGTATGTTGATTTTGTATCCTGACACTTTACTGGGTTCATTTATCAAATCTAGGAGTCTTTTGGAGGATTCTTTAGGGTTTTCTAGATATAAGATGATATCATCAGCAAACAGGAATAATTTCACTTTCTCTTTTCCAATTTGGATGTCTTATATTTTTTTCTCTTTCCTGATTGCTTTGGCTGGGACTTCCAGTACTGTGTCGAATAGGAGTGGTAAAAGTGGGCAAGTTACTTTTCTTGGAGCCAGGATCTTGCTCTGTCACCAAGGCTGGAGTTGAGTGGCACAGTCATGGCTCACTGCAGACTCAATATCCTGAGCTCAAGTGATCCTCCTGCCTCAGTCTTCTAAGTAGCTGGGACTATAGCACATGCCATCATGCCCAGCTTATTTATTTATTTATTTATTTATTTAGAGACGGAGTCTCGCTCTCTAGCCCAGTCTGGAGTGCAGTGGCTCAATCTGAGCTCGCTGCAACCTCCGCCTCCTGGGTTCAAGTGATTCTCCTGCCTCAGCCTCCCGAGTAGCTGGGATTACAGGGGCCCACCACCACGCCTGG
>NW_012115711.1:1275739-1279962 GCF_000951035.1 Colobus angolensis palliatus | reverse complement strand
CCACACCCAGCTAATTTTGTATTTTTGTAGAGACAGGGTTTCACCATGTTGGCCAGGCTGGTCTTGAACTCCTGACCTCAAGTGATCCACCCACCTCTGCCTCCCAAAGTACTGGGATTATAGGCGTGAGCTACTGTGCCTGGCCATTATGTACCATGTTTTTATATCTGTATAAGTTCATTCATGGATTCTATTTTGTTTCATTGCCCATTAGAGTCCTCATCAATATCACATTGTTTCAGTTATTAAGGGTTTGCAATTTGCCTTAATATCAGGCAGAAGAAATCTCCACTCTTTGCTTTTCTTTTTTGAGAATTATACTAGCTATCCTTGCACCTTTGGAGCCCTTACTCTTCCATATATAATTTGTAATCAGTCTAGTTTCCACCAAAATGTTGTTGGGATTTTTTTTTTTGTCATTGAATTGAATTTATAAATTAATTTGGGGAGCTTTGACATCTTTATAATGTTAAGTCCTCCTATCCAAAGATAATAGTTTACCTCTCCCATTTATCCAGGTTTCTTCCTTTGTCTTAGTAGAGTTAATTTTTTTCCATTAAGATCTCCTACATTTTAAATTAATTCCTAGGTACTTGATAGATGTTGCCGTGATTATGTGTGATATTCTAGTTTCTGTTATACTTTCTCATTGTTAAAAAAAGTAAGTTTTTGTGCAAAGGGGAGGTCAAGCCCTACAAGTCACCAGAGAACTGCACAGCACTTAGCTTTCAAAATGGGCAGACCTTAGTTTGAATGCTGGTTCTGGCATTTTTCAGCTTGGATATGTCACTTTAGCCTTTCCAAGCATCTCTTTCCTCACCATAAATGGATATAATTTTACTTCTCAGAGCAGTTTAAACATTGAGATAATGCATTCAGGGACCCCACCACATACTAGATACCCAATATATGCTAATTTCCTAACCACCTTAACATTAAGGTTAGTGACTTACAAAGTTTTCCCAATAAGAATAATGAGGCCGAGCACCGTGGCTCACACTTGTAATCCCAGCACTTTGGGAGGCTGAGGCGGGTGGATCATTTTAGGTCAAGGAGTTCAAGACCAGCCTGGCCAACATGGTGAAACCCTATCTCTACTAAAAATACAAAACTTAGCCGGGCAGTAGTGGCACACTCCTGTAATCCCAGTTACTCAGGGGGCTGAGGCAGGAGAATCACTTGAACCCAGGAGGCAGAGGTTGCAGTGAGCCATGGTTGCGCCATTCCACTCCAGCCTGGGCGACAAAATGAGACTCTGTCTCAAAAAAAAATTGTTTTTTAAAGAATAATGATAAAGATTTATTCTTCCTACTTCCTAATATGTTCCTGGGCCACAGCCCTACATTGTCCCATATTAACTCTGGAATTGTACATTTCATTTATCTTCTTTCTAAAATATATAGTAGGCTGGTGTGGTGGCTCATGCCCGTAATCCCAGCACTTTGTGAGGCTGAGGTGGGTGGATCACCTGAGGTCAGGAGTTCGAGACCAGCCTGGCTAACATGGCGAAAACCCGTTGCTACTAAAAATACAAAAATTAGCCGGGCATGGTGGTATGCACCTCTAGTCCCAGCTATTCAGGAGGCTGAGGCATGAGAATCGCTTGAACCTGGGAGGCAGAGGTTGCAGTGAGCCAAGATTGCACCACTGTACTCCAGACTGGGCGACAGAGCAAAACTCTGTCTTGAGAGAAAAAAAAAAAAAAAAGCAAAACAAACAAAATACATATAGTAGCTCATTTTCCCATTTATTTAGTTCTCTACATTATATGGAATAGATCCAGGAACATAAAAACAATTAAAAATAGCTTATGAAGAGCTATAATAACCATTATTATTACTATTACTAGTATTATTATTACTATTACTAGTATTATTATTATTATTATTATTTTGAAACGGAGTTTTGCTCTTGTTGCCCAGGCTGGAGTGCAATGGTGCGATTTTGGCTCACCACAACATCCACCTCCTGGGTTCAAGCGGTTCTACTGCCTCAGCCTCCCAAGTAGCTGGGATTATAGGCATGTGCTGCCACACCCAGCTACTTTTGTATTTTTAATAGAGACGGGATTTTACCATGTTGGTCACCATGTTGGTCAGGCTGGTCTCGAACTCCTGACCTCAGGTGATCCACCCGCCTCGGCCTCCCAAAGTGCTGGGATTATAGGCGTGAGCCACCATGCCCGGCCTATAATAGCCATTATAAAGACTGTATTCTAGCTGGGCTTGGTGGCTCATGCCTGTAATCCCAGCACTTTGGGAGGCCTAGGCAGGTGGATCGCTTGAGCTCGGGAGTTTGAGACCAGCCTGGGCAACATGGCAAAACCCCATTTCTACAGAAAAAATTTTTAAAAGCTTAGCTGGGTGTGGTGGCATGCACCTGTAGTCTCTGCTACTCAGGAGGCTGAATTGGGAGGATCGCTTGAACCCGGGTTTCGGAGGTTGCAGTGAGCCGAGATGGTGCCACTGCACTCTAGCCTGGCAACAGAGTGAGACACTGTCAAAAAAAAACAAAAACAAAAAAACTGTGTTCTAATAGGTTCTGTATATATGCCCACTGGAGAGAGTCCCTTAGCCTGCTATTTAACCTACTTATTCTTTCTTTTTTTTGAGCCTGCCACCTTGCCCAGCTAGTTTTTGTATTTTTAGTAGAGATGGGGTTTCATCATGTTGGCCTGGCTGGTCTCAAATTCCTGACCTCAGGTGATCTGCCCGCCTTGGCCTCCCAAAGTCCTGGGATTACAGGCGTGAGCCACCGCACCCGGCCTAACCTACTTATTCTTAATTAAGACGCATTTCTTACAGTTTGATTATCTGATTTTCCAGTGTACAACAGGTCAAAAGCAGCACAGGAAGTGAGACAGGGAGTAGGATCTACTCTTAGCTCCAGCCCCAGTGACAGCAGTAGGTAGCCTGCTGCCTAAATGTAGAGAAAAAGATACAAATATTACTTTTTTAAAAGACCCCAAAAGAAGAGGCAATATCTGGAGTCATTAGTATAGGGTGAAATTATCCTGTAAAATTAATAACCCAATCGTTAGAAAGAATGAATGAGACCTAGTATTTGACAGCACAACAGGAGGACTATAGTCAATAATAAGTTAATTGTACATTTTGAAATAAATAAAAGAGTATAAATGGGTTGTTTGTAACACAAATGATAAATGCTTGAGGGGATGGACACCCCATTCTCCATGATACAATTATTACACATTGCATTCCTATACCAAAATATCTCATATCCCATAAATATAAACACCTACTATGTACCCAAAAAATTAAAAATAAATTTAAAAATTGTGAAACTAAAGAAAATTAATAACCCAATGTTTATAAAACCCTAAAGAAGAGGTAGTGTGAGTACATATATGTACCTGGCAGTGTGCTAAGTCAGCCCTTTGTGTACAGTGCTTCAAATCTTCATAATAGTGCTGAAAAAGTAGGTGTTGTTTATCTCAGACTCAGTGATTTGCAAAGGTTACATAGCTAGTAAGGAGTAGTGAGAAGGTCACCAAGTCTCTAACTCCCAATTCCTGTGTTTTTTCTTTTCTTTCTTTTTTTTACATTTTTTTTTATTATACTTTAAGTTCTGGGGTACATGTTTAGAATGTGCAGGTTTGTTACATAGGTATACATGTGCCATGGTGGTTTGCTGCACCCATCAACCCGTCATCTATATTAGGTATTTCTCCTAATGCTATCCCTCCCCAGCCCCCTACTCTCCAACAGGCCCCAGTGTGTGATGTTCCCCTCCCTGGGTCCATGTGTTCTCGTTGTTGAACTCCCACTTACGAGTGAGAACATGCAGTGTTTGGTTTTCTGTTCTTGTGTTAGTTTGCTGAGAATGATGGTTTCCAGCTTCATTCATGTCCCTACAAAGGACATGAACTCCTCCTTTTTTATGGCTGCATAGTATTCCATGGTGTATATGTGCCACATTGTCTTTATCCAGTCTGTCATTGATGGGCATTTGGGTTGGTTCCATGTCTTTGCTATTGTGAACAGTGCTGCAGTAAACATACATGTGCATGTGTCTTTATAGTAGAATGATTTATAATCCTTTGGGTATATATCCAGTAATGGGATTACTGGGTCAAATGGTATTTCTAGTTGTAGATCCTTGAGGAATCGCCACACTGTCTTCCACAATGGTTGAACTAATTTACACTCCCACCAACAGCATAAAAGCATTCCTATTTCTGCACATCCTCTCCAGCATCTGGT
>NW_012115711.1:1267122-1273194 GCF_000951035.1 Colobus angolensis palliatus | reverse complement strand
ACCAGGCTGGTCTTGAACTCCTGACCTCAGGTGATCTGCCCGCCTCGGCCTCTCAAAGTGTTGGGATTACAGGCGCGAGCCACTGCACCCGGCCTCCTGTGTTTTTAAGACAAAATGGTAGGAAAAAAATGCAGTTTTAACAATAAGCATAAAGTCTGGTTGGAAATTTAAATTTTAAATGAAAGTTAACTTATCCTTAATACTGCAGTGTCAAGCAATATCAAGTAAACACCAGGTGGGAACATTGAACTATAGCCTAACTGAGTGCTAGGAGCCTATACTCCTCAATTTCTTACACGAACTATAATAGGTAAAAGATTCCTAGATGGCCTAGTGAAATTGAGTCTTCTAGGAAAGGTTGATACAGTTTGCGAAGGGCAGAACCTTTGCACATACAATAGTCATCACTTATGAGGGAGGGATACTGAAGAACTCTGTCAGGCTTCTGGAGGTGAGGTGCAGCCCTGCTGAATGGGAGAGGCATGCATCAAGGCTTTATCATTTCTAGCAAAAATTCATTCAAATATCAACAGTTTTCCAGAGATGGAACATGAAATTGGACAAAGTTTCTCCTCTTGGTTTATGGGTAAAGTTGAGGAGTCTCTCTGGAGAAGCCAATATTTTAAGAAGCAGTGGATTCACTCGCAGCTATAACAAGATATTTGGATTAACCATGTGCCATCCTGATACATCAAGAATAAAGATATATAAGAACTAGTATTCATTCACTTGACAGAATAATTCTAAAGTCCATCAGGAAAGGCAAATGAACAAGAGTAGCTTAGAAAATGTAACAAAAAAATAATAATAAGATATATCTTGGTCCTGCAGCAGGACTGTTATTGGGGAGAAAAAAAAAGAGGTGTTTTGGCCCTATTACATACCAAAGTATATTATAAACTCTTACCAAAATAATGTAATATTGTCACAAAAATTGACAGCTGGTTGTTTTAGGGCAGATAATACTGAATAAGACCCTTGACACATTAGAACTTAAAATATGCTAAAGGAAGCATCACAAATCAATTAGGAAGAGATGCATTTTTTAAATAATTATTTAGAGAATTGGATTTGTATTTGGGGAGAAAACATCCATTTAGAGCCATGCCTCACATACATTCCAGATGGATTAATTATAAAGATAAATGTGAAAAAAGATAAAAGGCAGAATAAAAGCTAAGCAATTATTTACTGACCTTGAGATAGGAAAGGGATTTTTTGTTGTTGTTCTATTTCTTTTAGGAAAGGATTTTTTTAAATGAGAATATACAAGCCTTAATCCCAGAGTATTGTCAGAGACAGTTAACAATCTTGGTGACAGGAAAGGCAAATACCTCAGTTGCCTGAGATATAGGCAAACTGAAAACTACAAAACACTGTTAAAAGAAATTATAAAAGGTTTAAGTAAACAGAAAGATACCCCATGTTCATGGATAAGATAAAATCCTTCTTATTGATTCTGACTAGAAAAAAAGAAGATAAAATATTGTTAAGATGGCAATACTGGCCGGGCGTGGTGGCTCAAGCCTGTAATCCCAGCACTTTGGGAGGCTGAGACGGGCGGATCACGAGGTCAGAAGATCGAGGCCATCCTGGCTAACACGGTGAAACCCCGTCTCTACTAAAAAATACAAAAAAGCTACCGGGCGCCTGTAGTCCCAGCTACTCGGGAGACTGAGGCAGGAGAATCACGTGAACCCGGGAGGCGGAGCTTGCAGTGAGCCGAGATCCGGCCACTGCACTCCAGCCTGGGCGACAGCGCGAGACTCCGTCTCAAAAAAAAAAAAAAAAAAAGATGGCAATACTACCCAAATTTATCTACATATGCGATGGAATCCAAATTCCCAGCTTTCTTCTTTGCAGAAATTAACAAAATAATGCTAAAATTAATATGTAAATACAGGCTGGGCACGGTGGCTCACTCCTGTAATCCCAGCACTTTGGGAGGCCGAGGCAGGCGGATCACGAGGTCAAGAGATCGAGATCATCCTGGTCAACATGGTGAAACCCCGTCTCTACTAAAAATACAAAGATTAGCTGGGTGTGGTGGTGCATGCCTGTAATCTCAGCTACTCAGGAGGCTGAGGCGGGAGAATCGCTTCAATCCAGGAGGCCGAGATCGCGCCACTGCACTCCAGCCTGGGCGACAGAGACTCTGTCTCAAAAAAAAACGTAAATACAAGGGACCCTGCTGTGGTTGAATGTCCCCTCCAAAACTCATACTGAAACTTTATCCACAGTGTGGCAGTATTGAGTGGTAGGGCCTTTAAGATGTGATTTAATCGTTAGGGCTTTACTCTCACAAATGGACTAATCCATTCATGGATTAATGGGTTAATGGATTAATGGGTTATCATGGGAGGGGAACTGGTGGCTTTATAAGAAGAGAGACCTGATATAGCACATGAGCATGATCAGCCCCCTTACCATATGACCAGCAAGAAGGCTATCACTAGATGCAAGAAGCCCCCCAACCTTGGACTTCTTAGACTCCATAACTGTAAGAAATAAATTCCTTTTCTTTATAAATTACCCAGTTTCAGGTATTCTGCCATAAGCAACAGAAAATAGACTTAAGAGGCGGGGCACAGTGGCTCATGCTTATAATCCCAGCACTTTGGGAGGCCAAGGTGTAGGAGGACCACTTGAGCCCAGGAATTCGAGACCAGCTTGGGCAACATAGACACCCATCTCTACAAAAGAACAAAAAAGCCAGGCATAGTGGCATGCACCTGTAGTCTCAGCTACTTGGGAGGCCGAGGTAGGAGGATCACTTTAGCCTAGGAGGTGGAGGCCATGATCACACCACTGCACTCCAGCCTGGGTGGGAGACAGAGCAAGACCCTGGCTCTTAAAAAAAAAAAGAAAGAAAGAAAGAAAAAAAGAAAAAAAAAATTGGTACTGAGAAGTGCGGCTGTTTCTGATAATGAATACCTGAAAATGTGGAAGCAGCTTTGGAACTGGGTAATAAGCAGAGGCTGGAAGAATTTGGAGGAGCAGGCTACAAAAAGCCAAGATTCTAGTGAAGGCTTAGAACACAAGAAGACTAGGAAGAGTTTATAACTCCTTAGACATTGGTTAAATGGTTACAACCAGAATGGTGATACAAATATGGACAGTAAAGGCCATTCTGATAAGGTTTCACATGGAACTGATGAGTGAGGTATTGGAAATGGAAGTAGAGGCCATCCTTGTTATATATTGGCAAAGAACTTGGCTGGACGGTGTCCGTGTCCAAGGGCTTTGTTGTAGGCCAAACTTGAGAATGATGAATTTGGGTATCTGGCAGAAGAAATTTCTAAGCAGCAAAGTGCTCAGGCTACTGCATGGTTACATCTAACTGTTTACAGTGAACTGCTACAGAAAAGGGAAACAGAGCAGAAACATTTGGAAAATTCACAGCCTTGCCATGTGGTAGAGAATGAAAAAGAGTTTTCAGGAGTTGAACCAAGGATGCAGAGGAGCCACCACTTTAGGCCTAAAAGGGAGCCAGGTGCTAATAGTCAAAACAACGAGGAAAAGGCCCTAAAGGCCCTTCAGAGATCTTTGAGGCAGCCCCTCCCTTTAGAGGCCCAGAGCCCTAGGAGGACAGAATTGTTTGGGAGTGGAGGAGGCCTGGGACACAGCTGCCCTGTGCCACCTTGGGAAAGCTGCTTCCCTCATCTCAGCCCCTCCAGCTGGAGCAGCCATATCTCATATGGCCCCAGGTGTGGCTCATGCCTCAACTCAGGAAGGCAGCAGCTCAGGAAGGTACAAGTCGTAAACCTTGGTGGCATCCATATAATGATAATTCTGCAGGCCTGCAGAAAGTAAAAGCTGTGGAGGCTTCGCAACCTCTACCCATTAAAAGAATCTCATTGAAAGCCTGGGAGCCCAGGTAGAGACTTGTTGCAGAGCCAGAGCCACCACAGAGATCCCCTGCCGTAGCAATGCCCAGCAGGAACATAAGGTTGGAGCTGCCACAGAGTCTCCAACCAGGGTAATGCGTAGTGGAGCCATGGGAGCAGACTGCCACTGAGTCCCCAGAACTGTGGGGTCACTGGCAGCATGCATTGCCCACCTGGGAAACCTTCAGGCAATGGATTCCAACCAGTTTGAGCAACCATGTGGCCTATACTCTGCACCCATACAGACGGGGCTATCTGAGGCCCTGCGGGTTGGGCTTCCACCACAGTGTGTCCAGGAGGCCCCACGTGGAGTCAAAAAAGATTATTCTCCAACTCTTAAGATCTTGTGTTTTGTTTTGTATGTGTGTATGTGTGTGTTTTTTGTTTGTTTGTTTGTTTTAAGACAGAGTCTCTGTCACCCAGGTTGAAGTGCAGTTCACTGGGGCCTCAAATTCCTGGGCTCAAGCGGTCCTCCCACCTCAGCCTCCCAAGTAGCTGAGAGCACAGGTACTTACCACCATGGCCAGCTAGTTTTTTTGTTTGTTTGTTTGTTTGTTTGAGATGGAGTCTTGCTCTGTCGCCCAGGCTTGAGTGTGTTGGCACAGTCTTGGCTCACTGCAAGCTCCGCCTCCTGGGTTCACACCATTCCCCTGCCTCAGCCTCCCTAGTAGCTGGGACTACAGGTGCCCACCACCACATCCAGCTAATTTTTTTTGTAGTTTTAGTAGAGATGGGGTTTCACCGTGTTAGCTAGGATGATCTCCATCTCCTGACTTCATGATCCGCCCACCTCGGCCTCCCAAAATGCTGGGATTACAGGTGTGAGCCACCACGCCCAGCCCATGGCCAGCTAATTTTTAAATCTTTTGTAGAGATGGAGGCTTACTGCGTTGCCTAGGCTGGTCTCAAACTCCTGGATTCAAGCGATCCTCCCGCCTCAGCCTCCCAAAATGCTGGGATTACAGGCCAATTCTAAGATCTTGGAAGTAGACAACTTGTTTAGATTTCACAGGCTCACAGATGAGAGTTTGGACTTTTGAGATAAATTCAGTTTCTTTATATATAACCCACTGTCAGGCATTCTGTTATAAGCAAAAGAAAACGGACTAATTATACAAACTCAGAATAGCCAAAATAACGTTGAAAAAAAGAACGAACACTGTACAGTTTCAAAATTTACTACAAAGGTATAGTAATCAAAAACAGTGGAATAAGGATAGACATATAAATTAATGGAATTACATTTGAGTGTCCAGAAATAAACTGTGCTGTTTGTGGTCAATTAATTTTTGACAAGGGTGCCAAGATAATTCAATGAGGGAAAGATAGGCTTTCCAACAGATGGTTGGATATTAACACGCAAAAGAATAGTTAGACCTCTACTTCACACTATATACAAACATTAACTCAAAATATATCATAGACTTAAATGTCAGACTAGAAACTTTAAAACTCTTAGAAGACAAGAGGTATAATTCTTCATGAACTCAGATTAGGCAGTGGTTTCTTTGATATGATGCCAGAAGCATAAGTAACAAAAGGAAAAATAGGTTACACTAGATCAAAATTTAAAATTTGTGTGCTAGAAACAAGACTACAAATAAAGTGAAAACACAACCCACAGAACGAGAGAAAATATTTGCAAACCATGTATCTGACAAGGGCCTAATATCCATAATATGTAAATAATTCTTACAACTCAGACAATTGGCTGGCCACACTGGCTCATGTGTGTAATCCCAACACCTTCGTTCACGTCTGTAATCCCAACACCTTAGGTGGCCGCGGTGTGAAAATCGCTTGAATCCAAGAGTTTGAGGCCAGTCTGGGCAACATAGCAAGACCCTACCTCTACAAAAAAATCTTTAAAAAGCAGCTGGTCGTAGCTGTGCACCTGTGGTCCCAGCTACTCCAGAGGCTGTGGTGGGAGGATTGCTTACGCCCAGGAGGTAGAGTCTGCTGTGAGCCATGATCATGCCACTGCACTTCAGCCTCGGCAGCAGAGCAACACCCTGTCTCAAAAAAATGAATTCCTACAAGTAAAGCAATAAATGATGAATAAATTAATTTTTTTAATGGGTAAAATATTTGAATAGACATTTCTCCAAAGAACATATGCAAATGTCGGCCGGGCACTGTGGCTCACGCCTGTAATCCCAGCACTTTGGGTGGCCGAGGAGAGCAG
>NW_012115711.1:1263002-1265633 GCF_000951035.1 Colobus angolensis palliatus | reverse complement strand
TTGCAGTGAGCTGAGATCGCGCCACTGCACTCCAGCCTGGACGACAGAGTAAGACTTTGTCTCAAAAAAAAAAAAAAGACTTAGATATCAGAATAGGTATCTAAGATAGCACAGATGGGTCAATGACAGTCTCTTCAGACTCATTTGCTTAGAAGAAACAGAAGCCATTCTGGCTCTCTCACTTTTCCTCTCTTTTTTTTTATTTTTTGGTAGAGATGGGGTCTTGCTACTCCTGGCCTCCGCCTCACAAAGTGTTGGGATTATAGGCATGAACCATCATGCCCAGCCCACTGTAGCTCTCTTACTTTACGTAAAGGTATAACAGGTAGTCTCCTAGTCATCCAAGGACAAGAAAAGTAGTATACACAGAGAATGGTCCTGGAAAGGCAGGAACAGAGACTGCCCACTCTCTCCTGGGCCTGCATAGGTAGCTCTTCTTTCTGCATGTGTTTTATAAGGTCGATGCATCACTTAGCTCAAATTCTGAAGACTGATTGGCAAGCCATGAATTGTTTCACTTGGATCAGGTATCCACTCCTTGTCCAAATAGCTGTCAGTGTTATAAAAATAGGGCTTTACGTTATCTGAGAAGGGGCATAGACAGAACAGGCAAATTAATATGTCTGTGATAGACATAGATCAGTCATAGAAGTAAATAAGTGTTTGAGAAATATATGCAACCTCATCCTTAGCAATCAAAGAAGTTTAAATAATGAGAGACTTATTTTCTGCCCATTAAATCATCAGTGATTAACGGTGACAGTCAATGCTGACATACTGCTGGGATAGGATGTAAATTGGGTCTGGTCTGGAAAACAATTTTGCTGTATGTATTAAGGACCTTCAGAATGAATATAACCTATGACCTAATAATTCCACTTCTAGGAATCTATGCTAAGGGAATGAATAATCAGAGATACAGGTAAGATTTAATATGTAAATATCTTTGTAGTATTATAATAAAAGAAAATATATTAATAGTAATTTACAGGAATGTTTAAGCTAACTGATACACCCACATGCTGAACATGCAGTCATTAATCATGTTTTTGAAAAGTATTTAATGAACAAAAATTTCTCATCGTATAATGTCGAGTAAAAAAAGCAAGATACGATATTCTGTATATAGTATGAAAAAGTTGAGAATTCAGATGCCAGGAGTGAAGAAGCTACAATCATAGCAATCTTAACAGTGCTTAGATCTGAATGGTAAGGTTACGAATTATTTCATTTTTTTATTTTTTAGAGACAGAGTCTCGCTCTGTGGCCCAGGCTGGAGTGCAGTGGCATGATCTCAGCTTACTGCAGCCTCTGCCTCCTGGGCTCAAGCAATTCTCCTACCTCAGCCTCTCGACTAGCTGGGACTACAGGTACACGCCACCACACCTGGCTAATTTTTGTATTTTTAGTAGAGAAGGGGTTTCACCATGTTGGTCACACTGGCCTCAAACTCCTGACCTCAAGTGATCGACCTGCCTCGGCCTCCTAAAATGCTGGGATTACAGGCATGAGCCACCACACCCGGCCTTATTTTTCTTATTAATTTTTTTTATGTTATTACTTTTAGCCAACTCACACCATGTTTTTTATTTTCTTTATGCTTTTTTATATTTTCTGAACGAGAATGAACTTAAGCTTTTGTAATATACTTTTGTATATAGAATAAAATTGTAAATGTTATTTAAAATTAAAAGATGTGGCCTGGCACAGTGGCTCACACCTGTAATCCCAGCACTTTGGGAGGCCGGGGCAGGCAGATCACCTGAAGTCAGGATTTCAAGACCAGCCTGACCAACATGGTGAAACCTTGTCTCTTCTAAAAATACAAAATAAGCCAGGCATGGTAACGCATGCCTGTAATCCCAGCTACTTGGGAGGCTGAGGCAGTAGAATTGCTTGAACTCGGGAGGCAGAGGTTGCAGTGAGCTGAGATCGTGCCATTGCACTCCAGCCTAGGCGACAAGAGTGAAACTCCATCTCAAAAAACAAACAAAAAAAAGATGTGGGCTGGGAGCAGTGGCTCACGCCTGTAATATCACCACTTTGAGAAGCCAAGGCGGGCGGATCACTTGAGCTGAAGAGTTTAAAAGCAACCTGGGCAACATGACGAAACCCTAACTCTAATAAAAAATACAAAAATTATCCAGGTGTGGTGACACGAGCCTCTAGTCCCAGCTGCTCAGGAGGCCGAGGTGGGAGGATCACCTGAGCCTGGGAGATCAATACCGCAGTGATCCATGATCACACCACTGCCCTGAGCCTGTCTCCAAAAGAAAGATGTGGAGTAAAAGGGGAGCTACCGAGTATTAAAGCACATTTAAAATTTAAGTCACTATGATGCTGGCATGAGAAATAGACATGGAATAAATAGGATAGGAACAGATTTTTGTATGTATGAGAATGTAATATATGATAAAAGGAGAACTTTACCAAATTGTAAAGAAAGGATTATACCATAATTCGTTCAGTTACAAATGGTAACTAAGAGCACCTGCTGTGCCAGGCACTATGCTGAGTGCTGTTTTGGTTTTGGGGGGTTTTTTTGTTTTGTTTTGTTTTGTTTTTGAGACAAGTTCTTGCTCTGTCACCCAGGCTGGAATGCAGTGGTGGAATCTCTGCTCACTGCAGCCT
>NW_012115711.1:1260534-1262101 GCF_000951035.1 Colobus angolensis palliatus | reverse complement strand
TAAAAAAAAAAAAAAGGAAAAAAGAAAAGGAGTGGTGGAACCTAGATTAGAACCAAGGATGTCAGTCTCCAAGTTTGCATTCTTTGCCACGACATAGTTTGTAGCTAAAGTTCTTAGCAAGATATCTAGAATATCAGAGGCATTTAGTAAATGTTATTCTTATGTATAACTTATAGTTTGCTGCATATATTAAAGCTTGTATGTAATATTTGTAGTAATGTAACACTAATAGCAATAATAAAGCTGTCATCATTAAAATTGAGGAAATTCCTTGGGAATAAGTAATGCTGTTATTTTCCAGGGAAAATTCCCAGTGGAATCATATAATTCCAAAAATCGCACATGATGAAACATCAGTAAATATTGGTTGATTTAATAATTATTTCCTGCTGCCCCATTTCTGAGCCTCTCACTCCTCTGACTCATTAGACCCTACATTCTGTCTCATAATTCATTTAAGAGTAGTTGAATAGTAGGGCGGGCCCAAAGATGGAGCTAGCATTTTCTTATAAATATCCTGACATTGACTTATTTGTTCAGCAAACATGTATTAAGCATCCACTCTGGCATGTAGTGTATTAAGGTTAGAGAGACATTTAAAATTGCAAATTAACATTAAACTACAAACCAAACAAAAAGCTCCAATCCCTAGGAAATTAAATGTTCCCTCCTCTGTGGAGCCTTATCTAGATTCTCTGAGGTAAATTTAGTCACTGACTCAGAGCACCCAGAACAATCTGTTCAACTTCTAAAATCACACCCCTTGCATTGTGTTAGTCTTTGTGTGAGTTCGCTGTTCTCCCACACTTGACTCCTTTAGGGGCTCCTTTAGGTCAATTTTTCTTGCACAGTGGTTCAGGATACAACTGGTAAAATTCTGCTTTGAAGGATTTTTGTTGAGTTTTGTCTTGTTTGTTTCTGGCTTGGCATGACCTGATTAATGCATCGGTTGCTCTTCCAATAAATATTTATTAATGCCTATTCTATGCCATGTACTTGGCTAGATAGTTCACAATAAATAAAGGATAATAAACAAACAAAGGCAAACAGGCAAGATCCTAGACCTCATGGGAACTCATATGGGCACTTAAAAAGAATGTGTTTTCTTTGTATGAAGTCAGTCAAGTATTTAAACCTTATTTATTATACTACTCATATCTCTTGTGAATTTAAATGTATTTTAGGTATGTTTTACATATTATAGCTTAATAGTGGTATATTAAAGTTTCCCACTGTAATTGCATTTGCGTTCATTTTCTTCTATTTTTGCTTTACATTTTGCCAATGAAATAAGATGGAAAGGTTAAAAATGAAAGAATGGGCAAAGGTAAATCAAGGAACTATAAATCCAAAAAAAGAAACAATATTAATAACCAGAGCCAGTCATTATCAAACCAGTCCTTCTGACAATCCTACAGCGTCTTCCTACAATTTCGGGATGAAGATCCAAATTCCTTAAGCCTGTTTTTGAGTCTCTGTTCTGTGGTCTACTTTCTTTTTTATTTCCCCCCCACACACAATTTCTTCTTTGTCGTCATCTTCTTCATCGTGGTCGTTTCCTCCTCCT
>NW_012115711.1:1251521-1260389 GCF_000951035.1 Colobus angolensis palliatus | reverse complement strand
TTCTGTCTCCCACGCTAGAGTACAATGGCATAATCTCGGCTCATTATAACCCCTGCCTCCCAGGTTCAAGCGATTGTCCTGCCTCAGCCTTCTGAGTAGCTGGTATTACAGGCGCCTGCCACCACACTTGGCTAATTTTTGTAATTTTAGTAGAGACTGGGTTTTACCACATTGGCAAGGCTGGTCTCAAACTCCTGGCCTCAAGTGATCTGCCCGCCTCAGCCTCCCAAAGTGCTACGATTACAGGCATGAGCCACCGCACCTAACCTTTTTTTTTTCATTTTTTTCTTTAGCAACTCTATTTAATTCTCACAACCACCCTGTAAAAAGAGCAGGGCAAATTTTATTATCCCCATTTGGTAGATGAAGAAACCCAAGACTCAGAAAGATTAAATAATTTGTCCATAGCTATCAACTAGTAGATGGAGGAACCAACACTCAAATTCAGATCTTCTCTCTTCAAAATGCATGCTCTTTCCGTTAAAACATTCTGGGCTTTTATGTGAACTTCACTTATCCTGGGCCATGTCTTGAGTACCATGATAATGGCATGACCGCACTTTCCACCACCTGAAGCCCCCAGTGTTCCTCAGGCTGCCGCCAATCTGGCCTACTTGCTAATCTTGCCTCCTGTCACTCCAAACATGCTTAGCTTCAGCAATATGGAAGCTGGTGCATTTTGCTGAACCACACCTTCAGGCCTTCACACATACTCTTCACTCAACCTGGAACATCCTTTCCCCACCTTTTGTCTCACTAAATTCTACAGGCCCTTTGAAACTGAACTCTTGCTGACTTTTCTCAGGATGCCATCTCTCACCTTTACAGTCATGGCCCTCTTCTATGCTCTCATAGCAAGCACTCTGTGCATTCTTCCATCTTGGTACTTAACACACTGTCCTGTCATTATCGATGTACATGATTCTTTCCTCTACCACCCAGACTGGAAGCAACGAAAGCAGAGATTCTTTTTCCTTCATTCGGTTAGTATTGCCAAAATCTAGCCAAGTACTGGCTCATAATAGGTTCTTCATAAGTTTTTGTGACATGAATAAGTGAGCTTTTGTGGCCTAATAGCAGTGCTTTTATTTTCTAGGTACATGGTTCAGTGGCCTGGTGGCCGAATCCTGCATCGCCATGAGCTAGACACCTTCCTTGCACAGGCAGTGTCTACCCAGCTTTATGAACCAGATCGACTCCAAGAACTCAAGGTGATTTCATATACCCTCATTTAAGTTTTCTTTTATGAGCTTATAGCACTACTTGAGGTCTTTTTTTTTTTTTTTTTTTTTTTTGCCTGAAGCTGAGGAAAATAGTAAGTTCTGCAGGTAACTGTTTGATTTACTTTAGCCAAATATTTATGTCTATGAATAAAGCCAAGATGTGCCTGCTACACTACTCTCATAGTGATAAATGAGAATGGACAGAAAAGATGGATATTATGCAAGGAAAATAAATCTTGGCCCATAGACCATGGCAAGGGTTCTGACTCTTACAAGATACACTATAAGGGACATATTCTAGTGTTCCCTGCTTGTGTCTATTTACTCAGACACATCTCCTTTTAGTGATAGGTACTGAGTATTAAGTAGAAGTATAGGAAAGCATAAGGAAGAAAATAAACCCAGAAAATAGACCTTGGGCAGGTTACTTAACCTCTGTAGCTTCAGTTTCCTTACTTGTACAATTGTATATTAGTTCATTTTGTGTTGCTATAAAAGAATACCTGAGACTAGGTAATTTATAAAGAAAAGAGGTTTATTAAGTCCATTGTTCTGAAGACTGGACAAAAAACATGGTGCCAGCATCTACTCAGCTTCTGGTCAGGGTCTCAGGAAGCTTCTACTCATGATAGAAGGTGAGGGGAATAAGACAAGAGGAGCTAGCGTGTCACATGGTGAGAGAGGGCACGTAAGAGAGAAGGGCAGCAGTGCTGGAATCCCAGCACTTTGGGAGGCTGAGATGGGCAGATCATGAGGTCAGGAGTTCGAGACCACCCTGGCCAACATGGTGGAACCCTGTCTCTACTAAAAATACAAAAATTAGCCGGGCGTGATGGCAGGGCACCTGTAATCCCAGTTACTCGGGAGGCTGAGGCAGTAGAATCGTTCGAACCCAGGAGGTGGAGATTGCAGTGAGCCGAGATCACGCCACTGCACTCCAGCCTGGGCAACAAAAGCGAAACTCTGTCTCCAAAAAAAAAAAAAAAAATGAAGGCCAAGGTGCTGGGCTCTTTCTAACAATCAGTTCTTGCATGAACTAATAAGAGTGAAAACTCGCTCATTACCACAGGGAGGTAACAAGCATTCATGAGGGATCTGCCCCCGTGACCCAGACACCTCCCAATAGGTTCCATCTACAACATTGGGGATCACATTTTAACATGCAATTTGGAGGGGTCACATATCCAACTATGTCAGTTTGTGAGGATACTATGTAAAATAATCCATGTAAAACCCCTAGAACAGTGTCTCACTTTTTTTTTTTTTTTTTTTTGAGATGGAGTTTCGCTCTTGTTGCCTAAGCTAGAGTGTAATGGCGCAAATCTCAGCTCACCACAACCTCCGCCTCCCAGGTTCAAGCAGTTCTCCTGTCTCAGCCTCCCAAGTAGCTGGGATTACAGGCATGCGCCACCATGCCTGGTTAATTTTGTATTTTTAGTAGAGACGGGGTTTCTCTGTTGGTCGGGCTGGTCTCGAATTCCTGACCTCAGGTGATCCGCCCTCCTTGGCCTCCCAAAGTGCTGGGATTACAGGCGTGAGCCACCACGCCTGGCCAGTGTCTCACATATTTTATATATACAGTACTCAATAAATGTAGCCATTAATGCATTAATCCCTCCCTTGGCTTTAGTAACCTTGTTCCTTTGAGTACCCAAGGTAAACTAGAAGATCAAGTTCAGTAAGACTTGCAAAATCTTAAGTGAGGTCAACTAAGGGAAGATGAGACAGACTCAAGACAACCAGTGAATGCTTGCTTTTTGTAGTAAATGTAGTATTGCTTGTCCTAGAATAACTGCTCGTGCTAAACCACACCTAGGAGGGGACCTGCAAACACTTTCCTGTTAAAGCTGTCCTCTGTTACAGTGGCTTGAGATAACCACTGTGGGAATTTTGAGGTTTTTTTCCAGTCTTCTGTCATACATTTTTTACGTAGTTGAGGTAGTATTTAGGTAATTATATATTGTGGCTTTTTTCCATTTCACATAGCACATATTTTCTGTGTCTTATCATATGGATGTATCATTTAATTGTTATAATATTGGCGACTTAGGTTGTTTTCAGTTTTGCTCTGTTATGTGATGTCTTACTCCATTTAGAGTTGCTGTAATGGAATACCTGAAGCGGAGTAATCAGTAAAGAGGTTTTTTTTGAGACAGAGTCTCACTCTGTCAGTCAGGCTGGAATGCAGTGGCATAATCTCAGCTCACTGCAACCTCCACCTCCTGGGTTCAAGCGATTGTCCTGCCTCAGCCTCTTGAGTAGCTGGGATTACAGGCAAATGCCACCATGCCCAGCTAACTTATTTTAATAGAGACAGGGTTTTGCCATGTTGGCCAGGCTGGTCTCAAACTCCTGGCCTCAAGCAATCTACCCACCTCAGCCTCCCAAAATACTGGGATTACAGGAATGAGCCACTACACCCGGTCAAGAAAAGAATTTTCTTTGGTTCACAGTTTTTCAGGCTGTACAAGAAACATGGTGTTGGTATCTGCAAGTTTAATTTCTAACTCAACAAATGTGAACATTTTCAGGGTTCTTCATACATATTGCTTAATTGTAATATACATTTCTTTTTTTGAGATGGAGTCTTGTTCTGTTGCCCAGGCTGGAGTGCAGTGGCGCAATCTCAGCTCACTGCAACCTTCACCTCCCAGGTTCAAGTGATGCTCTCACCTCAGCCTCCCGAGTAACTGGAACTACAGATGCCCACCACCACGCCTGGCTAATTTTTGTATTTTTAGTAGAGATGGGGTTTCACCATGTTGGCGAGGCTGGTCTCGAACTCCTGACCTCAGGTGATCCGCCTGCCTCGGCCTCCCGAAGTGCCGGGATTACAGGCGTGAGCCACTGCACCTGGTCATGTAATATACATTTTTTACCAGCTTTATATGATTGCCCATTTATTTCACTGCATCAGCAGCAGCAGCATTGAGTGTTCTTTCAGCCTTTACTTTCTAAATTTTTTTCTAATTTGACAGGTGAAAATAAAAATGTCTCATGTTGGTGTCTTTAATGTTGTAATGAGTACCTTTCAAATCATCTTAGGGGAAAGACATGGATAGAAGCTGCACTGAGATGAGACATGGATAGAAGCTGCACTGAGATGTCTACACTGAATGACAGCATGTTCAAATTTAACTGGAAGAATCAGCATGACAGGAATAAGAGTAAATGTTACCAAGAATAGTAGTTTCTTAATAGTAATATTTCATCTGTGGTGGTTTCAGATTGAGAAACTGGATGCCCGAGGGATCCAGCTTGCTGCCCTCTTCATGAGTGGAGTCGACACAGCTCTGTTTGCTAATGATGCCTGTGGCCAGCCAGTCCCTTGGGAGCATTGCTGTCCATGGATTTACTTTGATGGCAAGCTGTTCCAGAGCAAGCTAATTAAAGCAGGCCGAGAGCGAGTATCTCTGGTTGAGCTCTGTGATGGCCAGGTACCAGCATGTCAGGCTGCTAAGGACTAGCTCTGATCTCCTGTGGGAGTGAACGGGCAGGGAGGGGAAAGGAGCAGACATATTGGAGAGGGATGGGGCGAAAGCAGGAGACTATGTCTCACTTTAACCTGACTTAAGTCAACAGTGGTCCCAAAGGCCCATAGTCTGATATGTACATGTTGTAAAATTTTACGTTGGAAAGTTTTTTTTAATGAGCTTAAAGTTTTCATATCCTTTTTCTTACTCTGAGTATTTCTTATCCATGGAATATTCAGATACACTATATACCTTCCCTCCAACTCAGGATTTCATTTCTCTTATTTACAAAAACTGTCTCTTTTGCAAGGAATTTTTTTTTTTGTAAAAGAGCTATGTTTGGAAACAGAAGAGGGTAGTAAAGTTGATGATAGAGTAGAAGCAGAGGATTTTTTTTTTTTTTTTGAGACGGAGTCTCACTCTGTCGCCAGGCTGGAATGCAGTGGCGTGATCTCGGCTCACAGCAACTTCCACCTCCCAGGTTCACGCGATTCTCCTGCCTCAGCCTCCCAAGTAGTTGGGACTACAGGCATGCACCACCAGGCCCAGCTAATTTTTATATTTTGAGTAGAAACAGAATTTCACCATGTTGGCCAGGATGGTCTCAATCTCTTGACCTTGTGATCCACCTGCTCCAGCCTCCCAAAGGGATTTTTTTTTAATGAAACATTGGGAAGATGAGGGGAGGCAAGGGAAAGGAAACCTTACTTAACTCCTTTATCCATTTTGGTGGGGGAAAAGAGCTGAGGGCCAAGAGCAGGGGTTGGCAGACGACCCAGCACACCTCCTGTTTTTTGTCACTATCCATAGTTTTTTTTGCGCTGTCCATAGTGCTACAAACCACCTGTTTTTGTAATACAGACCACCCTCTGTTTTTGTAAATAAAATGTTACTGGAACACAGCCACATTCATTCATCTACATACCATCTATGACTTCTTTCTTTTTTCTTTTTTTTTTTTTTTTTTTTTGAGACAGATTCTCACTTTGTTGCCCAGGCTGCAGTGCAGTGGTGCGATGTTGGCTCACTGCAACCTCCGCTTCCAGGTTCAAGTGATTCTCTTGTCTCACCCTCCCAGGTAGCTGGGACTACAGGTGCACGCCACCATGCTTGGCTAATTTTTTTGTATTTTTAGTAAAGATGGGGTTTCATCACATTGGTCAGGCTGGTCTCAAACTCCTGACCTCAGGTGATCCACCTGCCTTGGCCTCCCAAATTGCTGGGACTACAGGCGTGAGCCGCCACCACGCCTGGCCTATGACTGCTTTCATGTTACAGTAGCCGAGTGGAGTAATTGTGACAGAGACAATATAGCCTACAAAGCCTAAAATATTTACTATCTAACCCTTTTCAGAAGAAGTTTGCAGACCTCTGGACTAGAGGTATCAGGATCTCCAATCTTGGATATGGGGGAGAAGGTTAAAAGGCCTTTTATTTGTCAGATTTTTATTTTCTCTTTTATCTAATTCTGTTACATCTCCCTTAGAAAGTGACCCAGCCCAATGCCAGCCATGTAATAGACCATCAGTAATTCTTATTGTTAAATTTGTCTTCCTTGACCTAGTCAATGTACATCACAAGCCCTGAGTCAGAACTCATATGGTAGTATGGTGTCATGTAAAGAGTCAGGGCTTTGGTGCCAGACAGGCTTCCTGAGTGTGTAGCTTTGAGCCCTTTAACGACAGGCCTCAGTTCACTTAATGGGAATAGAATTGTGAGACTGTACCTAGAGTGCCCCATGCTGGGCCTAAAACATGGGACAAGTTCGAAAAATGGCAGCTGCTATTATTACTCTTCCTCATTTGAAGGCTGACCTGGCAACCAAAGTGGAAAAGATGAGACAGAGCATCCTTGAAGGAATCAACATGAATCATCCACCGCCTTCTGCTCTACTTCCGTCACCTACTTTTGTGCCTCCTATGGTGCCCTCTCTCTACCCTGTTTCACTTTATTCCCGAGCTATGGGCTCCATGCCACTTCCCCCTCAAGGGAGGAGCCGGGGATTTGCAGGTCAGTACCTAAGAATGAGGTATTTACCATCCTCAATTTATGTCATCATAATCTATCCAGTCATTATTGTCAATAACAGGATCAACAGTTTCACATATATCTCATCTCATTGACTTTTTTTTTTTTTTTTTAAGATGGAGTTTCACTCTTGTCACCCAGGCTGGAGTGCAATGCTGTGATCTCGGCTCACTGTAATCTCCACCTCCTGGGTTCAAGCGATTCTCCTGCCTCAGTCTCCTGAGTAGCTGAGATTACAGGCATGCACCACCACACCTGGCTAATTTTGTATTTTCAGTAGAGATGGAGCTTCACCATGTTGGTCAGGCTGGTCTCGAACTCCTGACCTCAGGTGATCCACCTGCCTTGGCTTCCCAAAGTGCTGGGATTACAGGCGTCAGCCACAGCGCCCAGCCTCATCTCATTTATATTCTGTGCTATGTAGTTTGAAGAGCAGCTTATGTCCATTTTGACTTCTAAGACAACTCTTCATAGAGGTACTTGGTTCCCAGGGATTTGACTCTCACCAACCAAACTCATGAAGTGACTGATGTGGAAACCAGAACCCACTTTATTACTTTAGAGAACTATAAGTCATATGGACCAGCTCTTCATGGTTGCTGTCCGTTCATTCCTTCCCTATAGGCAATGCACACAGGAGCTTGCAGGAAGATCAGTGAGAGTAAACGGCCAGTGCTGGTAGACAACAGTAGCTTGATGTATCCACTTCCACTCTGGGAATGTACTTGACACATTTCCCTTCCTTCAGCTCCAGAAGCATGGAGAGAAATATGTGTCACCATCCATGCCACCAGAGGATTGCAGTTTAGTGAGGAAAACAAACATGCACACACACACACATATGTACACACCAACATATGTATAAATTACGGTGGCACCTGAACTACAGCTTAACGATGAATACATAATCATGCCTAGGTTGCTCAGATACTGATCCTGATAATTCAGACAATCTGTCCTGTGGTGAAACACGATTTTTTTTTTTTTTTTTTTGAGACAGGGTCTCCCTCTGTCCACAGCCCGGCTAATTTTTGTATTTTTAGTAGAGACGGGATTTTACCATATTCGTCAGGCTGGTCTCGAACTTCCATCCTCAGGTGATCTGCCCGCCTTGGCCTCCCAAAGTGCTGGGATTACAGGCGTGAGCCACGGCACCTGGCAGTGAAACAGGATATTTTAGTGGAGACATTTTATCATAAAATAGCAAGATTCTGTGATTGGGTCAGAGTGTCATTGCTGCGGTTGAAGGTGTTTGTTACCTATTGCTCCTCCCTTTAAAAGTAATAAAGCTGGAAGTTGAAGTTAGTTTTTCAGGGTGACAAAATTCAGTATGGGTAGTTAGCTCAAGGCTGGGCTTAGATGAACAGTGTGAAAGTCTGCTCTGGTAACTCCCTGTTCAGTCAGATCATGATCAAGTCTTAAAAACCAGGGAGCCAGCCAGTCCATCCCTTTCAGATGACTTTACAAGTCCTTTCTCTGTTCTTTATGTGTTGATTTTATTTTGTAAGTCTCAAAAGACAGCCTTATTAAAGCCAGGTTCTCGGAAGGTCACCACTGCCTTACCTACCAGTGATGCTTAGTCTCCAGTTACTGGTGGTTCACAAGGAGCCTCTTGCCTCCTGAAAGCCCACAGTAGGATCCTCAAATGCAAGTCTTTCTTGTCCCTCTTAAAAGTAACTAGCACTCTGCCGGGCGCGGTGGCTCACGCCTGTAATCCCAGCACTTTGGGAGGCCGAGGCGTGCGGATCATGAGGTCAGGAGATCGAGACCATCCTGGCTAACACGGTGAAACCCCCGTCTCTACTAAAAATACAAAAAAAAATTAGCCGGGCGTGGTGGTACACGCCTGTAGTCCCAGCTGTCGGAGGCTGAGGCAGGAGAATGGCATGAACCCGGGAGGCGGAGCTTGCAGTGAGCCGAGATGGCGCCACTGCACTCCAGCCTGGGTGACAAAGCGAGACTCCGTCTCAAAAAAAAAAAAATAATTAACACTCTAGGCAGGGAGCAGTGGCTCATGCCTGTAATCCCAGCACGTTGGGAGGTCAAGGTGGGCAGATCACTTGAGGTCAGGACTTCCAGACAGGCCTGGCCAACGTGGTGAAACCCTGTCTCTACAAAAAATATAAAAATTAGCCAGGCATGGT
>NW_012115711.1:1240754-1244325 GCF_000951035.1 Colobus angolensis palliatus | reverse complement strand
TTATTCTTTTTTTTTGAGACGGAGTTTAGCTCCTTTTGCCCAGGTTGGAGTGCAATGGTGCAATCTCGGCTCAACGCAACCTCCGCCTCCCAGGTTCAAGCGATTCTCCTGCCTCAGTCTCCTGAGTAGCTGGGATTACAGGCATGAGCCACCATGCCCAGCCTATTCTTGCTTTTTAAGTATAAATTACTGTTAGTTTAGTTTCATTATTTTCAGTTTAGTTTGGTTGTTTGGCTAATCCTACGATCTGTAATGATGTATATTTGTATCAAAAGTAGTTTAGGACTAGGCACCGTGGCTCAAGCCTGTAATCCCAGCACTTTGAGAGCCCGAGGCGGGTGGATCACTTGAGGTCAGGAGTTTGACACCAGCCTGGCCAATATGGTGAACCCCTGTCTCTACTAAAAATACAAACATTAGCTGGGCCTGGTGGCATGCGCCTGTAGTCCCAGCTACTCAGGAGGCTGAGGCAGGAGAATCACTTGAACCTGGGAAGTGGAGGTTGCAGTGAGCCGAGATCGCACCATTGCGCTCCAGCCTGGGTGTCACAGTGAGACGCTGTCTCAAAAAACAAAACAAAAAAAAAGGTAGTTTAGGTTTGTAATTTTCTAATAACTAGATGTTAAGACATTCATTCTCTCAACAAATACTGAATGCCTACTATATGCTAGGCTCTGTGATTAAAAAATGAATCACCTGTACCATACTTGCTAAAGTAGATGTGTACAGATCTTCGGCCCTCCTCACTGAATGTGCTTCCATCATGACACCTTTGTGTTATCACAGAGTTTCTATTTTTTTTTTTTTTTTTTTGACACAGAGTCTTGCTCCATCGCCCAGGTTGGAGTGCAGTGACGTGAACTTGGCTCACTGCAACCTCCACCTCCCGGGTTCAAGCGATTCTCCTGCCTCAGCTTCCTGAGTAGCTGGGACTACAGGCACAGGCCACCACACCTGGCTAATTTTTGTATTTTTAGTAGAGACGAGGTTTCCCCATGTTGGCCAGGCTGGTCTCGAACTCCTAGCATTACAGGCATGAGCCACCATGCCCTGCCACAGAGTCTTTTTATCAGAGAGAAATGGAAATAAGAAGAGTAGGTCATGGGTTGTAGGATCTTTTGTCCACCTCTTATCCTGCCTTGTACTTACAATACTTTTTTCTTCTTCTTCTTTTTTTTTTTTTTTTGGAGACAGAATCTCACTCTTTCGCCCAGGCTGGAGTGCAGTGGTGTGATCTCGGCTCACTGCAACCTCCACCTCCTGGGTTCAAGCCATTCTCCTGCCTCAGCCTCCTGAGTAGCTGGGACTACAGGCACAGGCCACCACACCTGGCTAATTTTTGTATTTTTAGTAGAGACGAGGTTTCCCCATGTTGGCCAGGCTGGTCTCGAACTCCTAGCATTACAGGCATGAGCCACCATGCCCTGCCACAGAGTCTTTTTATCAGAGAGAAATGGAAATAAGAAGAGTAGGTCATGGGTTGTAGGATCTTTTGTCCACCTCTTATCCTGCCTTGTACTTACAATACTTTTTTCTTCTTCTTCTTTTTTTTTTTTTTTTTTTTTTGGAGACAGAATCTCACTCTTTCGCCCAGGCTGGAGTGCAGTGGCATAGTCTCAGCTCACTGCAACCTCCACCTCCTGGATTCAAGTGATTCTTGTGCCTCTGCCTCCCCAGTGGCTGAGATTGCAGGCACGCACCACGGTGCCTGGCTAATTGTTTGTATTTTTAGTAGAGACAGGGTTTCACCATGTTGGCTAGGCTGGCTCTGGAACTCCACTCCTGACTTCAAGTGATCCACCCGACTCGGCCTCCCAAAGTTTTGGGATTACAGACGTGAGCCACCACACCTGCCCCATTACCACCATTCTTTCTGTCTTGCCAGGTCTCCATCCAATCCCACCCCAAGGAGGAAAACTGGAGATTGCTGGAATGGTTGTGGGCCAGTGGGCTGGCAGCAGATCCTCCAGGGGCCGAGGATCCTTCGGCATGCAAGTGGTTTCTGTCGGTGGGCCAGGAAAGGGGTATGTATCCAAATAGGTTGGTATGAGCTAGTCCCCTTGGGAAAATGCCTAGGTATCCTTGGGAAAATGCCTAGGTATTAAATCCTTCTATTAAAGCAAGAAGTACTAACTAACTTTACTTTTTTTTTTCTTTTTTTCTTTCTCTTTTTGAGATGGGGTCTCACTTTGTTGCCCAGGCTGGAGTGCAGTGGCATGATCTCGGCTTCCTGCAACCTCCTCTGCCTCCCAGGTTCAAGTGATCCTCCTGCCTCAGCCTCCCAAGTAGCTGGGACCACAGGTGTGCATCACCATGACTGGCTAATTTTTCATATTTTTGGTAGAACTGGGGTTTTGCCATGTTGCCCAGCTGGTCTCAAACTCCTGGGCTCAAGCAATCCTCCTGTCTTGGCTTTCCAAAGTGCTGGGACTACGGGTATGAACCACCATGCCTGACCAACTTTCCTTTTTTTTTTTCTTGAGATGGAGTTTTCGCTCTTGTTTCCCAGGCCGAAGTGCAATGGTGTGGTCTTGGCTCACTGCAACCTCCACCTTCCGGGTTCAAGTGATTCTCCTGCGTCAGTCTCCCAAGTAGCTGGAATTACAGGCGCCCACCACCACGCCAGGCTAATTTTTGTATTTTTAATAGAGATGAGGTTTCACCGTGTTGGCCAGGCTGGTCTCAAACTCCTGACCTCAGGTGATCCGCCCACCTCGGCCTCCCAAAGTGCTGGGATTACAGGTGTGAGCCACCACACCTGGCCCAACTTTCCATTTTTTTAAAATCAGTCTTCAGTTTACCTCAGCAAATATATAATAAATTGCCCTGCCTTGATGAAAGAGTTTTTTGCCCTAGAGGAAGACATGGGATACAGAACAATTCAGTTCAGTAGAATATAGCAATGACCGAAATAGATGTTCAGTAGTAACACTGAGAAGGGGTATCTGACTTAAGAGGGTCAGACTTCCAAGAGGAGACAAATAGTTAACCAAGTGAAAAGGGGTGTGTGGGCTTTATGTTTCTCATGATCACTTTTTCTCTCACTTGCTAAAGGCATGGAAAAGAACAGACTGGTAGAGGATCCAAGGGACACAAAAAAGGAAATAAGCAAGTAAGTATGTTTTTTGAGATATTTAGCTTCTGTTTGATGCCTTTTGCCTTTTCAGCTAAACTACAAGAGATCACATCAGGCATGGAAACCTGAGCTGCTTAGGGGAGCTTCTCAACTCCTTCAGGCATTTGATTTCATTCTAATGGTATAGTGAGGGTTAGCCTGCCCCAAGCTGTTCCCACAGGGCTGCAGAGTCTTACCCTTTTCCGAGTGAGGCCACAAGATAGAAACCAGGTACTGTGTCCTAAAGACCTCCTAGCATACTATGTGCAACATGCAGCCAGAAAGGGGCCAGAGTGATGCTAACAATGAGACTGCCCATAGCCTGCCTGAGCTTCTGAGGGGCCACCAGATATGGTGGACTTTAAAAAATTGGACTTTTTTACCTTTGCTGAATATATGTGGTGGGAGCACTACCATTCTGCTTATTCTTTTTTTTTGAGACGGAGTTTAGCTCCT
>NW_012115711.1:1237252-1239399 GCF_000951035.1 Colobus angolensis palliatus | reverse complement strand
TCTCGATCTCCTGACCTCGTGATCCGCCCGTCTCGGCCTCCCAAAGTGCTGGGATTACAGGCTTGAGCCACCGCGCCTGGCCAAGTACCTACTTTCTACCAAGCCTCCTCTAGACATTCTACATGTAGTCTTTAATCCTGGGCAATTTTGTCATCAGTTCTCAATCCTAAATCTATTCTGCATACAGCCAGCCCTCACTGCATCCATGTTAATCCCCATCATCTAATGTTTCCTCAAAGAAGGTAAATTTGCTTTAATGTTGTTTTTAGCCAAAAATGAAACTAGATAGTAAGTCTCCCACGCAAAGCATTTCATAATGCACTCCAAAGCTAGAGAACAGTGACTTTGTTAAAGCTTCTCACCTTTTTCTTGAAGCTGCTCAGTAAGGTAAAAAGGATGCACCTAGAAGGAAAGCTAATCACCAGATAGGCTCTCTCGTAAGACAGTATAGCCTTGATGAATTCACCGGGATTCAGGGTCTGGTCATCAGGCATACAGTCTGAAAAGCCTGATACTTTTGGTATAATAAGAGTAGATCTATCTCTTAGTGGTTGATTCACACTAACCAAGATCATAGAAATAGCTGTGTGAATATGGCTAAGGGGTGAGGGAAGAAGGTGGTGAGAGATCAAGAACTGATTTACGGTAAGAAATAGTTATCACAATGTATCACACATTTGCTCTTCTAATTACTCTTACAAACACGTGAGCTCATTGAAACCACATAAATACCCTGTGAAGTATTTATTATTCTCCATTTTATTATTATTTTTTGAGACAGGGTCTCACTCTGTCACCCAAGCTAAAGTGCAGTGCACTGCAGCCTCAACCTGCCAGGCTCAAGCAAACTTCCCACCTCAGCCTCCTGAGTAGCTGGGACTACAGGGGTGAGCCACCACACTCAGCTAATTTTTAAATATTTTTTGTAGAGATGGGGTTTTGCCATTTGCCCAGGCTGATATCAAACTCTTGGCCTCAAGCTGGGCCTCCCAAAGTGCTGGGATTATAGGAATGAGCCTCCGCACCTGGCCTGTTCCCCATTTTAAACAGGAGGAAATTGAGACTCAGAAGAATGAAGTATCTTGCCCCAAATTATCTATCAAGTCAGTGTCAGAATTGACATTACAGCCTGAGCTAACTGATTCCAAAGCCCTATGCTATGCTAATTCCAATATAGCATAACAACTCTAGTTGTTAGAGACAAGCATCAGACTCAGGTGTGGCTGACTCTAGCGTACAGGCCTTTAACCATTACTACTAGAGCTTTCTTTATCTAAGGGCAAGCTACAAGAGAGGCTGTGGTATCAGAAGTTTGCTTGGGGGCATGGAATCAGAACAATGATATTAGCTAGCTTTTTTTTAATGAGTCACGCAGGCTGGAGTGCAGTGTTGCAATCATAGTTTACTGCAGCCTCAAACCCCTGGACTCAAGTGATCCTCCTGCCTCAGCCTTCTGAGTAGCTGGGACTACAGGTGCACGCCACCATGCCCAGCTAATTTTTATATTTTTTGTAGAGACAGGGTTTCGCCGTGTTGGCCAGACTGGTCTCGAACTCCTGAGCTCAGGTGATCCGCCTGCCTCGGCCTCCCAAAGTGCTGGGATTACAGGGATGAGCTACTGTGCCCAGCCTTAGTGAGCATTTATTGAATTCTTACACTGTGCCAAACACACATGTTCTAAGTACTTTATATTCAGTGTCTCATTGAATCCTTACAGGAACCTACAAAGTAGATAATCTTATTCTATTTTACAGATGACGAAAGTGAGA
Source organism: Colobus angolensis palliatus (assembly GCF_000951035.1). Lineage (NCBI taxonomy): Eukaryota > Metazoa > Chordata > Mammalia > Primates > Cercopithecidae > Colobus > Colobus angolensis. Next base: position 1,237,630 of record NW_012115711.1, on the reverse strand, counting down.
GAAAACAAGGGATGGCAGGTGATCTTAAGTTTCTCTTAGCTAAGATGGCTGTGGACACTGTTATCTGCTCTAGAGGTCACCTAGCCAAGGAAATCCTCATTTCAGCTTGGTTTATAGCAAGCCATCTTCTCTGGACAGAGCTGCTGCTGACTTCCTTTTTGACTCTTTCTGTTTCAATCAGGACAGAAAAAGAAGAGTATGAGATAATTAATAAAATGTTCCAGCTTATTAAATCTGGTTACACTGTAATCCTGTCTTCCTGAGATTATTCCTAGGCCACAAGAGTTTTATATTTTCTTAAATTCTTTTTTTTTTTGTAATTTTATTTTATTTTTTTAAATTTTATTTATTTATTTATTTATTTTGAGACAGAGTCTC
>NW_012115711.1:1222047-1235917 GCF_000951035.1 Colobus angolensis palliatus | reverse complement strand
CTCTTGACCTCGTGATCCGCCCGCCTCGGCCTCCCAAAGTGCTGGGATTACAGGCTTGAGCCACCGCACCCGGCCTCTGTTCTTAAATTCTTAAGTGACTTACTTGTAATGTTTTGATTTATTTGTTGACTCCTTCAGGTGGCTAATTCCATCCATTTGTATGGCTGTTACTAGTTTCATGTTATTTCCAGGTTGTTGGACAATACTTCACAGTAAGCCCCATATTGTACAGACTTTGGAACCAAATGATCTAGCTTTGAATCTGGTTCTGCTACTTACTAGTTCTGTGACCTTGGGCAAGTTACTTAGCCTCTCTGCCCTAGTTTTCTCATCTATAAAATTGGAGAAATTGGTATCTATGTTGCAGAGTTGTTATATGAGGACTAAAAGTAAAGTCTGTACTTTTTTGAGCCTGTTTATTTTTTCTTTTTCTTTTCTTTTCTTTTTTTTTTTTTTAAGACAGGATCTCACTCTGTTGCCCAGGCTGGAATGCAGTGGTGCAATCATGACTCACTGCAGTCTGGACCTCCCAAGCTCAAGTGATCCTCCCACCTCAACCTCCCGGGTAGCTTGGACCACAGGTGCATGCCACCATGCCCAGCCAATTTTTGTAATTTTTGTAGACGTGGGGTTTTGCCATGTTGCCCAGGCTGGTCTCAAACTCCTGAGTTCAAACAATCTGCCTGCCTTGGCCTTCTAGGAGCTTCAGTTTTCTTATCTGTAAAAGGAACAACAGAGTATGTGGCATGTTCAACCACTTAGTCAGAAGCTGTTATTATTCCTAGCACCATTCATTAAGAGCCAGCACTGCACAAGGTAATGTAGTTCATATCATTAGCAATAGCTCTCATGTTCCTGGGATTTACAAAAACCAGGTGATTGTTTTTAGTTATGAAAGATTCTGTGGCTCACGCCTATAATCCCAGCACTTTGAGAGGCTGAGTTGGGCGGATCACCTGAGGTCAGGAGTTCGAGACCAGCCTGACCAACATGGAGAAATTGTGTTTCTACTAAAAAACAAAATTAGCCAGGCATGGTGGCACATGCCTGTAATCCCAGCTACTTGGGAGGCTGAGGCAGGAGAATTGCTTGAACTCGGGAGGCAGAGGTTGGGGTGAGCTGAGATCGTGCCACTGCACTCCAGCCTGGGCAACAGGAGCGAAACTCTGTCTCAAAAAGAAAAGAAAGATTCTGTGGAATATTGCACATAGACCTTCTATGTTTTTTTCCTTTTCTTTCATTTGCCTGTCCAGTTGTCAGCATTAGGCAGTGTTGCATGGCAGTTAAGAGAATAGACTTTAGAGGAGTAGAATCCTGGCCCCACGACTTTGTATCTGTGTCTCCTTAAGCAAGTTGCTTTAATCTTTCTGAGCCTCACCTTCCTCATCAGCAAATGGGGCATGATCATATCTACCATTTAGGATCCCCATAGTATTAGAAAAACATATTGTTAAGCTTTGTAAATAGTAGCAGCGTCAGCCAGGCGAAGTGGCTCACACCTGTAATCCCAGCACTTTTAGGAGGCTGAGGCGGGCAGATGACCTGAGCTCAGGAGTTCAAGCCCAGTGTGGCCAACATGGTGAAACCCTGTCTCTACAAAAAATACAAAAATCAGCTAGATGTGGTGGTGCACGCATGTAGTCCCAGCTACTTGGGGGAGCTGAGGTGGGAAGATGGCTTGAGCCCAGGAGGTCATGGCTGCAGTAAGCCAGGATTGCAGCACTGCACTCCAACTTGGGTGACAGAGCAAGACCCTGTATAAAAAAAAGAAAAAGTAGCTGTGTCATTATTGTGTTGTCATTGCCATTGGATTTCAGTTGGGTCTATATGTTTTCACCCTAACTTCTCAAGATAATACCAGAATGTACTAGGTATCCGGCAGGGCGCAGTGACTCACACCTGTAATCCCAGCACTTTGGGAGGCTGAGGTAGGCAGATCAGTTGAGGCCAGGAGTTCGACACCAGCCTGGCCAACATGATGAAACCCGTCTCTACTAAAAATACAGAAGTTAGCCAGGCGTGGTGGTGGGCGCCTGTAAACCCAGCTACTCTCAGGAGGCTGAGGTGGGAGGATTGCTTGAACCTTGGAGGCAGGTTACAGTGAGCCGAGATTGCAGACTGCACCCCAGCCTGGGCGACAGAGCGAGACTCTCTCTGAAAAAAAAAGAATGTAGTAGTTATCAACCAGCTTGAGGTCTTCTGGTGTTTTCGAAGAACTGAAGCCGCTTTCTCAGGCTAGCTTATGAATATGCTTAGGAAGGGTCAGCCAGTCTGGATTCCCATTTCCACTGAGTATCTCTGTTTTTAACAGGGCTCTTCAGATGGAGTTTCTAAATCCCTGGAGCTTCATCAAGGTCGGTCTCGCTCCCAGGTAAATGGAAACAGTGGCGCATTGATCAAGGAAGAGAAGAGTGATTATCATCTTCCAGCTCCATCACAATGTGCCTTATCCAGAGACAGCAACAAGTGTAATAATGGTAACCGCTACTTCCCTATGAAGAATAGGGAGAAGAACCACTTACAAGAGCAAAAGCTAGAAACTGTGGCACAACGGAAAGAGGACTGACAAGCTGAAGATGGCTTGACAAGCTGAAGATGGCTTCACCAAACCAGGAAGAGGGAAAAACTTTTACTTTTCTGATTTTAGGCCCAAGCTGGAGGAGGATATAAATGCTTACCCTAGATTTCTCCAGGATTTTGGTGGGATGTCCTATTTTGTCCATCTTTTCCCCTTCCCTGCCTTTTTCTGGGACTCCAGATTCAGTGGTCTGTTTCTGGAGAAGTTCTGGTCGAAGATGAGTGGCAGTAAGACTAGCTCCTAGTCTCAAATTGAATACATAGCACCAATAGTTTATTTATCTCCTCTGGGAGCCTAGTAAGGCAGTAGCTGTCAGAAATTGGGTGTCATCACATAAGGTCCTATAGAAAAGTTCCAGCTTTGGTTTTTCTGAGTATTTATAATGATACTCATTATCACAGACTTACATGGTAAACCTATGAGGTTGTGGGAACAGCTGTGGCTTCCTGAGGTTTTGTTGTTTTTGTTTTTGTTTTTCTATGAAGTGGTATCCACCTCTTCTTCACTCCTTCTTCCAACTTACCTACCCCTGGATTTTGTACCACCACCTCTAGCTTTGGCCTGACAATCAGATAGGTAGATGTTTTCAGAAAAGTAAGGTAGTATTATTTTTTTTTATACACTTCAAAAAAATTATCAATGGCCTTTGTACTGGAGGATTCAAGTGAATCAGAAAAGTACTGGGCAGATTTTTCCTGCCTCTCAACCAGTGCATTGTTTGTAAAATAGAAGATGTGGCACAGTTCATTCACTCCCTACTGCCCACACTATGAAAGGGTGGGAATCAGTGTAATGAACTTGAGTACGAAAGGGACTCAAAAGACTGTGTGTGTGTGTGTGTGTGTGTGTGTGCACGCGCGCACGTGTGTGTGAATGTGTGGGTGGGTGTATATATGAATGTGTGTATATGCATACACATACCCTTTATATAAAGAGACAGATCTATTTATCTATACATATTTTATATATATGTGTGTGTATGTGTGTATATATGTGTGTATATATATACACATACATACATACATACATGCTGATGTCCCAGAGGATTTACTCAATTTCCCAGAAATGCTTCCACTGCTATGGAGTGGAAGGTTTCAAAAGACCACATTTTAAATCTGAAATTCTTACTAAGTCACAGCCCATCACAATTATGAGAAGTTGGATGGGCTTCTCTAAATCAGACAAAAAGTACTTTCCAGAAATTGCCTGTTCAGAACAACAAACTCTTGGGTTGTTACAAGCTTTATCTTGAACAGAGCCCTCACATCCCATATGGTGAAAACAGGAGGTTGGAATGGGATTGGGAAGAGTTGGGCATTTCCTTATGAAGGTTTGGAGAGAAAAGGGGGGATGGGAGGTGACTACCATTTGAAAGGGCTTTCAGCCAATTTGGAGGAAATCTCTTCTGGAACTCCAGGGTCAAATTGGTTTCAGGCTAGAATTGATTGACACGAATCCCTGAAGGAGAGAGGACTAGCTTTGGAAAGATAGGGTAGGGAAGTGTGAGGAAACTATTTGATTTTACACGCCTAGATTGTTTCATTTGTTCATTGACATTCTGACTACTGGATCTTTTCATTTGCTTTGCAAGGAAGACTTTAGAGGACTCTGGCCTGGGCCTTGAGAAGAATTCTATTAAAAGATTCTCAGCCTCCTGTGTGACCAGGATCTGCCCAGGATAAAGAGGCTATATTCCTCCTTGCTGGAGATAATCTTGAGACAACCTTGCATTTCCAGTTTCCCTCCTTGGACAGCCTAAGTATGAGGGAGGGAAACATGGCTTGCAATAAATTAGCATTATGTCTTCATTCAGGAATTGAGGCTTCCAGCCTCACATACCTCCTTTTGGGCTTTGTGGTATTCTTGCCCAAGAAGTACCATTTCTACAGAAATAGAACTGACTAATCTTCTAGCAGGGTTCTTTTTGAAAAACCCCATGCACCTTAACCCACAGCAGGTCCTTGGTGATTTTTGCCCAGACAACCAGAAGGCTATTTGCTTACTGCCCACTTACACTGACCAGATCATAGGAAATTGAAAACAGCGTCAGACTATTTAGTTCTAGTCTGTCCCAGATTAAGAGAAGCCATGATTTTCATGGGGAGGGAGCCCTGGAATGCCTTGACCCCTGCCCAGATACTTCTTACATAAACCAAAGAAAGATGACAAGAGTGTACTTTTAACCAGACAGAAGTAGAAACAAAGTATACAGAAACCTCCTCTTTGGAATCAGCTCCCCTAATGTGGTACCCCTTCTTCTCTTGGACCTGCCCAACCTTTCACAACATCTTGAAGGTAGGACTTCTATGTCCAGCAAAGGAAGGGATAGTAGTAAATTTACATGGCTTGGAATTTTCTTTCTGGAGCCACAGAGTGATGAATCCTTTGGAGCTCTAAGAGCAACCAGCATCACTGAGCTGTGAGATAACCTATATCTCCATTTTCTAATAGGAAGCACTTGGACTTAAAATTGCTAAAATACTGTTTGCAGTTGCTGTTTCTGTGCATCTTGAATCTGTCTGACACAATCAGATGACAGTATTGTTAACTCTCACACCATTAAGAAAATTTCTTACTTTGTAGGCATTCACTGTGAGAGGTAAAATTGCTGCTTTGGCAGGGATGATTCCAGTTTGCCAAAAGGCTTTTCTTCCTTCCACAACTTTTTTCCCCTAGCCCAGGGTGAAACAAGTGGGTCATCTCCAACCTTGATTTTTATTTGGATTCAGCATTTTGGGTTCGGAAGGTTACAAGAAAGAACCATAAATGGCCATATTCCTAGATTTTTATTTATCTGACAAAATACACAACTTAGAAGCCAGGAAAACTAAGGTTCATTACTAGGAGATGAACTTTTTCTAATTGGAGGACAAATTGTGGGAAGGTGGAGTCTGATCTTTGCTGCACCACTTGAAGAGACTGTCATCCTTCACTTGAGGTTCCGTTTCTAGCTGTGATGTGACCTCTCTTGAACAAAGTCATTTGGGAACCCCCAGAAATGACCCCTTTACATTGTAGGACCATAAGCAAAACACTCTGGTTGTGTATAGTCACTGATCCCCAAGGACTTGCAGTTTTTTATTTCTGCTGGTGTGTCTTGGGATCAGCTTATAACTCCTACTCTTAGTCAGTGACTAGTCCAGTGTGGTCTGGACCAGGCCTGACAAACTTCTGCTCACTTGCATCATTTTCATTCTGAGCCAGTAGGACTTTGGGTAGACTTTAAAGCCCAAGAATTGGTACTCGCTTTGGCTAGTGACATTTGATTTTTGTCTCCATCTTGATTTCTGACATTGTTGGCCAAGTCACATTAACTTTTTTTGATCACTGAGAAAAACAGTCGAACAAGGCATTACGGAGGGTGGTTGAGATGGAGGGTGGGGGGCAGGAGTGCTTATGTAGGGTAGAAAGAATGTGGGGGTAGCTGTTTGGTTATGGTGATCCAGTCCTTTGGAACCTTACAAGGTTCCTGTGGGCACGTCAGTATTACCATTACAGCCTCTACGACCCACCCACCTTTGAAAAGTCAGTACAAGTAGACCACAGTTTAAAGTAGTTAGTATAATTCTACTAAGGTTTAATCATTATACTTGTTCACTTCCTGATGCATATTTCCTAAATATGCTTGGGGTTTGGGGTAGGGGGTTGAGTTTTCACTGTTCATTGCGTGTCATCTTATATTTTTCTCCATCCTGTGACTTTGGCATCTTATTCGACTTTCTATTTTCTTTTCCCTTGGCTTATTGCAGTAGTCTGCTGGTGCAGGTAGAGAGCTCAGTGCACCTATTCCCCTGTTACTGCTAATTATCTTGAATATTGTCAGAGGTTATTTTGATGTTCTAAGAATATAAAGTCATTTTTTGCAAAATCATCTTTTCCAAGTTAAAAGCAAAATAAAAAAATCCCCTGTGCTAGGGTGCCCATTTCAGCTTTTGACATTGCCCCTGTACTTTTATGGATGCTCTTTTTGTCCGTGTTGGTAGTAACTAATGACTAGTGAATTTTCATGTAAATGAAGCAAAATAAATATTTCAGATTTTATTAATCTCTCATAACCCGGCCAAATCTGATGACTTCATTTTAATTGCTTCCCAGAAGGCACTTCCCCTCCTACTTTCTATTCTATTCTATTCTATTCTATTCTATTCTATTCTATTCTATTCTATTCTATTCTATTCCTAATCTGTTCTATTCTGTTTTTAGAATAACACACTAGGTAAAGAAACTTTAACTGCAAGGAGTCAGTGACTTTTAGTGCTCCCTGATAAATGATGTTATTGACAAAAGTAAAAAATTATTTCATTGTTTTTTTCCTGTATTACTATCTCCTCTCCTGTGTTCTTGACAGTGTGTTTAGTGGATGGATAATATGTATTTCTCTTTCCCATTCCCAGATTCCAAATTCCCTGCCTTTTTGGCCCACCTCACCACAAAAGCTCCATAGTTTATTAATGTAAGTTTGAATGGATGTTTCTTTGGGGAAACTGCAGGAGTTAATGGAAGAGTTTCAGAAAGGAATGAGAATGCCTCAGGAGTTGTTCTGTGATGGAAATTGGTCTGTTGTTCTGTTAATGTGGATGGAAAGAAACTTACAACGCTTAATAAAAATCTATTCTTTTAGTAAAAAAATGTGTGAAATAATTTTGGGTGTGTGAAGTTTGATTTCTTTTCCCATCTCTGGATCCCTTTCTGCAAATGGGGGATATACTTGTCTCAATTCAGAAGTGTTGCACAGAGATTTAGGAGTCTATCTGTATAATATCAGGGCAAGAGACCAAGTAAAAGAATCATCAAAAGGTAGAGCATATTTAGCCTCCTGGTTAACTTCTTTATTTGGATGTCCTAAAGGCACCTTTGTCTTGACATTTCCCAAACTGAACCCATCCTTTCTGCGGAAGCCTGTGCCTCTCCATCAGTGACACTACTTTCTACTCAATTGCCTAAACCACAAACTGACCTGGGAGTGAACTGTCTTAGACTTGCCCCTCACTTCTCAAATCCAATTGATGAAAACATCTGTTGATAACACTCAACCATTTTTCTATTTCTCACATCTTTTCTGTCCTGGCTCCTGTGGCTTAGTGGAGGCCTCATCATGTCTTCCTGGACTGTTGCAGTTGTTTCCCATCTTACTCCTTAACAAGGCAATTTTAAGCAACATTTTGTGTCTAAGTATATATACCTTTTTCCAGTGAAAGGGCCCATACCTTTTTTCAGGTTCTTAAAGGAATCTGTGACACAAAAGGATGGTAAGAACCATTGCTTTAATCCACCGTGCTTAGTAGCTTCTAGAGTAAAGTGTCCCTCTAACATGCTACTCCCCCAACTCCACGGTCCCTTCATGATCTGGCCCCTGACCACATCTCAGCTCATTTACTACCTCCGTACTCCAGCCATAATAAAATGCATCCCATACACATTTAGCTGTCAAGATCCATTTCTTCTTACTTGCTTGTACCATTGCTAAAATTCCTTTCTCCCTTTGTTTCTGGTGCAGACTCAACTTATTCCCCCAAGATTCAGCCCTTGTCTTTATGATTCTTTTTCTGATCCCCAACTCGGTGATGAGTACAGACTCATCACAGCCAGCCCCTCTAGTGCTTTGCTGCATCTTTGCCCCTAGATTACACTTGTGAGCAGTGACTGTGCTTGACCATCTCTGTGTTCTTGGCACCTACTGCACAGCATGCACTTAGTAAATGTTTGATGAATAAGTCAAGGACACCTAAAACACTTTTGAATAGGTCCTTTGGTACAAAGCAGATTTCAGACTCAAGGCAGAGGATATGTTGGTGGCAAAAACTCAGTAAGATTGGGTATGAAGTTTTAGCCCTGGATGGTATTCACTTAAATGTGTTTTAAAATTGAGCTCTGAGTCACCTTTGAGCCAAAGGGGAATGCTTTGAGCAGAGTCTGAAGCCAGGACTCTAGGGCATTCTTGACTGCTTCTGCCCAGTGACTCTAGCTGGGCTTGGCCTCTCTAACCACTTTGTGCCTTGTGTGTACAGATTCTAAAAGGAAACAGCTGAGCCTCAAGATGAACATTAGAGGCCTGCTGAAGCTTGTAAACACTTTATCCTTAAATGAAAAATTATTTATAACATCTTTTGTCTTATATGGGTTCATTATAGCTACAGATGTCTTTTCCTGGCCTTTGATCTTTGAGTGTTGGGACGGTGAAAACTTAATAGTAGGAAATCTTTAGCATTTGGCTTTTTAAAATGACCATTTATTGTGGACCTATTAGGTACCAGGCATAGTACTAAACTCTCATACATTATTTCTTATCCTTAAACAACTCTCCAAAGTACAATCCCTACTTTACATATGAGCAAACCGATTGAGTGGTGCCCTAGTTCACACACAGCTAATAAGTAATAAACCCCGGGTTGTAAATGTAAGTCTGTTTTGACTTAGATAACTCATTTTTGCCTCCCCAGCATTCCTTCCTTATTCTGGCAATTAAGCCCAGTTTTCTCCTTTGGGGGAAGTGGCCATCTATCTTGGTGTAGAGGTGGGTTGACCATATGGCTTCATCTCCCCCAGCACAGGGATGGAGGGGTAGGTGACCCAAGCAGGGCCAATTGTAGTGCTTTTTCATGGAGTTGAGGGAGAAAGTGACAAAGAATGAAAATATCTCTTTTAAGATTACAAGCATTAGGAATAATGTGAGCCTGGAACACTGCCTTCTGTTTACATCTTCCACAACTAGCCTTTATTGCATGTGAAAAATATGAAAATTCCATAATAATTTAATAGCAGATACACAAAGGCATCTATTGAGGGCCTACAATGTGCAAGGGAGAGAGTTCTAGACACTTTATGTACATTTTCATTATTCAGTCTTTACACATGTATAATTTCTAACTTGAGAAAAGGAGAATGTATCAGTCAGGATAGGCTAGGTTTTGCTGCAATGATAACCCCCAAATCTCAGTAATTTAACAAAAGTATACTTATTGCTCATATGTCCAACAGGGATTGACAGCAGAACTCTGTTCATGCATGGTGACTGGTGAACACTAATAGACTAATAGAAATTCTATCACCGCCAGGTGCGGTGGCTCACACCTGTAATCCCAGCACTTTGGGAGGCCAAGGCGGGCGGATCACCTGAGGTCGGGAGTTCGAGACCAGCCTGACCAACATGGAGAAACCCTGTCTCTACTAAAAATACAAAATTAGCCCGGCGTGGTGGCGCATGCCTGTAATCCCAGCTACTAGAGAGGGTGAGGCAGGAGAATCACTTCAACATGGGAGGCAGAGGTTGCAGTGAGCCAAGATCGCGCCAGTGCACTACAGCCTGGGCAACAAGAGTGAAACTCCGTCTCAAAAAAAAAGAAAAAAAAATCCATTACCAAGACTCTACTTTTTTTTTTTTGAGTTGCTCTCTTTTTTTGCCCAGGCTAGAGTGCAGTGCAATGGCATGATCTCAGCTCACTGCAACCTCTGTCCCCCAGGTTCAAGTGATTCTCCTGACTTAGCCTCCTGAGTAGCTGGGATTACAGGTGTGCACCACCACACCCAGCTAATTTTGTATGTTTTAGTAGAGACGGGGTTTCACCATGTTGACCAGGCTGGTCTTGAACTCCTGACCTCAGGTAATCCGCCAGCCTCAGCCTCCCAAAGTACTAGGATTACAGGCATAAGCCACCGCGACTGGTCACCAAGACTCTACTTTCAAGGATCATTTCCATAGTTTGTTACTAGAGAAGTCTCTCTGAATGTGTAGAGCATCAATGTGTTAAATAAAAAAAGTTCCATCACTGAGTCAGGGGAAGGCATATGACCAAAATATACCTTGGCTCTTAAAGCTTAGAGTGTCACACATCACTTCTCTCTTTTCATTGCCCAAAGCAAGCCACATGGTTGCAGCTAATTTTATAGAGGTGGAAAAGTACAATTGTACTATGTGCCTGAATGGGGATAAAACTGGTTAAGTTTGGTGACTCACAATGACAGCATCACTGAAGAAATAGTCCATTTCTGGGTAGACTTAATTCATCACTTTTGGTTGGTACCCATTACTTAACCATTTGAGACCTTCAGTCTAAAATTTGGAATGTAATAGCTAAACATTCATTCCCGTTTCAGTGTTTCAGTAGGGATTCTCTGAATGTGGTTGGAGGTGAACATAATCTGGTGGTAATACAAGCACTGAGCTTAGTCCCTGTAGCCCACCCTGTGGGGTGGTTGTGAGGATTAAAATGTGTATGCAAAGGGCCTGGCATACACTACAGCCTAGATAAATGTTAGCTGTTGTGGGTTAGGGAAGAAATGGTAGTAGATGAAAGACTTATGTACACTCCCAGTCCTGACTTCCCACATTCCTTCCCATTCTGTAATCTGGCATCAGCCCTCCCCATCTGAATGTGGCTGCTTCCAAAGGTGACCTGTGTGCTCTCAGTCATGAAGTTCAGGGTTTCCCTACAGGCCTTACCTTGCTGAGGTCTTCCATACCAATATGATCCTGAAAAACAACCCATTTACTGAAACTGACTTCCCTGACACCTCTCTCTTGTTTCTCTTAACTTTTGGACTACCTAAAAATATATGTAATATTTGATAAATACAAAAGGATATATGTAACATACATTATGAAATTCAATAATAAAATGAACACTCAAACCCACCGCCTAACCTAATAATGATCCCATCTCTCTACCTTCCCCAGAGGTAATCAGTGTCTTGATTTTATTTTATTTTTATTTTGAGACAGAGTCTTGCTCTGTCGCCCAGGCTGGAGGGCGGTGGTGTGATCTCAGCTCATTGCAATCTCCACCTCCTGGGTCCAAGCGATTCTCATGCCTCAGCCTCTTGAGTACCTGGGACTACAGGCGCCCACCACCATGCCTGGCTAATTTTGTATTTTTAGTAGAGATAGGGTTTCACCATATTGGCCAGGCTGGTCTCGAACTAATGACCTCAAGTGATCCGCCTGCCTCAGCCTCATAAAATGCTGAGATTACAGGCATGAGCCACTGTACCCGTACTTAAATGTGATATCTCATTCCTACCCCTCCATTGTTTCCTATACCCCATCCTCCTCCAGCTTGATTATCTTATCTCTGATTAATGTCACCATTATCCTCATAGTTACCCAAGCCACAAACCTCAGTCATCCCAGATTCTTTCCTCATCCACAAGCTCAAACATTCTGCTTCTGCAGTGTCTCATATCAGCCCCTCTTCATTTTCATGGCTCCTCCCCGTCTTACTTCTTCCTCTTCTCCTTCTTCTTTTTTCCTGCCATTCAAAGTGTGATAAGTGATTCAGCAACATTAGCGTCACCTGGAAACCTAACAGAAATGCAGACTATTGGCCAGGCGTGGTGGTTCACGCCCGTAATCCCACCACTGGGAGGCCGACGCGGGCGGATCACTCAAGGTCAGGAGTTCGAGACCACCCTGGCCAACATGGTGAAACCCCTGTCTCTACTAAAGCTACAAAAAAATTAGGCGTGGTGGCGCATGACTGTAATCCCAGCTACTCAGGAGGCTGCAGCACGAGAATCGCTTGAACCCAAGAGGCAGAGGTTGCAGTGAGCCAAGATCGTGCCACTGCATTCCAGCCTGGGCAACAGAGTGAGATTCTGCCTAAAAAAAAAAAAAAAAAAAAAAAAAAAAAAAAAAATGCAGACTATTGGGCCCTACCTCAGATCTACTCAGTCAGATTCTGCATTTTTTTTTTTTTTTTTCTGAGACAGAGTCTCGCTCTGTCGCCCAGGCTGGAGTGCAGTGGCACGATCTTGGCTCACTGCAAGCTCCACCTCCCAGGTTCACACCATTCTCCTGCCTCAGCCTCCCAAGCAGCTGGGATTACAGGCGCATGCCACCACGCCCAGCTAATTTTTGTATTTTTAGTAGAGATGGGGTTTCACCGTGTTAGCCAGGATGGTCTCCATCTCCTGACCTCATGATCTGCCCGCCTCGGGCTCCCAAAGGGTTGGGATTACAGGCGTGAGCCACTGCGCCCGGCCAGAATCTGCATTTTAACAAGATTCCTGTATAACTCATATGCACATTAAAGTATAACAGGCTGTCATGGTTGCTTATGCCTATAATCCCTGCACTTTGGGAGGCTGAGGCAGGAGGATTGCTCAAGGCCAGGAGTTCAAGACTAGTCTGGGCAACATAGTGAGACCTCATCCTCTACAAAAAAAAAAAAAAAAGAAGAAGAAGAAGAAGCTGGGTATGGTGGTGCACACCTGTAGTTCTACTCGGGAGACTGAGGTGGGAGGATCGCTTGAGCCCAGGAGGTCGAGGCTGCAGTGAGCCATCACAGCTCCACTGCACTCTAGCCTGGGTGACAGAGCAAGACCGTGTCTCTGAAATAAACAAATACAGTAAAATAAGCAGTACCCTAGTTGAGTCTCAATCTGGATAGCTGTAAGTCTTCATCAGTTTATAACCTATGCCCCATTGTCAGTGCCACTCAAGCCTGGCTGCATATCAGAATACCTCAGAAATCTTTAAGTTTTCATTTATCTTTTCATGATTTATAACATTTACTAGTTGTTTTTCAATATAGAAATACCAAGAAGAGGCCAGACGTGGTGGTTCATGCCTGTAATCCCAGCACTTTGGGAGTGCAAGGCAGGCAGATCACCTGAGGTCAAGAGTTCAAGACCAGCCTGGTCCACATGGTGAAACCCCATCTCTACTAAAAATACAAAAATTAACAAGGTGTGGTGGCACATGCCTGTAATCCCAAGCTACTCGGGAGGCTGAGGCAGGAGAATGGCGTGAACCTGGGAGGCGGAGCTTGCAGTGAGCTGAGATCCGGCCACTGCACTCCAGCCCGGGCAACAGAGCGAGACTCCGTCTCAAAAAAAAAAACAAAAAACAAAAAAAACAAAAAAGAAATACAAAGAAGGAACTTTAAATTGGCCCATGGCTTACCCAGGTAGCTCCAAATGACATATATTTTTTAAATTATTTGTTTGTTTATTTTGTAGAGATGGGGTGGGTCTCTTTATGTTGCCCAGACTGGTATCAAACTCCTGGCCTCAAGTGATCTTCCTACCTTGGCCTCCCAAAGTGGTGGGACTAGAGGTGTGAGACATTATTATTATTATTATTATTTGAAGTAGGGTCTCATTCTGTCACCCAGACTGGAGTGCAGAGGCACGATCATGGCTCACTGCAGCCTCGACCTCCCGGCACCCAGGTGATCCTCCCACCTCAGCCTCCCGAGTAGCTGGGAATACAGAAACCAGCCACCATTGCTGGCTAATTTTTGTATTTCTTTTTTTTTAGATGGAGTCTTGCTTGTTTTTATTTCCTGTAAAGAC
>NW_012115711.1:1210663-1214357 GCF_000951035.1 Colobus angolensis palliatus | reverse complement strand
AGCCACTGCACCTGGCCTATATTTAATAATTTTTAACACTACATACTATTCCATTAGATGAATTAATTCCCTATTCATAAGTGCTTTGTTTCCAGTTTTAGCTATTACAAACAATGCTGCAGTGATCATCCCTGTACACATATCTTGGTGAACTTCTGCAAGGATATCCATAGGGTAAATTTATAATGGCAAAATTGCTGGGAGTATCTGTTAGGATGCTTTTGGTTGTGAGTAACGAAATACAATTCCAGCCAGCAGCAGGGTGAGCTAGAGCTACCCAGTTTCTTTCAGTCTTTCCACTTTGCAGTCCATACTTTTTCCAGGGAGTTTTCTATGTATAGACCCATCACTCTGCCTTGATCCCTGGACCAGCAGCATCATTATCATCTCGGAACTTCTTAGAAATGCAAATTATCGAGCAGGTGCGGTGATTCCGCCTGTAATCCCAGCACTTTGGGAGACCTGAGGTCAAGAGTTTGAGACCATCCTGGCCAACATGGTGAAACCCTGTCTCTAGTAAAAATACAAAAATTAGCTGGGTGTGGTGGCACACACCTGTAATCCCAGCTACTGGGGAGGCTGAGGCAGGATAATCGCTTGAACCCGGGAGGCAGAAGTTGCAGTGAGCCAAGACAGCACCAGTGCACTCCAGCCCGGACAACAGAATGAGATTCCATCTAAAAAAAAAAAAAAAAAGACCTAAAAAAAAAAAAAGAAATGCAAATTATCAGTCCCTACCTCAAACCTACAGAATCTGAAACTTGCAGGGGCTGGGGGTAGTGACCAGCAATTTGTGTTTTAACAAACTAAGCAATTCCAATGCATGCTTAAGATAGAAAACAATTGCTTTGGCCAAGGTGACCCTAAGATGGCTGCCAGTGGCAATGGAGGCTGTGAGTCTCTTCCTGTAAGTCTAGCAGGAAAGAGAAAACATCTGACCCAGCATTCCAAGCAGGACTCCCAAGACTTGCCCTAATTGGCTTGTTTAGGTCACAAGTCTTCCCCTGAACTAATAATGTCTGTGACCAGAAGAAGTGGGAGTAGGATCAATTTACTCCCAAATACACGGGCTACAAGTGGAAGGAATGGACACACAATAAAAATTTAGGAATTGTTAGGAGGAAAAAGTGGGGAACGATTGCTGAGAAGGTACTAGCAAAGCCTACAACATTTAGTTAAGGGGTATGTGTGATATACATATATATACACACACACACACACACACACACAAACACACATACATATACACACACACACATACACACACACACACACATATATATATCTCCAAACTGTACCCTCAAAAGATTGCACTTGCTTACAGTCCCACTAGCAGCATATGACAGTATGTTTCTTCATACCCTCACTAGCCCTGTATGTAATCAGACTTTAACAATTGTCCCAATCTAATAAGAAAAGATGGTATTGTATTGTTTTGATTTCTATTTCTTTAATCATGGATGAGGATGAATATATTTTCAAATCACTGTTGATGTGTGTAGGTCTTTCTCTGTAACTACTTGCTTATTTCTTAGCTCATTTATTATGGGGTTTTGCCTTTGTTTTAAAAAATAGATTTTTCTTTTCTTTCTTTCCTTCCTTTTTTTTTTTTTTTTTTTTGTGTGTGTGTGTGATACAGAGTTTCGCTCTGTTGCCAAGGCTGCAGTTCAGTGGTACCATCTCGGCTCACAGCAACCTCTGCTTCCTGGGCTCAAGTGATCCGCCCACCTCAGCCTCCCAAAGTGCTGGGATTACAGGTGTGAACCACCATGCCCAGCCTTAACAGATTTTTCTGAACTCCTCATAAATTAAAGAAACTAGCCTTTTGTCATATATGTTGTAAATATGTTTTCCCAGTTTTGCTGATCTTTTGAATTTGTTCATGGTATTTTTTACCTCCTGAAGCTTTGAACTTCCATACAAATTTATCAATCTTTTTCTTTATAACATCTGAGTTTGAGATTCTGCTTTAAAAAGGCCTTCCCTGCCGGGTGCGGTGGCTCAAGCCTGTAATCCCAGCACTTTGGGAGGCCGAGATGGGCGGATCACGAGGTCAGGAGATCGAGACCATCCTGGCCAAAACGGTGAAACCCCATCTCTACTAAAAAAATACAAAACCTAGCCGGGTGAGGTGGCGGGCACCTATAGTCCCAGCTACTCGGGAGGCTGAGGCAGGCGAATGGCATGAATCCAGGAGGCGGAGCTTGCAGTGAGCTGAGATTCGGCCACTGCACTCTAGCCTGGGCGACAGAGCGAGACTCCGTCTCAAAAAAAAAAAAAAAAAAAAAGAAAAAGGCCTTCCCTGGCCGGGCGTGGTGGCTCACGTCTGTAATCCTAGCACTTTGGGAGTCCGAGGTGGGTGGATCACTTGACGTCAGGAGTTTGAGACCAGCCTGGCCAAGGTGGTGAAACCCTGTCTCTACTAAAAATACAAAAATTAACCAGGTGTGGTGGTGGGCGCCTGTAATCCCAGCTACTCGGGAAGCTGAGGCAGGAGAATCACTTGAACCCAGGAGACAGAGGTTGCAGTGAGCTGAGATCATGCCACTGCACTCCAACCTGGGCAACAGAATGAGACTCTGTCTCAGAAAAAAAGGCCTTCCCCATTTCTAGAGTACAAATAAGTACATTAATATTTTCTTCCCAAATTATTATGTTTTCACTTTTTTCTACTTTCACATCTGATATACCTGGAATTATATTTTGGTATAAGGAGTGAGATAAAGATAATTCCCCCACCCCTTCACTACCAACTAGCCAGTTATCTGAGCACCATTTTCTCCATTGATTTCAACTGTGGCCGTTATGATAATGATTTTTTTAATGTACGTGAGTCTACTTATGGAATCTATTTGTTCCATTGACCTAATTCTTATTTTTTTTTCTTTTTTTTTTAGACGGAGTTTTGCTCTTGTCACCCAGGCTGGAGTGCAATGGCACAATCTAGGCGTGAGCCACCACGCCTGGCCTCAATATTTAATAGGATGGAAAAACAGGAAACTGAAATAAAAATTCTCCTTTAGAAAAGGGAGTTCTGGGCCGGGCGCAGTGGCTCAAGCCTGTAATCCCAGCACTTTGGGAGGCCGAGACGGGCGGATCACGAGGTCAGGAGATCGAGACCATCCTGGCTACCACGGTGAAACCCCGTCTCTACTAAAAACTACAAAAAACTAGCCGGGCGAGGTAGCAGCGCCTGTAGTCCCAGCTACCCGGGAGGCTGAGGCAGGAGAATGGCGTGAACCCGGGAGGCGGAGCTTGCAGTGAGCTGAGATCCAGCCATTGCGCTCCAGCCTGGGCGACAGAGCAAGACTCCGTCAAAAAAAAAAAAAAAAAGAAAAAGAAAGAAAAAGAAAAGGGAGTTCTGGTGTTGAGACAATCATCTATCCTTTTGGAAAAAATTAAGTTGTATCCCTCCATCATATCAAATTAACTAAAATAAACTCTAAAAGTATTCTCAGTATTCTAGAAGCTGGGAACAAGACAAAGTCTGTACTCTCACAGAGCTTACACTCTAAGGGGAGAATAACCATGAACAAATAAACAAATTAAATAACTTCAGAGGGAGATGATTTTTGAAGAAAATAATCAAGATAATGAAATAGGGCAGGCCGGGCGCGGTGGCTCAAGCCTGTAATCCCAGCACTTTGGGAGGCCGAGACGGGCGGATCACGAGGTCAGGAGATCGAGACCATCC
>NW_012115711.1:1204647-1206613 GCF_000951035.1 Colobus angolensis palliatus | reverse complement strand
GAGACTCCGTCTCAAAAAAAACAAATGAAATAGGGCATATCTTGGCAGAGAGGGGAGTGGCTAATTCAGTTAGGGTGGCCATGGAAGGCCTCTTTGAAGAAGCAATATTTGAGTTGATCTCTGAAGGTGTCAGCCATAGGAAGATGTAGGGGTAGAGAGTTCCAGATAGGAGAAATGCAAAGGTTCTGAGGAGGAAATTAGTTTAAGGTAGATTAAAGATCTAAATGGAAAGTATCATAACAGACAAAAAAGATAATATGGTTGTTACTTTGGATAAGGAAAGTCTAAAACAATAAACAAAGCAGCAAAACCATAGCAGAAAAGATTGATATGAGTATAAACTATATAAACACTGAAAACTTCTGCATGATAACAAACCATAAACAAGTGACATACTATGGGAAAATATTAGCAACATACATTTTAGACAAAGGATTAATATCTACAAATATAAATGACTCCTACAACTCAACATGGAAAAGACAATGCTGTAAGAAAAAATAGGCAAAGGTTACAAATAATTCATAGAGGATGGGCCAATAATAAACATAATATGAAAAGATGTTCAACTTCATTAGTGACGGGGGAATGCAAATTAAAAACAAATAAACAAACATGAGTTATTTTTCATCAATCAGATTGTAAAACAATCCAGAAGACTGGACACAGTGGCTCACGCCTGTAATCCCAGCACTTTCAGAGGTCGAGGCGGGTTGATCACCTGAGGTCAGGAGTTCGAGAGCAGCCTGGCCAACATGGCAAAACCCCGTCTCTACTAAAAATACAAAAATTAGGTGGGCATGGTGGCACACGCCTGTAATTCCAGCTACTCGGGAGGCTGAGGCAGGAGAATCGCTTGAACCTGGGAGGCGGAAGTTGCAGTGAGCCAAGATCGCGAAATTGCACTCCAGCCTGGCAGAAAGAGCCAATCTCCGTTTCCAAAAGAACAAACAAACAAACAAAACAACCTGAATGCCAGGGTCCTAGGAAATGTGAAGATACACTGCTGATGGTATTGAAAAATTGGCACAGTGCCTTTGAAGGGCAATTTGGCAGTATGTATTAAAATTGAAAATATTTATACTCCATGACTCAGTAACCTTCTTTTGAGTGTCCATCTAGAGAAACATGACTGGGCACAAAGAGGTCCCTATGGCGATGTTCACTGCAGCCCTGTGATAGTGAAAAATTAAGACCACTTTAAATATCCATTAAGGGAGAGGAGAAATAGGTTATGACTGCCTCCTTCCCCAGTGATGGAATTCCCTGCAGTAGTTAAAAAGAAGAAAGTTGGCTGGGCACAGTGGCTCACGCCTGTAATCCCAGCACTTTGGGAGGCCGAGGTCGGCGGATCATGTGGTAAAGAGACCGAGACCATCCTGGCCAACATGGTGAAATCTCGTCTCTACTAAAAATACAAAAATCAGCTGGGCGTGGTGGCGCAAACCTGCAGTCCCACCTACTCAGGAGGCTGAGGCAGGAGAATCACTTGAACCTGGGAGGTGTAGGTTGCAGTGAGCCGAGATTGCACCACTGCACTCCAGCCTGGCAACAGAGCAAAACTCCGTCTCAAAAAAGAAGAAAGCTGATTTTTTTTGTTTTTTTGGTAGAAAGATCTCCAAGACTTATTGTCAACTGAAGAAAGCAGTTGGCTGCCTAATATGATCGAACAGTACGATCCTGTTCATGTGAAAATGATAGCCACACCAACCTCCATATTTCTGTGTTACTATCCTGCCGCTACCCACCTCCACCCCCACTCCCAGTGGAGAGGATTTTGGTTTGAGCAGTGAGGATGTTTGAGTGGCTGTAATCCCAGTTCACCTCACAATTACCACCAAGTAGGCATGGGAGTCTGCTACATAATTGGTGAGGCCCAGTACAATATGAAAATGGAATGGAGAGCCTCACGTTCAAAAAGCAGAGGACGAAGCGGGGTGCAGTGGCTCATGCCTGTAATCCCAGC
>NW_012115711.1:1199875-1200262 GCF_000951035.1 Colobus angolensis palliatus | reverse complement strand
TTTTGAGACAGAGTCTCACACCAGGCTGGAGTGCAGTGGCACAATCTTGGCTAACTGCAACCTCTGCCTCCCAGGTTCAAGTGATTCTCCTGCCTCAGCCGACTGATTTTTGTATTTTTAGTAGAGACGGGGTTTCAGCATGTTGGCCAGGCCAGTCTCAAACTCTTGACCTCAAGTGATCCACCTGCCTTGGCCTCCCAAAGTGCTGGGATTACAGGCGAGAGCCACTGCGCCCGGCGAAAATAATATTATTAATATATCATGATCATAAGATTTTTCTGACTCCCTTTTCTGCACATTCAATTATTTGGTCATCAACATTTTTAGCAACTTCATTTTTTTTTTTTTTTTTTTGAGACGGAGTCTCGCTCTGTCGCCCAGGCTGGA
>NW_012115711.1:1195705-1199410 GCF_000951035.1 Colobus angolensis palliatus | reverse complement strand
TTGAGACGGAGTTTCACTCTTGTTGCCCAGGCTGGAGTGAAGTAGTGTCATCTCGGCTCACTGCAACCTCCGCCTTCTGGTTTCAAGTGATTCTCCTGCCTCAGCCTCCCGAGTAGCTAGGATTACAGGTGCCCGCCACCACACCCAGCTAATTTTTTTGTGTTTTTAGTAGAGACGGGGTTTCACCATGTTGGCCAAGCTGGTCTCGAATTCCTGACCTCGTAATGCGCCCACCTTGGCCTCCCAAAGTGCAGGGATTACACACGTGAGCCACTGTGCCTGGCCAAGTTCATTTTTTTTTTTTTAAGACAGGGTCTCATTTTGTTGTCCAGTCTGGAGTACAGTAGTGGGATCACAGCTCACTGCAGCCTTGACCTCCTGGGCTCAAGGAATCCTCCCAATTCGGCCTCGTCAGCAGGTGGGACTACAGGTGTGCCCCACCATGCCTGGCTAATATTTTTTTTTTTTTTTTTTTTTTTGAGACAGCGTCTCACTCAGTTGCTCAGCCAGGAGTGCAATGGTGAGATCATGGTTCACTGCAGCCTTGACTTCAAAAGCTCGAGCAATCTTCCCACCTCAGCCTCAGTAGCTGGGACTTCAGGCACGAACCACTACACCCAGCCAATTTTTTGTTTTTTAATTTTTAGTAGAGATAGGGTCTCACTTTGTTGCCCAGACTGGTCTCAAACTCCTGGGCTCAAGCAATTCCCCGCTTCAGCCTCCCAAAGTGTTGGGAGTATAAATATAATTCATTGCACCTGGCCTGTCTCTTCAATTACAGGGAAGAAACTTTTATATTGTCTTCTTCATTGATAATTTATCTGAAACTTTTCATCTAATGTGTCTATTGTGACAATCTTCAATTTTAATTTCTATTTCTAAATCCTTGGATATTTGTTTTGCTGTGTTGCACCAGTTTTTAAAACCAGAGATTCTAAACTCTTCGAAAAAATATAATAATCCCCTCATATACTTTACTGCAATGTTCATGGGTACTCGTTTATTTCATAATCATTTCCTTGCAAAATTTACTGCATGAGTGCCAGCAGTTCCTGTCCCAGTGTGCAGGCCAAAGCGTTAATCTTTGTACAGATCCTACAAGGACAGGCCCTGGTGACAGAACAAGCTTGCCTCTCACAACAGGTCTCCTCACTGTTCCTGCGCAGAGGCCCTCCTCTCTCCCTGGTCTATGGCCACTGCTACCTGTGCTGCTGCTTCTGCTACTGGCTGCCACCGTAGTCACTGGCTCAACGTCCCCCTCTGGGCCCTGATGTCCCCCTCTGGTGTGTTTCTGCACACCAGGCGGCCTATCTAACTGCTCGGTGGCATGCACATTGTCTGCAGTGCCCAAAGGCTATGGGTGCTGCCACTTAGCATATTCCTTCTGCTCACGTGCATGATCCATTGTCACAGTGGACTACACTTAGAAAAGACAAGCTCAAAGATAAAATTATCAATTTCAAGACAGCCACAGCATTACATTAAACCAAGCCTAAGGCCCCTTCTAGGAGCAGAGCTCTGTGAACCGGCACGTCCATGAAGCTGGCCCTGGAGGCATGGGTTGGTGTTCTCCATTGCTCAGTTTGGCACCTGGGGCACCATCCTGCTAGTTTTTATTTCAAGTGTGTGCAAACCACGTTTTGTTTCTGTGTTTCAAATTATGCAAAGAACCATTAATTGATTACCTTCCCATTACATTTATACACCAGTTGCTGTTAAATCCACACTAGTGGTATAAAGGAGTGGTTAAGAGCCTGGACTCTGAGCCTGTATCACCAGGAACCCCTGCTAGGATACAAACTAGCTAAGTGACCTCCAGCAAGTGAATTAAAGTTTCTGTACTCAGCTTCATCATCCATACAATGGTAATAGTATTGATATCTACTTCATATGGTTGTTCTAAGGTTTCAGTGACTTAATGCTTCTAGCGAGTTTGTAACAGTGCTTAGCACAGTAAGTTCTCAGATAACGTTATTTTGTATTATTTTGTCTCTTGTTTTTACTGTTCTTGTACTTTCAAGTCTGTTTCAGAGGACACCTGTTTTTCCTCATGTAAGTTTCCTCCCAAATCCTCCCTTTTCCACTCATGTATTTTATAGTTCACTGTAGCCCTCATCTTTTTTTTTTTTTTTTAACCTCAATAGCTATAACATATATGTAGAGAAATGAATTGGAAAAGATCCTGCTGAGGTTCCCTCTAGAGAGGTAAGCAGGCACTGAATGCCCTGTCACGGGGAAACTTCAACCTGGCTGTTTGAATGTTTATAATGGGAATGCCTTTACATTACAATGGGATGGAACTGAATCTGTGTTATTTAAAATAAATGTTTACAATTGTTAAATGCAGTTGGGGTGGGGGAGGTAGGCTTCCAGGGCAGCCTGGTGCTGTGGCAGCCACGTCCCATCATGGACTGCATCCTCTGAGACTGGACCAGTCCACACATTTCCAGGGCAGCAGTCATCTGCCTCCCATCCTTAGCAGTGGCAAGACTTCCTTTGTCAGCAAATCTGGTTCAGACCCCTGGCAGCTTTGCCTTTCGCAATATCCTTTGTCCACTCCCCACCTCTCAAAGACACTGGGGAGGAATTTTAGGAGTCGGGGTAGGTACCACTGTACCTAGGTCCAATGCTACCTCTTGTGAAGCCTTTCCTCACACACCCACTGAATGTGTTTGAATTAACTGTGACTGCCTCTTTGTTCCCAGACCTCTAGGTAGCACTTAGGGTTTGACCTTTTCCAGCCTCGTTGTTTTGTTAATTTAGTAGATCGTCTATTCCCTAAGGGTACACACGGGGTCTCTAATTCAAGCTTGGAGACCCTGACCCCAACCTGTAACCCGCCCAGTCCTCTTGCCCCCATGTAGGGCTTTAGCACTCCCTTTTTTTTTTTTTTTTTGAGATAGAGTCTCGCTCTGTCACCCAGGCTAGAGTGCAGTGGTGCGACCTCAGCTCACTACAACCTCCACCTCCTGGGTTCAAGAGATTCTCCTGCCTCAGCCTCCCTAGTAGCTGGGACTACAGGTGCGTGCCACCACACTCAGCTAATTTTTGGAATTTTAAGAAAAAACGAGGTTTCACCATGT
Source organism: Colobus angolensis palliatus (assembly GCF_000951035.1). Taxonomy (NCBI): domain Eukaryota; kingdom Metazoa; phylum Chordata; class Mammalia; order Primates; family Cercopithecidae; genus Colobus; species Colobus angolensis. The sequence goes on along the minus strand of NW_012115711.1, from coordinate 1,196,327 downwards.
TGGCCAGGATGGTCTCGATCTCTTGACCTCATGATCTGTCTGCCTAAGCCTCCCAAAGTGCTGGGATTACAGGCATGAGCCACCACGCCCGGCCAACACTCTTGGTTCCTTTTGCCCTTGTCCCTAGCTAGCTCTTTTCGTTATTCAGGTCTCAGCTCCTGTCACCTTCTCTGAGAAGCCTTCCTTGACTACCTTATCTAAAACAGACTGCTTTCCTTTCAAATCATTCTCTATCTCATAACTGGTCTTACTTTCCTGATAGCACTCACTGCAATCGGAAATTCTCTGATTTGCCTCACTTTTTATCCGTCTCCCTTGCTGGAAATGAGTCACAGGAGAGCGGGGACTTGTCTGTTTTGTTTACCCCTAAATCCCCAGTGCCTAACAGTAGGTGTTCAAGAAAATATGTGAATGAAATTCACCTACTAATGAAATTTTATTTGATCATTGACTGTTTCCGCCAGTAGACTGTCAGCTCCATGCAGGCCAGAGCCTTATCTGGGGTACCTCAAAATCCTCAGCACCTAGCACAGTGCATGGTGCATAGTAGATCAATAAAGAACGTTGGGTGGCCGGGTGCGGTGGCTCATGCCTGTAATCCTAGCACTTCGGGAGGCCGAGG
>NW_012115711.1:1190687-1193985 GCF_000951035.1 Colobus angolensis palliatus | reverse complement strand
CACGTTGGCCAGGCTGGTCTCGAACTCCTGACCTCGTGATCCGCCCGCCTCGGCCTCCCAAAGTGCTGGGATTACAGGCATGAGCCACCGCGCCTGGCTGTTTTTTTTTCTTAAAGACGTCTCACCCTTCCTCCCCCAAACCATATAAGCTTCAGGTCCCATTAAACCTGGACCTTTCAGTGCAGTGGTTCAGGCCTGTAATCTCAATGCTTTTAGAGGATCTCCTGAAACCAGGAGTTTGAGACCAGCCTGGGCAATATAGCGAGGCCTGGGCTCTACAAAAAATCAAAAATAACCGAGTGTGGTGGTGTGCGCCTATAGTCCCAGCTACTCAGGAGGCTCTGGCGGAAGGATTGCTTGAGTCCAGGAGTTCTAGGATGAAGTGAGCTATGATCTCCCAGCCTGAGTTGACAGAGTGAGACCTTGTCTCTAAAACAAACATTAAAAAAAAAAAAAGAAAAACCCTAAACCATCCTCTGGGTAAGTCACAAATATGAGACTCAGCTACTCCTGCTCAAATACCTTCTTTTCTTTTTACTAACTGCATACAATCTAAACTCTCTTGCATTTCGCAATCTTTCATGTTTTGACCCTTTACTGTTTGACCTCCTACCTCTCTCTTCTGTTCTCCTTGTTCCAACAATATTCAACTTTTAGTAAATATTTTTCTATGTGCCCCCATGAATTTTACACGTTGATCCTTTTGAGTACAATGTTCTCGCTTGTTTATTTAAGTGAACTTATATCCTCCATCTCTCCCTGCCGTCTTTCTTACAGCAGCTGCAAGCAGCTTGTAAGGCTCTTTTGTAGCTTCGTGTTGCATTTTGCAAAGGTCATTTTGCAGGTGGTACTTGTGTGCTTCCTGCGCCTTCTATTCCAATTGTTTACTCGCAACTTTGTTTCCTGTACTAGCAGATGCCCTCCCACTCCCAGAGGCCCTATTTTCACCATTGCATCCCCAGGGCCTAACCCACCATCACTGGTTAGTAAATTGTGTGCACGCACACATTTACTTTTTAAAGCAATGGGACCCTTTAAGAAAATGAAATAGTAAGATAACTCCTAGAGAATTTTCTAGAATGTTTGAGAAAACCTAGGCCATCTTGAAGCATATGTATTAAGCTCCACTAACCCAGCAAAGCTCCACTAACTCAGCCTTTCCTCTTATCCCCTATCCCCTCTCCTCAGGCTATAGTCAGAAAATTGTGGGACAGGTGCAAACAAATCCTTGAACTGTATTTGAACTGAAGTGAAACAGTAGGGTCAAAGAAGAGTTCAGAGGGAGTTGTGGAGTTGGCAGCGCTTTAGAGAGGAACTACACTGAGGGCCTGAGGACAGAACGCGGGTAGCACAGGGCGCAAGGTTCAACGTCCCTGCTCTGGGACTCAAGTCACTTGGCTTCTCGAAGCCCCTGCCTTCATTTGGTGATAATCACAGGGCTTCCTTCAAAGCGGTAAGAACGCAGAGACCGTGGGAAAGAGCCCAGCCCGCCGAAGGTGCTCAATGAACAGGAGCCGCGGTGAGTACTCCGCCTCTACCCCGGCTGAAGCCCGCCCCCGCCGCCACCTATTAATTTTGTAGTTTGGAGTCACCGAGTTCACTTCCTCTCATAGGAGGAGAAGGCTGGGGAGGAGGAGTGTGCGAGTCGGGGTAGCTTAACTCCCTGTTTGCCCGGAGGAGGGGGAAGGCTAGGAAGTTTCGGGCCCCACTCAAAATGGAGCCAAACGTCTGCCTCGCCTAAGATGGCGGCTTCTCCGCCTCTAGGCTCAAGGTCTTCAGCGGCGATTGGGCACCTTAAAGAGACTAGCGGGTCCAAAGGTGGCTGAGAACCGCCCTCCTTTCTCAAGGTGGCGCCCCGCCCCCTGGCGGCGTCACCCGGGAGCCGGCGGCTCGCGGTTCCCCGCCTCCGCCGCGCTCACCTCGCGAGCCCAGCCCTCATAAGATGGCGGTTGCCTTGGCTCTCTGGGTAGCGCCGCCACTCTCAACATGGTAGATGTTTACCCCGTATCTCTCCTCCCCTCTCCGCTTTAACTTCCTCGTTGCTTTGAATAAACTTTATTGACTACTCCGAATTGCCTACCACCGCCACTGGGCTTCTCCCAACGACTTTTCGGGCTGTGTGCCTCGGACGTGGCGGCCGGTTCATCTCTTTCCCCGTTGGTTTGCTCGCGACTATCTCCTGCTGGCCCAGCGACGACGCCACTTGCCCGTTCGCCGGGCGGCCGCCAGACTAGGCCCAAGCCGCGGTCTCCAGTAGGCCCGAACGGCTGGGCCGAGGGGAATGTTGTGGAGGAGGCTGCTCTGAAACACCGTCGGGCGACTGGCGACGCGCGACCCAGCAGGGGGCTCCAGGGGAAGGCGAGCGAGGTTCCCGGCGGTACGGGGACTATCCCAGAATTCGACGCGCGCCGCCGTAGGGGCCGGAACTATCGGACGAGCCTCCGCTGAGGCGCCTCGCCGTCCCGGAGCTAGCCCGGCTGCCGGCGTGTCGCTGGGACTGAGCTCCGCGGGCGTGGAGTCCTTGCAGCCCAAAGCATGAGGAGGTCCCTGTAGGATTCTGGACCGAAGACGTTCTTGTCAGGTTTGGGGCGTGAGGAGGTTCCTGTCAGTTGGGGAAGCGTTAAGATTCCTGTAAGTTTTGGGGGCTGCGAGGGTATTACTGTCAGTTTTAGGATATACTGTGAGGTACCTGAACATTTGTGGGGACTAGGGAGCTCTCATCAGTTTGAGGGGGCTGCAAGGAAACCCTGCCAGTTCCGAGCGATGCAAAAGAATCCTTGCCTAGTTTCAAGAGTGTGAGGAAACTCTAGTCAGTTTGAGGGGTTTTGAATAGATCCTTTTGAGTTTCAGGGATGCAACCAGAACCCTGTCATCTTTAAAGTACAAAACGAGCTGGTCAGTTTAGAGATTTATATTTATTTCAGTTTTGGGCGTGACGAGACTCCTGACTGGTCGGGGAAGGAATGATACTGAGAGTGACGGAAAGGATTATTTAAACTCTCCGAACACGACCCCAAAACTGTGATTTGAGTTGGGCGCCTAGTCTTGTCTGTCTTGTTCGTGGAGGCTTTGAGTAACCTGAAGAGACTTTCAGGGATCCCTTATTTCTCTCTGGTTGGCCCTATTTCGGGGGGTGAGAGGAGGGTCTTGCCTTGAGATACCCCCAGCCTCATTTCCGAGGCTGTGGTTTACGTCATAATAAAGGGAGCCTTGTGAAACGGGTCAGCTAGGAGAGGGTTCAGTGAGAGATGAAAGAAGCTTCCCGAAAAGGCTTCAGGTATTTTCCTGAAACCCGGAA
>NW_012115711.1:1183701-1190582 GCF_000951035.1 Colobus angolensis palliatus | reverse complement strand
GAGGGTGGGGGCTGTGGAAAGCCTGGAAGGCTGAGCGCCGTTCTTTACGTGTGAAAGAAATTCTAAAGGCCGGGTGGACTTTCTCTGGTTGCCCCCTACAGCCGCACCAGCTGTGTTGCATCCCGGCGGCGGTAACTCTCTATTGGAGAACTGAGGGTTGGTGCAAGGGGGTGGGGGGCGGGGGCTGATTCACTCTGTAAAAAGTGTTGTTTGTGCCTAGCCATCGTCCAGAGAGGACGCGTGCTGCCGCCTCCCGCCCCTCTTGACACGACGAACCTGGCCGGCCGCAGAACGCTCCAGGGCCGAGCGAAGATGGCCACGGTGCCGGTGTATTGCCTCTGCCGGCTGCCTTACGATGTGACCCGCTTCATGATCGAGTGTGACATGTGCCAGGACTGGTTTCATGGCAGGTAAGGAGGGCAGGCCAGGCTACACAGGGTGCGGTGGCCAGGTGTGTTCACTTGCTCTCTCTTCCTTTTTCAGCTCTGTTTTTAGATTCCGGCTCAGAACCCCCTCTCCCAGACTCAGGTTCTGCCATTTCTCCTTGCAGACCAGGACCTAGCTGACATTAGCCTCTGGTTTCTCCTTTTCCTGTGTTTTCCCCTATGTATTTCATCTTTGCACCTTTCTTTTGAGTGTTTTTTTTTAGATTTATAAGACCCCCCCTTTTCTTTGTGTCACAAAGTATCATTTTTATATTCCTTTCTATTTTATTTTTTATTTTATTTTTTTCGAGACGGAGTTTCGCCAGTTGCCCAGGCTGGAGTGCAATGGCGCGATCTCGGCTCGCAGCAACTTCCGCCTCCCGGTTTCAAGCGATTTTCCTGCCTCAGCCTCCAAGTAGCTGGGATTACAGGCATGCACCACCCACCACACCCAGTTAATTTTGTATTTTTAGTAGAGACGGTGTTTTTCCATGTTAGTCAGGCTGGTCTGGAACTCCCGACCTCTGGTGATCCGCCTGCCTCGGCCTCCCAAAGTGCTGGGATTACAGGCGTGAGCCACCGCGCCCGGCCATCATTTTTATATTCTGACAATTATGTTTTGCCTCAGACACTGGCTTTGGGTAAAACAGTATTGCTTATTTGAGGTAGTTGAGTCCATAAACAGGGATTTGAGTTGTGGCTTTGTGCTTAGTTTCAGAGTGACCTTGCACAAGTTGCTTTGCTTTTCTGAGCCTCATTGTCTTGATAAATGTGTCAAATATATCTTTTCTGACTTTGCAAAGTAATTTGGATATACTCCATAAATGGAGGCAGAAATGCAACAGTATTTTATTTCTACAGCATTTATCTGCAGAACCATCCAACTAAATTGAATTAAGCAGAATAGATACTGGGTAAAACAAGAGTAAAACCACTGGTGAATTCCTTTCAGTTAACCGTGTGTGCACATAAGCCCCTGTCACCCAGAATTCCGGAGAGGTTAGTATGTGCGATAAAACTAATATCCCATTAGTGGGATTTAAATCTCAGCTATGGAAAGACAACCTTGAGGGGGCTTTGTACACTGGAGCACAACAAAGCAGTATATGGCACCCTCCTCCTGTTGCCTGTTAGATTCTAGAATTTTCAGTTGTCTGGGTCTCCTCCAGAGGAGCTATTTCTTCCTCTTTTTTTTTTTTTTTTTTTTTTTGAGACAAGGTCTCACTCTTGTCACCCAGGCTGGAGTGCAATGGCATGATCTCAGCTCACTGCAACCTCTGCCTCCCGAGTTCAAGCGATTCTTGTGCGTCAGCCTCTGGAGTAGCTGGGAATACAGGTGCACGCCACCACGCCAGGCACATTTTTTTGTACTTTTTTGGTAGAGACGGGATATCACCATGTTGGCCAGGCTGGTCTCAAACTCCCGACTTCAAGTGATCCGCCCACCTCAGCCTCCCACAGTGCCAGGATTACAGGCGTGAGCCACTGTGCCCAGCGAGCTATTTCTGTTTATCACACTCAAGACCAAACTAAAGGTGCTGGTGCTGCTGAAATCCTGCCCTCAGCAGGGACTGCCCCCTTGCCCCATATCCAAATTCATATTTAACTGATCTCTATTGAATATTTATTGTGTGCCCGGCACAGAGTTCTATTTACTGCCTCATGTTATTTAAGAGGGGACAACTCTAGAGGGTGGGACCTTTTCCTTTGCCCTGAAAATAAGTGGGGATTAAGATGTCTTTCAGGATTCCTGGTGTCTTTGCTAGTGCTGATCAAGTCACTTTTCAGCCTAAAATCCTTCTTTCAGTGGTTCGCCTGTGGGATAAAATTCAGTATCCTTTACGTGACAGACAAGATCTTTTGTGATCTGCTTGTTCATTCTCATTTCCTGCCACTCCTCCTCTCTTGTTCTTTATGTCCTAGCAAGACTGAGCTAAAATTTCTGGGAAAATTTTATACTCCTTTATGCCTTTTTGTCTTTTTACATGCAAACTCCCACTAATGCCCTCCCCTTTGCAACTCACAGACTGTGAAAGGGGTAAAAGTCCTTCTTCCTCTTGGTTCCCATTGCACTTTGTATACATCTTTATTAAAAAGTAATTATTTCATCATATCATAGTTATAAATATATCTGTGTCATTCATTAGCCAGAGCTTCCTGAGGGCAGAGATTTTCTTTTCATTTTTGGTATCTCCAGAACCTAGTTCAGTGATAAACATGTAATAAATGCTGAGTACATTTTTGAATGAATTAATGAGTCTTCATGAAAAAAAGCTGTTGACTGGGGCCCTTACTTTGGATTGTATGGGAAATGTGTTTTTTCAGACCTGTAAAATGGGCTCCTGCTATAACTCCTCACTCTGGAAACAGGGAACAGGAATGAATGCTTCCTGAGTGCTTATGTCTGCCAGACCCCGTGACAGGGACTTAAGGAGCACCAATCAACAAGCCTGAAAGTTGGATATTTCTCTTTTAAATAATGTTCTTAATTTTTTCCTGGTTTTATAGTGAGACCTGTTTGTTGTAGAAAATACAGAAAAAGAATAAAGGAGGAAATAAAACTCACCCGAGTCTACTACTGTCTGGCACAATCCACTGTTAAATTTGTTGTTGCAGTATCTCCCATCTTTTGGGTTGGAATATAAACATATATTTTTACAAGATGGGATTGCATTATAAATACCATTTTACAACCTATTTTTTTTCTAGTTAATGTTTTAATGTAATTGCCAGTTCATTAAATATTCAGCTATACTTGATTTCTGATATCCCACGATATGTATGTGTCGCCAGTTAACTTGGTAATTTCCTTTATGGTTGGACATTGTACTTTTTTGAACATTATTTGCCCTTTTTTATATTGTAAATAATGTGAGGAAACTTTGGGGGTTCTGGAAAAGTTTTGCATCTTGATATGAGTGCTGATTAAAACAGAAAAACATTATGGAAAGCATCTTTGCTTAGTAGGTACTTGACATTTATTTATGAAGAGCACCATTGAGGCCTTAAAGAATTCAAAACTTACAAATACAGAACTGGGCTTATGGGCCAGGCCCCTCTTTAATCACATTTCTATGGTGAGTTGTGTGTGTTCCTGTATACACTCTTAACACAAGTTAACCGCCTTAATATTTTTCCATGAAATACACCAAATTTTTAAAAAGTCTTATACTTCTCTCTATGGGCCCCCAGTGAACAAGGAAGCTAGCTGAGAATCAGGTCCTTGGTGGGTGGCTGCTCTTGCTTAGTGCATTGCTCACAGAAACACACCAGGCTTATAGTGTGCCATTTAAGTTTGTACTTCAGCACAACTGAAAATTACTACATACTATGGACTTCTATGGTTGCTTGCAAGAGTTAAGCCAACAAATTTTAAGTCCACAAATGCCTAGAGGTGATAGAAATCTGTTCATATCTCCAATGACTTTTTTTTTTTTTTTTTTTGAGATGAGTCTCACTCTGTTGCCCAGGCTGGAGTGCACTGGCACAATCTTGGTTCACTGCAACCTCTGCCTCCTGGGTTCAAGTGATTCTCCTGCCTCGCCCTTCTGAGTAGTTGGGATTACAGGCGCACGCCACCACGCCCGGCTCATTTTTGTATTTTAGTAGAGACAGAGTTTCACCATGTTGGTCAGGCTGGTTTCAAACTGCTGACCTCGTGATCCACCCACCTTGGCCTCCCAAAGTGCTGGGATTACAGGTGTGAACCACCACGCTCGTCTTCTAGTGACTTTTGTAGGATAGATTTCTTGAAGTCCAGCTAGGGATTATGGAATATAATGCCAAGTTACTTTCTGGAAAGGTTATAACAAGGGAGGCAACTATTCCATTTTGCAGCTGAGAATCTGGAATTCGTGGAGATTAAGTGACTTTCTGAGTGTGGATTTGAACTTTGAATTATTTGATTCCAGAGCCCAGGTTCTCAGAAGTGGGAAAAACATGGTATTGCTTCATTCTTCCTGTAAGAAGATGGATTTTACAAAAATACTTTGATTTGTACAGCGGTGGTTCTCAAACTTTAGCATGTATCAGACTCACTTGGAAGACCTGATAGAACACAAGTTAGGGATGCCCTAGCTACAGTGTTTCTGATTCAGTAGGTAAGCAGGGCCCACCCTTGAGAACCACTGATTTAGAACATTATCCTGTCTTGGTTCCTTCCCCTTCTGCGGAGTGTGATAGCTTCTGATGTTGGGGGATGGATGGACTAACATATCATTACTGTACACCAGTCATTCTCTTCTGTACAGAAAAATTGGAATGAACATTCTTTTTTTATTATTCTTTTTTAATTCCTAAGTGAGCTAACACAGGAGGAACGAACTTCTTAAAATAAAATTCATCAACTGGGAATTTGTTTAAAATGCAATCTCTTGGGCTGGGACTGGGACTCAGCAATCTGTATTTTAACAAACAAGTGATCCTGATTCACCCTAACATTTGAGAATCACTGCTGTACAATAGTGGAGAAAACTAGTTGGCAAGCATTTATTGATTTCTGGGATTTTTAGCACAAATCTCACTCCTTTACAGTTTTCCTGTTTATAAAAGAAATATTGGTTGATACATGCCCAAGGGAGTAACTTTGGTGTGGATTTTTAACTCTAGAGGAAAGGGCACTGATTTCAGATCTGGGTTCAAATTCTGATTCTGTTACAAAGACTTAGTTATCTGTGAAGCCTCAGTTTCCTTGAGAGGTTGTGATGATTTAAATACAATGGTTATAGCTATTGTTTATTGAGCACAAGCTAATGTTCCACTCACTATGCTGACCACTTTGCCTAATTATCTTTATTCTATCTTTTTGGGGCGTTCTAAAAATTATTCTGTTTAATAGTTATAGGACTATTCAAATTACGTATTTTATGTTGGATGTATACTTTCCAAGGAATTGACCCATTTCATCTATTGTCAAATTTATGTTTGTAGAATTGTTCATAGTATTTCTTTATTATCCTTTTGATATCTTTAGGTGGTATAATGATAATTTTGTTTCGTGATACTAAAAATGTATCAGGCTGGGCATGTGATATCATGCCTGTAATCCCAGCACTTCGGGATGCCAAGGCTGGTGGATTGCTTAAGCCCAGGAGTTCGAAACCAGCCTGGGCAACATGGTAAAACGCCATCTCTACAAGAAATACAAAAATTAGCTGGGTAGGTGGCACATGCTTGTAGTCCCAGCTACCCAGGAGGCTGAGGCGGGAGGATTGCTTGAGCCCAGGAAGTTGAGGCTTCAGTGAACTGTGATCGCGCCACTGCACTCCAGCCTGGGTGACGGAGCGAGACCCTGTCTCAAACAAAAACAAAAAAAATTTGTTTTCGTATTTGTCAGACTTGCTAGAGGTTTGTCAGTTTTATCGATCTTTTCAAAGAACAAGCTTTTTGTTTCATTGACTTTTTCTATTGTCTTTCTGTTTTCAATTTAATTGATTTCTGCACTTTATTATTTTCTTTCTCTTTTGGGTTTACTTTGCTCTCTATCTAGTTTCTTGAGGTGGGAGTTTAGATTATTGATTTGAGACTTTCTTTTTTTTTTTTTCCTGAAACGGAGTCTCACTGCTGTTGCCCAGGCGTGATCTCGGCTCGCTGCAACCTCCACCTCCTGGGTTCAAGTGATTTCCTGCCTCAGCCTCCCGAGTAGCTGGGATTATAGGCGCTTGCCACCATGCCCAGCTAATTTTTTTGTATTTTTAATAGAGATGGGGTTTCACCATGTTGGCCAGGCTAGTCTTGAACTCCTGACTTCAGGTGATCCACCCGCCTCGGCCTCCCAAAGTGTTGGGATTACAGGTGTGACCCAGCACACTCGGCCTTTCTTTCTTTTCTGATGTAAGCCTTTAGCTGTTAATTTCCTTTTCAGCACTGATAGATTTTAATATGATACGTTTTCCGTTTTCATGTAGTTCAAAGCGTTAAAAAAAAAACAAAAAAAAAAGTTTTTTTTTCTTGAGACAAAAACCAAAAAAAAAAAGGTTTTTTTTTTTTTGGAGACTGTGTCTCACTCGGTTGCCCAGGCGGGAGTACAGAGGCAGGATCATAGCTTACTGCAGCCTCCAACTCTTGGGCTAAAGTGATCCTCCTGCTGCTCAAGGCGTTTTTAAGTTCCCCTTGAGACTTCCTGTTTGACCCATGAAGTATAGAAATATGTTGTTTAATTTTTAAGTTTTTGTAGAATTTCCTGTTATCATTCTGTTGCTGACTTCTAGTTTGATAGTGGTCAGAGAATATGCTCTGTATGATTTCAATTCCTTTACATTTATTGAGATTTGTTTTATAGCCCAGAATCTATCTTGGTAAATGTTTCATGATCACTGGAAAAGAATGTGTATTCTGCCATTTTTGGGTGGAGTGTTCTATGAATGTCAATTAACTACTGTTGGTTAATAGTGTTGCTGAATTCTTCTAATCCTTGCTGATTTTTTTTCTTTTTTCTTTTTTCTTTTTTTTTTTTTT
>NW_012115711.1:1171687-1182042 GCF_000951035.1 Colobus angolensis palliatus | reverse complement strand
GGCCGCCTGGCTGATTTTTTAAATTTTGTTATTTTGTAGAGACTGGGTCTTTGTTATGTTGCCCAGGCTGGCCTCAAACTCCTGGGCTCAAGCAATCCTCCCGCTTCAGCCTCCCAAAGTGCTGGGATTACAGGTATGAACCACTGCGCCCAGCCTTGTTTATAATGTAATGAATCTTAAATATTTGTTATATATGCATTAAGAATCACATACAGTGGTAATAATTTTTGCTTCAACCATCAAACATGATGTAGAAAACTCGAAGAGAGGGAAGGTATGTTGTATTTTTACTCTTTGTTCAGTCTAACTTCCTGATGTTTCAGGATTCCTCCTTTATCATTTCTTTTCTGTTTCAGAGAGCTTCCTTTACTTGTTCTTTTTTTTTTTTTTTTGAGATGGAGTCTTGCTCTGTCTCGCCCAGGCTGGAGTGCAGTGGCGCGATCTTGGCTCACTGCAACCTCCGCCTCCCGAGTTCAAGTGATTCTCCTGCTTCAGCCACATGAGTAGCTGGGACTATAGGCACCTGCTAGCACACTCGGCTAATTTTTGTGTTTTTAGTAGAGATGGCGTTTAACCATATTGGCCAGGCTGGCCTCGGAACTCCTGACTTTGTGATCTACCCATCTCGGCCTCCCAAAGTGCTGGGATTACAGGTGTGAGCCACCACGCCCGGCCTACTTATTCTTTTAATTATTTATTTATGAGACAGGGTCTTACTCTGTTGCTCAAACTGGAGTGTAGTGGCGCTTTCTGACTCACTGCAATCTCTGCCTCCCAGGCGCAAGCGATTCTCCTGCCTCAGCCTACTGAGTAGCTAGGATTACAGGCACATGCTATTACCGCCCCACTAATTTTTGTATTTTTAGTAGAGACGGGGTTTCACCATGTTGGCCAGGCTAGTCTCGAACTCCTGACCTCAAATGATCCACACGTCTCGGCCTCCCAAAGTGCTGGGATTACAGGCATGAGCCACCACACCCAGCCTACTCATTCTTTTAGGGTAAGTCTGTTGGCAACAAATACATTTAGTTTTCCTTCATCTGAGAATATCTTGATTTCCCTTGAATTCTTAGGGGATCTTTTCACTTGATACCGAACTCTGGGTTTCTAGTTCTTTTATCTCAGTGCTTGAAAACTATTCTGCTACTTCCTTTTGCCCTCCATGGTTTCTGATGAGAGAGCCTTTGTCATTCAAATTGGTGTTCTCTTTGTGTCATTTATCTCTCATTGCTTTCAAGATTTTCCTTTGTCTTTTGCTTTTAGGAATTTGACTAAGCCATGTCTTAGTGTGGATTTCTTTGGGTTTGTCTTTTGTTGTAGTCCTGTAGGTTGCTGAGGCTCTGTTAATTTTTTTTCCAATCTATTTTCTTTCTGTTGTTCAGATTGGATAATTTCTATTGTTCTATCTTCAACTTACTGATTCTTTTCTCTGTGTTCTCCATTCTGCTGTTGAACTCATCTAAAGAATTTTCATTTCAGTTACTATATTTCTCAGTTCTAAAAATTCTGTTAGGTTCTTTTCTATATCTTCTATTTTTTTTCAGAGATTTTCTATTTTTTGTTGACACTTTTTCTTTTGAGACAAGAGTCTAGCTCTGTCACCTAGACTGGAGTGCAGTGATGCGATCTTGGGTCACTGCAACCTTCACCTCCCGGGTTCAAGTGATTATCCTGCCTCAGCCTCCCAAGTACCTGGGATTAAAGGCACACGCCATCATGCCTGGCTAATTTTTGCTGACACTTTCTATTGATTTATTTATTTATTTTATTATTATTTTTTTTTTCCAAGATGGAGTTTCACTCTGTTGCCCAGGCTGGAGTGCAATGGCGTGATCTCGGCTCACTGCAACCTCTGCCTCCCCGGGTTCAAGCGATTCTCCTGCCTCAGCCTCCCGAGTAGCTAGGATTACAGGCACACGCCACCACGCCCAGCTATCTTCTGTATTTTTAGTAGAAATGGGGTTTCACCATGTTGGCCAGGCTGGTCTCGAATTCCTGACCTCGTGATCTGCCCACCTCGGCCTCCCAAAGTACTGAGATTATAGGCATGAGCCACTGTGCCCGGTGACACTTTCTATTTATTCATTTGTTTCAGGCATGTTCTTAATCGCTCGTTGAAGCTTTTGTATCATGGTGCCTTTAAAATTCTTAGAAAATTCCAGCATCTGTGTCATCTCAGTCTTCTGTTGATTTTCTTTTCTTACTCGAGTTGTGATTTTCCTTGTTCTTGATATGACAAATAATTATTTTAATTATATTCTGAACATGTTGGGCATTATGTTATGGGATCCTGGATCTTATTTAAGACTTCTGTTTTTGCAGGCCTTCTCAGACACTGCACTTCAGTGGCAGAAAGGGGGTACCACTTGATGACTGCCAGGTTGGGGTGGAAGTACAGGTTCCCCACTGATCTTTGGTGCCATCCGCCACCTGCTAGGTGTCTAGTCGGTCTGCTTTCTTCCCTTCACCTTTCAGAGTTTTATGTTTGTTTTTTATATAACGTCCAGGGTTTTTAGCTGTACTTGGAGGGATAGGGAGGAGTGCATCTACTTCATATTGTTCCAGAACCAGCAGTGATAGGTTAAATAATGTGCCTAAAGCTACACAGACAGCTGGACCACAGATCAAACCTGGGTCTCCTGTACTCTTATTGTAGAATACAGTACTATAGACAATATAAAGCACTGTTTAAGTTGTTAGAAGTTATGGAAGACAGGGAAAATCAGGTATGTGCTATGTGCCAGGCATTGTTCTGGACACTGGGGTGGAGGAGGGGGGATATGGCAGTAAGCATGAGACAGTAAACTAACAGCTTAATATATAGTGTGTCAAGTGATAATACATGGTCTAGAGAAAAGTAAAGTAGGGTGAGCAGGAGTACCACCCCAGGGTTGAAGTAGTGGTTACTTTATACAGGATGATTACAGATGGGTTACATATGAGCTTGAAGGAAAGCGAGGAAGGGAACCATGCTGGTAAGTAGGGGAAGAGTGTTTCAGGTAGAGGAAATAAAGGACCCAAGTGGGGAGCAGGCCTGGCATGCTACCATTCCAGTCCAATGCTATTGGAACAGAGTGAGTGAGGGGAGAGTAATAGAAGCTGAGGTTAAGGGTCGGGGGTGCGCAGATCATATACAGCAGTGATTTTCCAAGTATGGTTCCCAGACCAGCAGGATCAGCATTATCTAGGAACTGGTTAGGCCAGTTCTTGGATCCCACCCCAGACTGACTGAATCGGAAACTCTGGAGATGGAGCCCCAGAATCTGTGGTTTAACAGCCCTTCAGATGCTTCTGATGCACACTAAGTTTAAAAACCACGGGTATAGAGTGTAAGGACTTTGTTTTTACTCTGGAAGGGAGCCACAGAAGTTTTTTGAGCAAGTGAGAGTTGCGATCTGATTCAGGTTTGGCTATTGTGAGGATAGACTGAAGGTTAGGAGCAAGGTGGAAGCAGGGAGAATTTGGGGGCTACTGTAGATCATTATTCCTTAAAGCGTGGTCCCTGGATCAGCAGCATCAGTATCACCTGAGAGGTCGTTAGAAATGCATGTTTATAGGCCCAACCCATTTGTAGGCCCAGCCCATTCCTACTGAATCAGGATCTCTGGGGATGGGGCCTAGGAATCTGTATTTTAACAAGTTTACCAGGTGTTTCTGATATTCCCTAAAATTTGAGAAACACTCGTCTAGTTAGGCAGTGGTGGTTTAAAGCAGAGTCAGTGATGATGAAAAGTGGTTGGATTTTGAATATATATTGATACAGGATTTGCTGATAGATTGGATTGGGATTGTGAAAGAAGGAACTCAAGAATGACTCAATTTTGAGGAATTTGGTGTGAAGGGGACTAGAGTAATGGGGCAGTGGCTGAGGGGATCACAAAAGGGTTTTTTTGTTCGGGTTTTTTTTTTTTTTTGAGATAGAACAGTCTGTGTGCATGTCAGTGCATATGAAGTTATTCCATTGGTGCATCTAGAATTTAGTGAAGTCTATTATATGACAAACTCATAAAGGAGACACTTCCTAGGTGCACTGGAACTTGCTGTGTCCTTTGCATTCCTTTAAGTCCTGTGTGCCTGGAGTTGGGGGGGTGGAATGGTGGGAATGGTGGATGCTTCAGCTTCTGGTTTCATAGATGGTGCTCTGTCTGGACCTGGATCCTTGGGCACCCTCAGAAAGCAAGGTTGAGGAGATGAGAAGCCAGACAGGATCTTGAGCAACATCATCATCTCTCAGGCATCTCCAAGCCTCAGCTCCCACTCAGTTCCACATCCCTGGAAGAATTGAGTGTCCATTTTGGAGTGCTGATAACACCTGACTGTATTAATTACCCCACATTATATCCTGGTTACATATTGTAGTGATATAGTAGAGTCACAAAGTCCTGAATTTTTATCCTGCTCTACTACTTGGTAGTTTTGTAATTGCCAACAATTAACCACTCAGACCCAGATTTCTCATCTGTTAAATCAGGATAATATTAACGATGATGATGATAGCTAATACTTATCATGTGCCAGGAACTTTAAGTACTTTACCTATTTTAGCTCATTTAATCCTCTTAACCACCCTGTGAAGTGGGTACAATTAGTAGTTCCATTTCACAGATGCAGAAACTGAGATGCAGAAAGGTTAAGTATAAATTGCTTAAGTTCACATAGCTGGTAAGTGGCAGAGGTGAGATTCAAACCCCGGCATTTTGGCTCCTAAGCCTGTACTTTAAACCTCTGCTTCTGTGTTTAATGTCTGTGAATGTTGTATGCAAGGCCCTGATTTGTTGTGGAGATTAAATGTGATAATATGTAAAGTTCATAGCTCAGTTTTTTTCTCAGTGCCTTTTATGCTAACTTCAAATTCATTCACTCACTATCCTGTTACCTTGCTTTATTGACTTTATAGCACTGATGAAACTGTTTTGACACTGCCTCTCTGTCTCCCGCTCTAAAATGTCCAGTCCATGAGGGCAGTGTCTGTGCTCAGTCAATATTTGTTGAATTTATGCACTCATTTACTTAACAAATATTAACTGCTTACCATGTGCTTGGCTTTGCAGTATACGATGGGGATAACTCATCTTAATCACAAGACCTGGTGCTATAATAATTATCCTCTTGACTAAGGAAGCTACTCAGAGCAAATCAGCATTTACCACCCTTGGTCCCAGGTGGTAACTATTGAGACAGTATAGCCAGAAGCCCAATTTTTCATCTGTCTGCCTCCCTGATATGAGGAGTTGTCTAGCACATTGAATGTTTGTTGAATAATAAGTAAGGCAAGACTGAGAGATGGGAAAGGTGAGGACTTTTGGTAAACAAGATACACTATCTGGCAAATGTAGTGGGGACAGACAGCAGGTAAGTGAGCAGTTCCAAGGCCTTGTGGTAAAGGCTGAAATAGTGATAGTGTGGGTGGGGGTGGGGGGTGCCACAGCAGCAGGGAAGAGGAAGAGCAGGAATGTTCCAGGTAGAAGGAGATACATGTGATGAAACTCAGAGGCTAGAGCTATAGACAGAGTATGGCACTGAGAGTCCGCTGGCTTTTTAGAGCAGGGCTGGCTTCATAGATGTGCAATTGCTATAGTCACATGGTGCCCCATGCCTGAGGTTTAATGTTCTGTGGTGGTTGTCTTGAAATTCTTAATAATTTTGCCTTTGATTTTGTGATTTGTATGTGATGGAACAGTGGAGTGTGTGCTGGGGACTTAAGAGTCTTGGCTCATATGTGGTTCTACCTCATGCTGCCTTTCTACCTCCCCGAACAGGTTCTTGGCTAGCTGCCTGGGGCGCTGGGCCCAGGTGCAGGTGTGGACAGAGTCGGTTGGGTGCATGTACCCTGTGTACTAAGTCACCGGGCAGGGCCCCAGGGTACTTGTGTGGGCCTGTACTCGCCCCTTGAGTTATCCCTATACCCGAGGGAGCATGACAGTAAATAGCATATTAAAACTGCATGGTAAGTTAAGAGAGACCATGGAAGAAAGGAAAAAGCTTTTCTATTTTTTGAACAGGGAGCTCCCACTTTCATTTCCATTAGGCCCCACAGATTGTAAGTGGGCTATGTAGCAGGAATGTCTCTCCCAGCGTACGTTGTGTGTGAGGGGAAAGAGGTGAGCTCAGCCAGAGAGGCAAGGCCTTTTGGGCCATAGTAAGTTTATACTTTACCTTAGGAAAAATAGGGACCCTGTGAGGCATTTTAAGCATGGGTTGATAGGATCAAATTTGTGTTTGTAAATGATCACTTTAGCTGTAGTGTGGAGGGCCGATTGGGTGGGGACAGAATAGGGACCAGGAGTCCAGTTAGGAGGGCAGGACAATAACTGAGTTAGAGATAATAGTGGCCTTAACTAGTGCAGGGGCAGTAAGGATGACAAATTGGCACAATTGATAGCTAATAAAGAGAGTTGATAGGACATGCTGATAACTTGGATTAACAACAACAAACATACAGAGCACTTACTATGGGCCAGGCAATGTTCTAAACACTTTCTATATATTAGTTCATTAGCTTTTGATAACAACCTTAAGTAGGTACAGTTTTTATCCCCATCTTACAATGAGGAAACTGAGGCACAGAGAGGTTAAGTAGCTTGTCCAAGATCCCACAGCTAGTAAGTGGCACAGCCAGGATGCAAACCCAGAGAGTCGACCTAAAGTCAGTGTTCTTAACTTGATGCTAGAATGCCTACTTCAGGGTATAGCGGAGGGAGAGGGCTAGAGGTGAATCAGTGATGGCTGCCAGGTTTCTGGCTTGAATGCCTGGTGAGGTTATGGAGCCATTTGCTGAAGTGGGAAACCTAAGAGAAGGGAGCATGTTTAGGGGACAGACAGAGGGAGAAACTGAGTTTGGACATGTTGAATTTGAAGTACGTAAGTGACTATCCAGTAGAAATGTCTCCCCCAGGAGGCATTTGGAGGGAAGGGTCTAAAATCCAGCAGGAAGATCTGGCTTGGAGTTATGAGTGCATAGAGGGCACATGGAGCCCTGGGAGTGAGAACAATGAGGAAAAGTGAGGAGAAAAGAGTGCCCAGGTAAGAGGACCTAAGAAACTTCAACATTTAAGGACTGGGCAGGAGAAAAAGAATTCATTGGGAAAAAGGAACAGCCAAAGACATAATTAAAATCACCTCACATCCCTAACTCATAGTGTCTGTGACTCCCCAGTTCTTGTGGCTACCCAGGAAAAGCTAGAGTGCATTACAGTGGCTTACAATACCCTACTACGTGAGTCTATTGCCTTTCTGACTTACTACTGTCCTCCTAGCTCTCTACTCTAGAACACTCTCCTCCTCTCTGCTACCTTTGTAGTCTAGGGACGCTCCCACCACAGGGCTTTTGTACTTGCTGTTCTTATTGGGATGCTCTTCCTTCATAGCCACATGAGAGGCTTGCTCCCTTACTCCCTTTGGGTCTTTATTCAAAAGCCATTTTGTCAGTCTTTACCTGTCTTCCCTATCTAATATTTCACCCTCACTGCCATTCTTCCTGCCCCCGCCCAATTGTGTGTGTGTGTGTGGTGTATAGTGTTACATATTCACATATATATATTCCTCTATATTCCCCTTCCTGTTTTTTTTTTTTTCTACCTAGGTCTTCTCATTATCTAACATACAATGTGTTTCACCAATTGCATTGATTTATCTTGTTTCTTGTCTTCCTCCCCACTAGAACATCAGCTCTGTGAGGGCAGGGATTTTTGTATGCTTTGTTTTTTGTCTTCGTCTCACCAGCACCTAGACCAGACAGAGCCTGGCGGATGCTCATTAAATGTCAGCTGAAGGAAGGGCACCAGCCAAATGGGGCATTATAGAAGTAAAGGGTAGAAAGCTTGTCAGGTGGAGAGAGTACAGAGTTGGCAGTGCGAAAATGGTGCTAACGGGTTAAGGGAGATAAAGCGGAGAAGTACTTATTGCTTATATCAACAAAGAGGTCAGGACATCAGTGAGATCTGTTTTAAAGAAGGTGGGGACTAAGATCAGACTGTAGCAGGGGATGAGTCAACAAAGTGTACATAGCAACCCTAAAAAAGTATTGATTTGGCTTTGATAGAACACCTCTGGATACTACTGGGCAGCTAAGGGTGGGAGGGAGACTTTTTACTGTATATACTTCTGTACTCTGAGTTTTGCACCATGTACAACTGTTACTTACTCAAAAAAGGGATCATTATCAAGCTGCATAGATTTATTTACTTTGTTTTTAAGCTGCATAGGTTTAAAGAAAGATGATGTTTGGCTGTGAAGGGGCAGACAGGAGGGAGGGAGGATGGGAGGGTGGGTAAGTCTTGGTTTTTAAAGTTGTAAACATGAATAGACTTGTTTAAATGCTATTGTGAAGAAAAAGAGAGAGAGAGATTGAAGATACTGCAGAAAGAATGAATAATTGATTGAGAAGGTAAGAAAACGTGACCCAGATGGAAAACTTGGCTTTAGAAGGAAGGAAAGAGTACTGTTGTTACGACAGGAAAAAAAGGATGGGTGTAGAAGGAAGTATATTTGGTGATGAGAAGTTAAGGTAGTTCACCTCTGATTACTTAATTTTCTCTAAGAAGTAGGAAGTGCATCGCCTCTCAGTCTTTTGGCTAAGATCAAGTGTAGAAGTAGGAAGTGGCTGGCATGATGGCTCACACCTGTAATCCCAACACATTGGGAGGCTGAGGTAGGAAGATCACTTGAGGCCAGAAGTTTGAGACCATTCTGGGCAACAAAGCAAGACACCCCTTTTCTACAAAACACACACACACAGACACAAATTAGCTGGGCATGGTGGTGTGTGCTTGTCCTAGCTACTTGGGAGGCTGGGGCAAGAGGATCACTTGAGCCCAGGAGTTCAAGGCTGCAGTGAACTATGACTGGCACCACTGCTCTCCAGCCTGTGCAACCCAGTGAGACCCTGACTCTAAAAAAAGCAAAGTAAAATAAAAACATTAAGGAACTCAAAGAATGCTTAAAACAACAACCACCAAAAACAAAAACCAGAAGTAGTAGGAAGCAAGGTAATTTGCTGAGAGAGAAGAGGCAGGTAGCGGGGTAAGAGATTTGAAATAGCCACAGTAGATAATGAGAGAGAGTTGAGTAGGGAATTACAGAAGGATCGTCAGGCAGCATGATCCAGATTTTTTTTTTTTTTTTTTTTGGAGACAGAATCTTGCTCTCTCGCCCAGGCTAGAGTGCAGTGGCATGATCTCGGCTTACTGCAACCTCTGCCTCCTGGGTTCAAGCTGTTCTGCCTCAGCCTCTTGAGTAGCTGGAATTACAGGCACCCACTGCCATTCCCAGCTAATTTTTGTATTTTAAGTAGAGATGGGGATTCATCATGTTGGCCAGGCTGGTCTTGAACTCCTGACCTCAGTTGATCCACCTGCCTCAGCCTCCCAAAATGCTGGGATTACGGGCGTGAGCCACCTCGCCCAACCAATGCAAATATTTTGGACAGTGAATTTATGATGGCACCAATCCAATGGGTGACTTTTCTCTAGCCACATCTAGTGGTCTAGAGTTAGGTAGTTGTACTGAGCCAGGGTTAGGGTTTGCATGTGGGAATGAAAGGCAGTGGGGCAAGTGAGGATATCTGTAAGAGAATGATTGAAGTGAGGAATGCTGGAATCTCAACCAGATAGGGAAGGAGGGTAAAGTCAAGAGTGTATGAATAGGTGAGTTTTGAGGGCAAAGAACAGGATATAGTGAATGAGAGCTGGATAGATAGACTTGTGGTCAGAGAGGGTGATGTATGAGTTTCATACTCCAGAGGTACAGCAGTTGCTGGTGTTGGCAGGGTCTGGAGGATGGTCATGAGAGTTGGTAGCTGAAATGGGAGTAGAGGTAGCAGTCTCTGAAGATGAGAAGATCAAGAAACTAAGTGCCTGGAATGTTGTATCTCCACATGGATACTGATTTCATGTAGGATGTTGGCAGGACTTGGGTTGGAGAAGAATCTGAGCAGGTTCTTCAGCGACTGAAGGGGTATGTTGGGGAGATGGGTATGTGGCAGTGATGAAGAAGAGTGGGAAGTGGTATAGCTGGATGGTATGGAACTCAGAGCAATGGGAGCTCTTACACAAGGGTAGAGGAGAGATGATCTGGAAGTCTCACCAGGGAGTGAGAGGGATGGCTCCCCACAACCCAGTCCTGAGTTATGTGGCAAAGAACCAAGGCACTTTTAAAATTTCCAATCTATCATGGGCCAATCCTTTTATAATATAAAAAAAAGAATTATTAGAAAAAATGCCATGAACCGGCCGGGCGCGGTGACTCATGCCTGTAATCCCAGCACTTAGGGAGGCCGAGGTGGGCAGATCACGAGGTCAGGAGATCGAGACCATCCTGGCTAACACAGTGAAACCCCATCTCTACTAAAAATACAA
>NW_012115711.1:1169714-1171477 GCF_000951035.1 Colobus angolensis palliatus | reverse complement strand
ATATATATGGTATGAACCAAAAAACATATAAAAGACAAGCCCAAAATTTTATTATTAGATTGAATGGATATAAAATTATTCTGTTACATTGCTGTAAAAACCTTTGCATAATAGTGATGCTTACTCTTAACTTTCTGTACTTATCACAGACCTGTAGTAAATAGTTCACAGACCAGCATTAGTCTGTGGGCCACACTTTGAGTGGCACTGGTGTAGAGAAAATGACTTTCCCATAGGAGAAACTGCATTCAGTTAAGCCTGGAAGGTGAAGGAGTATTTGTTGAAGGGAGTGCCAATGTTCAGCAGTTTGTTTACCAAGTTGGGAAAGGGGATGAGCAGCGGGTGTTTAGAGTAGAGAAAGCACATAGCCACATGGGGTGAAAGTTTAGGAGAGAGAGAGGTGAAGAGGCTTCCTTCTTCAGTACTGTCCAGAGGGAACGGGGGTATGAGATAGAAAGCATGCAGTCCAGGGAAGTGAGTTAATGCTACAAGGTCTGGGGAATATCTTTGAAGAAGGTTTAGGCAGGTGAAAGGTGAGGTCCAGACTGGACTTCTAGCACTTACTGTGAAACCAGATACTTACTGTGTATCAGACTTTATGCTAACTGTGCTGCACACATTGGTGTTATTTTTATAGAGATGGGGTTACCCTGTGTTGCCCAGGCTGGTCTTGAACTCCCGGCCTCAAGCAGTGCTCCCAGTTTGACCGCCCAAAGTACTGGGATTACAGGTGTGAGCTACCGCGACTGGCCATGCTTTGCACTTTATATACATTATCTTATTGAATCCTTAAAAACCCTACAAAGTTGATGGTAATATCCCTGGTTTATTGATAAGCTGCTGGTTTACAGGCATGAGATTATTAGTTGGGAAGATGGTAGAGTCCTAATCCCAGGAAGTCCATTTATGAGCATGATCTTGGCTGAAACAACTTGAACTCTGCCTTAATGTTCTCTGTTGTGTGTGGCAAACCAAAGATTTTAAGACTTGGGTCTTCTTTTTTTTTTTTGGAGACAGGGTCTCGTCCTGTCACACAGGCTGGAGTGCAGTAGCACAATTATGGCTCACTGCAGCCTCAATCTCCTGGGTTCAAGTGATCCAGCTCAGCCTCCATGCTCAGCTAAATTTTTTTGTTTGTTTTGGTAGAGTTGGGGGTCTCAATTTGTTGCCCAGGCTGGTGTTGAGCTCATGGGCTCAAGTGATCCTCCTGCCTCAGCCTCCCAAAGTTCTGGGATTACAGGTATGAGTCACTGTGACTGGCCTAGGTGTTTACTTTTAGCAAGAATTTATTTGGGGGGCTGCTGGTGCCTTCCGTAGTAAGGGAAGGTTGAATTTTGTGAGATTATCACCTCATATACATGCAAAGTCAAATTTTCAAAATTAAGTAAATCTTTTTAAGTCTTTAAAATGTGAAGTAAGCAACAGATGTTTGTTGTAGGAAATTAGAAGCGTAGATAAGATAAAAAGGATTATCTGTAATTTTTCATTCAGAACTACTGTTGACTATAATTTTTTTTTTAGTCTTTTTCATTTAATTAAATATCTCAAGTTTAAAAATTAGGCCGGGCGCGGTGGCTCAAGCCTGTAATCCCAGCACTTTGGGAGGCCAAGACGGGTGGATCACGAGGTCAGGAGATAGAGACCATCCTGGCGAACACGGTGAAACTCCGTCTCTACTAAAAAATACAAAAAAAAAAACTAGCCGGGCGAGGTGGCGGCGCCTGTGGTCCCAGCTACTCGGGAGGCTGAGGCGGGAGAATGGC
>NW_012115711.1:1166906-1168088 GCF_000951035.1 Colobus angolensis palliatus | reverse complement strand
ATCTCCTGACCTCGTGATCCGCCCGTCTCGGCCTCCCAAAGTGCTGGGATTACGGGCTTGGGCCACCGCGCCCGGCCTAGAAGAAACTCTTTTAATATAAAAAAATTATTGGTCATATATCTCTTTTATAATCGAAAAGAGGTTTTATCTTTTTAAAATTAAGCTGGCCTTGTTAAAAGTAAATTACATGAAATAAGCAAAAATAATGAGTTAAAAAAAGGAACAAAGCAGTCTCTTTTGCTTGGTTTTTTAATTCAGTAGACTATGTTCAGGTTTTTTACAAATAATTTCAACTTTGATTTTAGATTCAGGAAGTACTTGTGCAGGTTTGTTTAAGTGGGTATGGTATACTGCATGTGCTGAGGTTTGGGGTGCAAATGGCCCCATCACCCAAGCAGTGAACATAGTACCCTAGTTTTTCAGCCCCTTCCCTGCTACCTCCCTCCTGACTAGAGTG
This sequence comes from Colobus angolensis palliatus, assembly GCF_000951035.1. Taxonomy (NCBI): domain Eukaryota; kingdom Metazoa; phylum Chordata; class Mammalia; order Primates; family Cercopithecidae; genus Colobus; species Colobus angolensis. The sequence goes on along the minus strand of NW_012115711.1, from coordinate 1,167,631 downwards.
GTCCCCAGTATCTATTGTTCCCATCTTTGTCTATAGGTACCCAATGTTTAGCTCCTACTTAAAAGTAAGAACAAGCAGTATTTGATTTTCTGTTCCTGCATTAATTGGCTTAGGATAATGGTCTCCAGCTGCATCCATGTTAATGAAAAGTACATGATTTCATTCTGTTTTATGGCTGTGTAGTATTCCATGGTATATATGTACCACACTTTTCTTTATCCATTCCACTGTTGATGGGCACCTAGTTTGATTCCATGTTTTGCTATTGTGAATAGTGCTGCAGACATATCAGTGCATGCGTCTTTTTAGTAGAATGGTTTATTTTCCTTTGGGTATATACCCAGTAATGGGATTGCTGGGTGGAATGGTAGTTCTCTTTTAAGTTCTTTGAGAAATCTCCAAACTGCTTTCCATAGTGGCTGAACTAATTTACATTCCCACTAACATGGTGTAAGTATTCCCTTTGCTCCGCAGCCTTATCAGGATCTGTTATTTTTTTTACTTGTTTTCAAGTTTTCTGTAACCGAAGTGTTACTTGGAATACGTGTTTCTTCAACTTAATATTTCTTGTTTTATTTGTTTATTTAAAGGCGGAAACTCTCCTCTCTACCCCAGACTCCTCAGGTTCCTTCTCCAAAGTCAACCCGTTATTTGTAGATTCTTTCAGAAATGGTTTTTGCATATACAAACATAGATTTTTTTAATTCTTTTTTTTGACACAAGTG
>NW_012115711.1:1159919-1165731 GCF_000951035.1 Colobus angolensis palliatus | reverse complement strand
GGTCTCCAACTCCTGGGCTCAAACAATCTGCCTTCCTTGGCCTCCCAAAGTGCTGGGATTACAGTTGTGAGCCACTGCACTCAGGCTTAGATTTCATACATTTATAAGCCAGCTTGTTTTCTCTGTGAACTGCTAGCTTGTGTTGACAGGCATTCTGTTGTGTTACTGTTACTGATTTATAACAGCTTTCTTGCAGAAAATTTTAATTTCTATATGGTTAAATTTATTTATTACTATTTTTAATGACTACTGGGATTTTCCCAGGTTTTTCTGCTCTTAAAGCTTTATTTTTTGGAATTTAATCTTTGGACCATCTAGGATTATGTCAAGAATGAGATAGGTAGGCCGGTCACAGTGGCTCACGCCTGTAATCCCAGCACTTTGGGAGGCTGAGGCGGGCGGATCACCTGAGGTCGGGAGTTCACGACCACCAGCCTGACCAATATGTAGAAATCCCGTATCTACTAAAAATAGAAAATTAGCTGGGCGTGGTGGCGCTTGCCTGTAATCCCAGCTACTCGGGAGTCTAAGGTAGGAGAATCGCTTGAACCTGGGAGGCAGAGGTTGTGGTGAGCCGAGACTGTGCCATTGCACTCCAGCCTGGGTAACAAGAGTGAAACTCTGTCCAAAAAAAAAAAAAAAAATGAGATAGGCATTGAGCTTAATATATTTGTCCCAGCACAAGTTGTCAGAGTTGTCAAATACAAATCTTTTCTCCACCATGATTTAAAGAAAACGATTTTCTTTTCTTTTTTTTTTTTAAAAAAAAAGGGCCGGGCGCGGTGGCTCAAGCCTGTAATCCCAGCACTTTGGGAGGCCGAGACGGGCGGATCACGAGGTCAGGAGTTCGAGACCATCCTGGCTAACACGGTGAAACCCCATCTCTACTAAAAAATACAAAAAAAGCTAGCCGGGCGAGGTGGCTGGCGCCTGTAGTCCCAGCTACTCAGGAGGCTGAGCCAGCAGAATGGCGTAAACCCGGGAGGCGGAGCTTGCAGTGAGCTGAGATCCGGTCACTGCACTCCAGCCCGGGCGACAGAGCAGGGACTCTGTCACCCAGACTGGAGTGCAGCGGCGTGATCAAAGCTCACTGTAGCCTCCAACTCCTAAGGTTCAAGTGATCTTCCTGCCTCAACCTCCCAAGTATGTAGGACTGTAGGCCTGCACCACCATGCCCTGCTAATTTTGAATTTTTTTTTGTGGAGATAGGTTTAGAAATGATGCCCAGGCTGAAACTCATTAAGTACGCATGTTGAGAAAGTTATTGTATATGCATGTTGAGAAAGTTGTTGTAAAAATGTTGCTGTTTTGTTTTAATCAGTCTTTTCTCTTTGACAGTGTTTTAAATTGGGTAATGCTGCTCTTGGTTAGAACAAATCTGCCAAACTCGTCAGATGTGTCTTTTCTTTCTGGCCAGGCTTCTGACTGATTTCTTCTTGTCACCCAGAGAAGAGCACCATGTTGGCAGAATACTCCCCACCTCTGCCAGTGACCTGATCTCTTGCCTTGGACAGATCATTTCTTCCCTGGCAGATGAGGTTTTTGCCATTAGTTACCAGCTTACATTAAGTCCCCTCATAAAAACCCCACCTCTTGGGTGAGTGGCAGCCTCCAATAAGGCCTTTAGTGGGCAGTGCCTCAGGCTCAAGCTTTCTCTTCTGTGGCCCTCAGCTCAGATGAAGTGATTCTGAAGCCCACTGGAAATCAACTGACTGTGGAATTCCTGGAAGAAAATAGCTTCAGTGTGCCCATCCTGGTCCTGAAGAAGGATGGGTTGGGCATGACGCTGCCCTCGCCATCATTCACTGTGAGGGATGTTGAACACTATGTTGGTAAGACACTACAGACCCTTTTAATCTTAACATTGTTCATTCCTGTCAAGATCTGTGTCCCTTCCCCTCAAATCTGTTTTTGCATTTCCTCTCTAACCATCTTGGGAATCTGAGATGAAATGCCTTGTCCAAAGTTATTCTTCGGCAGAGAGAGCCAACATCCTAGTCTCCTGTTCTCCTTTCATTCACTCATTCGTTTATCAGAGACAGAGTCACGCCCTGTTGCCCAGGCTAGAGTACAGTGGCGTGATTAACTCACTGCAGCCTCCACCTCCTCCTGGGCTCCAGGGATCCTCACACCTCAGCCTCCCGAGTAGTTGAGACTACAGGGATGCACCACCATGCCTAGCTAGTTTTGTTTATTTTTTGTAGAGATGACGTCATGCTATGTTGCCCAGGCTGATCTCCAACTACTGGGCTCAAGCGATCCTTCCGCCTCGGCCTCCCAAAGTGCTGGGATTACAGGCGTGAGCCACCACGCCCAGCTCCTTCTCCTTTTAATAGTCTATACAACCCTAGGTTGAACTCCGTTTTTTACCTGGGAAGTTCTAGGGATCATTTTCTGTCTTCTGTTGAAATGAGAAAGCTTTTGACTGTGGCTCTCACATGCCACTTGTTATCTGGGCATGAGAGTCTGTGGAGAGGATGAGAAGAAATGGAGAAGCAAGGCCCAGGCAGGTGGACTACTATGTGTGAAGCTGTGTGTCAGGTAGTTCCATTGCCCTAGCAGGGCACATAGATCTAAGGAAAGTGTGATGCGTTCCTACCCCTGCCCCCCAAACAAACACACACATGTACATACAGTGTCGGTGAAGAGAAGCTTTGAGTGTAAGGCCATTCTAGGGACTCATGAGGGGACAAGAGAGTCTTCCACAGTCCCTGAGACTACTTGGTGCAGAACCTATCTCTTTACTCCAGGTTCTGACAAAGAGATTGATGTGATTGATGTGACCCGCCAGGCTGACTGCAAGATGAAGCTTGGTGATTTTGTGAAATATTATTACAGCGGCAAGAGGGAGAAAGTCCTCAATGTCATTAGTTTGGAATTCTCTGATACCAGGTAAGAGGTGCAGGAATAACAAACCTGACAAAGTGCCTGAAGCTTGTGTGATATATCTAGTGTACATTCGTGTTCTCTCTTTTTTTTTTGAGACGGAGTCTTGGTCTGTCACCTAGGCTGGAGTGCAGTGGCACGATCTTGGCTCACTGCAACCTCCGTCTCCTGGGTTCAAGCAGTTGTCCTGCCTCAGCCTCCTGAGTAGCTGGGATTATAGGCGCCCGTCACCATGCCTAGCTAATTTTTGTATGTTTAGTAGAGGCAGGGTTTCACAATGTGGGCCAGGCTGGTCGCGAACTCCCTACCTCAGGTGATCTGCCCGCCTCGGCCTCCCAAAGTGCTGCGATTGCAGGCATGAGCCACTGCACCTCGCCTCGTGTTCCTTTCTCTTCTTCCTGGTGGTTTCTTCCTCTGGGATGGCGAGCTGGGTTATATTTTCTAGGGTAGCTGCTCATATTATCACACTTGAGTCATATGTCTCCACAGTTCATAGCACTGGTTAGATTACATAGTAGCTATTTTAATTAATTTTTGTCTCCTTTTTCAAGACCTTTGACCTTTTCTGCTGGGATAGGTCCTCAGTTCCTGGAAATAGATTTACTAAAATTACCCCAATGTAGGTTTCTTACATTTAAAAAGAAAAAGAGAAATCTATTTACCTTTAAATGATTCTATCTGGACTCACACACTCAATAGATAACGTATATAGTCTTCTCTTTGGGTCAGAAATAATGGGAAATACCAAGAAATCATAACTTATCTTTTTGCCCTTAGAAAACTTACTGTCTGATTATTTACATTTTTAACTTTTAATTTGTAGATTCATAGAAAGTTGCAAAAAAATGTACAGGGAGGTCCTGTGTACTCTTTAGCCACTTTCCCTCAATGGTAACATACTATGTAATTACGGTACAATATTAAGACCCTTGTTGTTGTTTTTAAGATGCAAGGTTAAACAACCTGAGAGTGTTTTAAAACTATATTTATTAGTTTATACCTCATTTCATCCTGAAAGACTATTAAAGGTAGCTTACAGAGATGTGGAGAAGCCAAAAAAAAAAAAAACAAAAGAAAAATTAGAACAAAAGTGAAATAAGATTGGGAAATAGAATATGCATGTGGTGGGTACTCTGCACATAAAATGCATTTATGAATGTCTGGATAGTTGGTGGAGATGGACTGTAGAGTTTTCAGTGAATTTCCTGAAGGTCAGAACAAAGAGAGGAGTGCAATATTGTAAGATTTTACGTAGGATAAAAACAAGCATATGTTTCAGAGAAACATTTCTTTACCTGGGACTGAGCCCTGTGAGGTTGCTCTAGTGGTTTCTCATAAAGAAGACACTATGGGACAGGGATAGTGCAATAACTTCTATAATCCACATGCCAAGTGAGTAGTCTGGAGTGGGGCTGGGGAGTATGAGCATTTAGTGGAGGAAATGAACACCTTTGACTGGAGAAGCCTGTGGAGCTGGGACTTGGGATTTCTGGAGATGAGTAGAGTGAGGATACTGACCAGACTTACAGAACAGAAATAAGTGTCTTGTGTGCCTTTGGGGATTCTGTGGAGGGAACTTGTTCTCTGACTTATCTGACCCTCACTGAACTGTGGGGTATTTTATTCAGGCCTCAACCTTCTATTCCCAATCAGCTGACATCTGCTCTCCACCCCTTTCTTGGTAGACTTTCTAACCTTGTGGAGACACCGAAGATTGTTCGAAAGCTGTCATGGGTCGAAAACTTGTGGCCAGAGGAATGTGTCTTTGAGAGACCCAATGTACAGAAGTACTGCCTCATGAGTGTGCGAGATAGCTATACAGACTTTCACATTGACTTTGGTGGCACCTCTGTCTGGTACCACGTACTCAAGGTAGGAATGCGCATGGCTTCTGGAGGCAGCCAGGCCTTGGGCCTCCCTCTACGTGTCACATGGCAGCACAGAAACATTTTGAATTAGTTTGATTTACATTTTGAATAAAAAATACTTGATTTGGCCAGGCGTGGTGGCTCACGCCTGTAGTCCCAGCACTTTGGGAGGTTGAGGCGTGCAGATCACGAGGTCAGGAGATTGAGACCATCCTGACTAACACGGTGAAACCCCATCTCTGCTAAAAATACAAAAAATCAGCTGAGCGTGGTGGTGGACGCCTGTAGTCCGAGCTACTGGGGAGGCTGAGGCAGGAGAGTGGCGTGAACCTGGGAGGCAGATCTTGCAGTGAGTCGAGCTCGTGCCACTGCACTCCAGCCTGGACGACAGGGCAAGACTCCGTCTCCAGAAAAAAAAAAATTTGATTCAAAAATGTTTGACTAATCAAACATTTTTAAATAATAGCAGATACCTGAGGTTTTCCTGGTTGTTACCTTCGTTTTTGTTGTTGTTGAGGCAGAGGAAAAACAAAGATTTTATTTATTTGAGATGGAGTTTTGCTCTGTCGCCCAAGCTGACAGTTGACAGTGCTGGAGTACAGTGGCGTGATCTCAGCTCACTGCAACCTCTGCCTCCCGGGTTCAAGCAATTCTCCTGCCTCAGCCTCCCAAGTAGGTGGGATTATAGGCACCCACCACCACGCCCAGCTAATTTTTGTATTTTTAGTAGAGACAGGGTTTCACCATGTTGGCCAGACTGGTCTCGAACTCCTGACCTGAAGTGATCTGCTTGCCTCCAACACACCTCCCAAAGTGTTGGGATTGCAGTCATGAGCCACTGCACCCAACCACTCTTACTTTCTTAATTGAACCAATTTATACTCATACCAGCATGTATGGAAATGTCCACATTTACTTTGGAAATTCCTGGTAACATGAGAAACTTCCCTTCCTCCAACTTTATTGAGGTATAATTTATATACCATAAAATTCATCCATTTTGGCCGGGCGCGGTGGCTCAAGCCTGTAATCCCAGCACTTTGGGAGGCCGAGACGGG
>NW_012115711.1:1158048-1159058 GCF_000951035.1 Colobus angolensis palliatus | reverse complement strand
TTGAGCCACTGCGCCCGGCCTTCTTTTTTACTGTTATTATTTTTTTCTTAAGAGACAGAATCTGGCTCTGTCACCCAAGCTGGAGTGTGGTGGTGCAATCATAGCTCACTGCAGCCTCTCACTCCTGGGCTCAAGGGATCCTCCCACCTCAGCCTCCTGAGTGGCTGGGACTATAGGTGCATGCCATCACTCCCAGCTAATTTTTTTTACCTTTTCTTTAAAGAGACAATGTCTCACTTTGTCACCCAGGCTGGAGTGCAGTGGCACGATCATGGCTCACTGCAGCCTCGACCTGCTGTGCTTAAGCTGTCCTCCCACTTCAGCCTCCCAAGTAGCTAGGACTACAGGTATACACCACCACTTCTGGCTAATTAAGAAAATTTTTTTTTTGTAGGGACTAGCTCTCACTATGTTGCCCAGGCTGGTCTCAAACTCCTGAGCTCCAGAGATCTTCCCACCTTGGCCTCCCAAAGTGCTAGGATTACAGACATGAGCCACCGTGTCCAGACAGTTTTTTTACTTTATTTTTTGTAGAGACAGGGTCCCAGGCTGGACTCAAACTCCTGGGTTCAAGTGCTCTTCCTGCCTTGACCTCCCAAAGTGCTGAGATTTCAGACTTGAGCCAACATGCCTGGCCTAGTTTTCTTACCAGAAAAGTCAAAGAAAAGAATGGAAAACTTGGATTGTGGCTCTTGTCCAAGTGATCACAAGTCCTTAACTAGTTGTTTCCATTGGTTTATTATGTAGGAATTAGAATGTGTAAATGAAAGTGCTATTATGCAGATGTTAGGTTTAACTCTTATTTTAAAATAATTTCATTTTATAGAAAAGTTCAGAAATAATGGGAAGAATCTCTGCCCTTCCCCGAGATTCCTAAAATGTTACCATTTTATTATATTCCCTCTCTAAAGCAAACACAATAAAATGGTTATATATATTTTTTTCCTGAGACATTTGCACGTAGTTGCAGACATAGTATTCCTTTATATCTTTTTTTTTTTTTTTTTTTT
>NW_012115711.1:1151914-1157798 GCF_000951035.1 Colobus angolensis palliatus | reverse complement strand
TGAGCCACCGCACCCGGCCTCCTTTATATCTTAATAATTCAGTTGTAGTTCTTAACTACAGGTTTGTCTTAAAACTTTGTCTTAAAAACAATGTCTTAAATAATTTGTATAGTTATCAAAATCAGGAAGTTAACATTGATATACTAGTACCTTATCTACAGATCTGATTCAATATTCTCCAGTTGTGCAACTTATATTTCTAGTGTTACTTTTCTACATTGAAATTTATTATTGGGAAATATTGGTTAAACCAATCATGCTTTGAGAATATTGTTTGTGCTACTGGGTTTTTGTTTCTTTCTTTTTCTTTTTTTTTTTTTGCCAAATTATCTTTCTGGTGTTTATCCAGGCAAAACACAATTAGGAAATAAATGTTCTTCCAAAAGATAATCACATAACATATAATCTTCCAGAAGTCCTTGGGCTTTGATTGCAGGTGTGGGAAGGAACACTCTGTAAATGGCATTTGAAGGCAAATTCAATTTTCTTCTCATCAGTAATGTGGCCTTAAATTCTCCTAAGGCTACTAGTATTGATCTATTCATCTGTAGAGGCCATTTTTTATTTGGCATTGTGTCTAAAATAGGAACACTTGGTGTACATTTGTCTTAACTTGAACAATTTTGTTTGAAATGCCCTTTCCAATTTGTTTTTGTCAAGTTTATAGAAACTTAAAAGTACAAAAAAAGTGACCTTTTGAAGTGTTCCAAATCCACATAAAAATGATTCTTGGATGGGTTTGGGCAAGAAATCTGGCATATTGCCATCATTTTGGAGCATGGGAGAAATAATAGCCCTTTGGAGTACCCATTAAGGACTTTTCTGGAAACCCTTGGTATTTTTGTCACTTGAACCTCTTTTTGTTTCAGGGTGAAAAGATCTTCTACCTGATTCGCCCAACAAATGCCAATCTGACTCTCTTTGAGTGCTGGAGCAGTTCCTCTAATCAGAATGAGATGTTCTTTGGGGACCAGGTGGACAAGTGCTACAAGTGTTCCGTGAAGCAAGGACAGACACTTTTCATTCCAACAGGTCTTCCCTTGGGTGCCTCTGGGAGGGTTCAGGGAGGGTGGAAAGAAGAAGGGAACTTTTGGCCCCACAGCATATTAATCTGATTATGTGGGATGTCTTTCTCATATCAGCCAAAGGCGCAGAACTGGGCCTCAAGAAATTTCATGTGGTAGTCAGTAAGCAGCATGGTCACCTGGGGAGGCTGAAAGTGGGGAATGTCCAGGAGGAGGCTGATGGACTTCTTTGTCCTGGGTTGATGTCATCTTGGTGAAGATAGAGAACATGACTCTAAGCCCCGTAACTCTAGGGGCAGTGCCTGGGAGGCTGGCATTCTAGGCTCTAAGTCAGAATGACTTGTGGTGGGGATGGGGCTTTTTTTCCTAAACAGTATGTACCTGGGCTTCACTCTCAGAATTATGAATTCTTAGGTCTTGGGTGGGATTTGAGTATATTTATTGTGAAAAAATCCCCCAGTTGTCTCAATTTGGAGAGAGAGGACATCTTTACTTGATTGGGTCTTGTATGAATACATTGTATCTCTCCACTTATTTAGATTTTCTTTCATTTCTTTAATCAGAATTAGTGTTAAATTTTCTTAAAATGTATAGTAAAATTCTCTAGTGCAATCACATATGCCTGGAGATTTGTTTTCTTGGGAAGTTTTAAATTAACATTCAATTTAAAAAATCTTCGTAAGGCTATTCAGATTTTGTATATCATGTTAAATAAGTTGCGATCATCAGCTTTTCAAGGAATTGGTCTATTTAATCTAAATTGTCAAATGTATGTGTGGAGTTGTTCATAGTGTTTTCCTTTTTTTTTGAGATGGAGTTTCACTCTTGTCGCCCAGGCTGGAGTGCAGTGACGCGATCTCATCTGCCTGTGACCTCTGCCTCCCAGGCTCAAGAGATTCTCCTGCCTGAGCCTCCTGAGTAGCTGGGATTACAGGCTTGCACTACCATGCCCAGCTAATTTTTTTGTTTTTAGTAGAGATGGGGTTTCACCATGTTGGCCATGGCTGGTCTTGAACTTCTGACCTCAGGTGATCCAACCCCCCCCCAGTCTCCCAAAGTGCTGGGATTATAGGCATGAGCCACTGCACCCAGCCATATAGTATTTTCTTATTACCCTTTTGATGTCTTCCAAGTCTCTAGTGGTATTCTTTGTATCATTCCTGACGTTAGTTATTTGTGCTTTCTCTTTTATTTGTGTCAGTCTTCTAGAGATTGGTCAATTTTTATTGATCTTTCCAGAGAGCCACTTTTTTTTTTTTTTTTTTAAGACAGAGTCTTACTCTGTCACCCAGGCTGAAGTAGTGGTGCGATCCCGATCCCGGCTCACTGCAACCTCTGCCTCCCAGGTTCAGGTGATTCTCTTGCCTCAGCCTCCTGAGTAGCTGGGATTACAGGCGCCGGCTGCCGCGCCTGGCTAATTTTTGTGTTTTTGGTAGAGGCGCAGTTTCACCATGTTGGCCAGGATGGTCTTGATCTCCTGACCTCATGATCTGCCTGCCTCGACCTCCCAAAGTGCTGGGATTACAGGGGTGAGCCACCACACCTGGCCCACTTTTTGTTTTACTGATTTTTCTCTGTTGTCTTTTTGTTTTCAGTTGTATTGATTTCTGCTTTTATCTCTATTTTTCCTTCCCTCTGCTTGCTTTTGGTTTATTTTGCTCTTTTTGTAGTCTTGAGATGAGAGCTTAGTTTATTGATTTCAGGCTTTCCCTAAATTTCTCTCAGCATTGATGTGGGTGTGTCACACAAATATTGATATGTTGTATTTTCATTAAGTTAAATGAGCTTTTGGAAAATTAAGATACATCTTATATATTGTAAAATTTACCATTTTAAAGGGTACAATTCAGTTCTTTATATATTTACAAGGTTGTACATCACTGCTATCTAATACCAGAGAATGTTCATTATTTTATTTATTTATTTTTTGAGATGGAGTCACTCTTTTGTCCAGGCTGGAGTGCAGTGGCATGATCTCGGCTTACTGCAACCTCTGCCTCCCGGGTTCAAGTGATTCTCCTGCCTCAGCGTCCCGAGTAGCTGGGACTACAGGCTTGTGCCACCACGCCCAGCTAATTTTTGCGTTTTTAATAGCAATGGGATTTCACCATGTTGGCCAAGCTGGTCTTGAACTCCTGACCTCAGGTGATCCACCCGCCTCGGCCTCCCAAAGTGTTGGGATTACAGGCGTGAGCCACTGCGCCTGGCCCAAATGTTCATTGTTTTAAAAAGAAACCCTATTCTCATTAGCAGTCACTCTTTATTCATTTGTCCGCCAGCCTTTGACAACCCATTTTTAACTTCATTTGTATATGGATTTCCCCTTCTGAATATTTCATATAAATGGAATGTTATAATATGTTGTCTTTTGTGTCTAGCTTCTTTCACTCATAATGTTTTCAAGAATCATCCATGTTATAGCATTTATCAGTATGTCCAGGCTGGAGTGCAGTGGCATGATCTTGGCTCTCTGCAACCTCTACCTCGCAAGCTGAAGCGATTCTCCTGCCTCAGACTCCCGAATAGCTGGGATTACAGGCACCTGCTGAAGGGGTGGCCTGCCCCTCCACACCTGTGGGTGCTTCTCGTTAGGTGGAACGAGAGACTTGAGAAAAGAAATAAGACACAGAGACAAAGTATAGAGAAAGAAAAGCGGGGCCCAGGGGACCGGCGCGCAGCTTACAGAGGACCTACGCCGGCACCGGCCTCTGAGTTCCCTTAGTATTTATTGATAATTATCTTTACCATCAAAAAGATAAGGGAGTAGCTGGACAATAGGATCATTGTAGGGAGGAAATCAGTAAGACATATGAACAAAAATCCTTGTAACATGAATAAGTTTAAAGGAAAATGCTGTGCCTTGAGATGCATATGCAAACATCTCCATAAACCTTTTTAGCAGCATTGCTCCAGCAAGTCCCACCTTATTCCTAAAGGCCGTTTTCTCCTTACTCAGTAAACAAAGCACACAATGGGTTTTACCCGGAGATGTTCCATTGCCCAGGGAGGGGCAGGATTTTTAACCAGCAAGCTGCCTTCAGGTACTTGTTTAACAAAGACACATCCTGCACAGCCCAATATCCATTAAACTTTGAGTCACCACAGCACATGTCTCTTGCGAGGACAAAGTTGGGGGTAGGGTCACAGATTAACAGCATTTCAAATACAGAGCCAAATGGAGTCTCTTATGTCTACTTCCTTCTATATAGACACAGTAACAGGCTGATGTCTTTCTTTTCCCCACACCTGCCACCACTGCCTGGGTAATTTTTGTATTTTTAGTAGAGATGGGGTTTCACCATATTGGCCAGGTTGGTCTCGAACTCCTGACTTCAGGTGATCCACCCACCTAGGCCTGCCAAAGTGCTGGTATTACAGGTGTGAGCCACTCCCGCTCCCCAGCCAGCACTTCTGTTTTTTTCTTTGAGACGGAGTATCGCGTATCACTCTGTTGCCAGGCTGGAGTGCAGTGGCGCGATCTCCACTCACTGCAACCTCTGCCTCCCGGGTTCAAGCGATTCTCTTGCCTCAGCCTCCCAAGTAGCCAGGACTACAGGCACGCGCCACCATGCACAGCTAATTTTTGTATTTTTAGTAGAGACAGGGTTTTACCATGTACAGGCCAGGATGGTCTCGATCTGCTGACCACGTGATCTGTCCGCCTCAGCCTCCCAAAATGCTGGAATTACAGGTGTGAGCCACTGCACTGGCCACTTCATTCTTTTTAACAGCTGAGTAGTATTCTGTGGTGTGGATATGCCACATTTTGTTTGTCCATTAGTCAGTTGATAGACATTTGAGTTGTTTGCACTTTTTGGCTGTTATGAATAGTGTTGCTATGAACATTCATGTATGAGTTATTGTGCGAGCATGTGTTTTCATTTTTTCTTGGGTATATATCGAGGAGGGGAATTGCTGAGTCATATAGTAACTCTGTGTTTAACTTTTTGAGAAACTGACAAACTTTTCAAAGCAGCTGCATGCACCATTTTATATTCTCAACAGTAATGTGTGAGAATTTCAGTTTCTTCACATCTTCCTCCAGTGCTTATTGCTGTCTCTTTATGATTGTAGCCATCCTAATGGGTGTAGAGTGGTATCTCATTGAGGTTTTGATTTCTGTTTTCTGGATGACCTTTGATGTTGAACATCTTTCTACATGTTCATTGGGCACTTGTATAGATTTTTTTTTTGAGAAATAGCTATTTAAATCTTTTGCCTATTCTTTAATTAGATTGTCTTTTCATTGTTGAGTTATAAGAATTTATATACTTTGGATACTAGACTTTTACCAGATATATGATTTGCAAACATTTTCTCTCATTCTTGGGGCTGTCTTGTCACTTTTGATAGTGTCCTATGAAGGACAAAAGTTACAAATTTTGATGTCCAATTTATTTTTTTCTTTATTTGCTTATGCTTTTGGTGTCTAAGAGACTTGCTTAATTCAAGTTCATGAAGATTTATGCCTAAGTTTTCTTCTAAGCATTTTATAGTTTTAGTTCTTACATTTAGATCTTTCATCCATTTTTTAATTTTTGTATATGGTATGAGGTAAGGGTCCAATTTCTTTGTTTTGTATGTAGTTATCTAGTTGTCCCAGAACCTTTTGAAAAGACTGTTTCTTTCCCCATTGAATTGTCTTGACACCTGTGTCAAAAATCTGTTGACCAAAGATGGGGGTTTATTTCTGGTCCTTGAATTCTGTTCTATCAATCCTTCTAACAGTGTTATGCCATCTCGATTATTTTTTTTTTATTTTATTTTTTTTTGAGACGGAGTCTCGCTCTGTCGCCCAGGCTGGAGTGCAGTGGCCGGATCTCAGCTCACTGCAAGCTCCGCCTCCCAGGTTTACGCCA
>NW_012115711.1:1149491-1151369 GCF_000951035.1 Colobus angolensis palliatus | reverse complement strand
TCGACTGGTCTCGAACTCCAGACCTCAGGTGATCCACCTGTCTCAGTCTCCAAAGTGCTGGGATTACAGGCGTCGGCCATAGGGCCCAGCCAGTCCCTTGAATTTTCATAAGAATTTTTTGGTTCAGCTTTCATATAGGTTTTCTAGTTATTTTTTAGTGTTTGCTCTAATTATTACTTTATACATACATAGCATATCACAGTCTACTAGTATTTACATATTACCTGTTTGAGGGAAGGGTTGAAACCTTACCTCTTTTTTTTGAGACAGAATCTCATTCTGTCACCCAGGTTGTAATGCAGTGGTAAGATGACAGCTTACCGCAGCCTTGACCTCCCGAGCTCAAGCAATCCTCCCACCTCAACCTCCCAAGTTGCTGGGACCACAGATGTACACTACCATGTCTGGCTGATTTTTTTTAGTTTTAGTGGAGATGGGGTTTTGCCATGTTGCCCAGGCTGGTCTTGAACTCCTGAGCTCAAGTGATCCACCCATCTCAGCTTCCTAAAGTGCTGAGATTATAGGCGTGAGTCACCACACTGGGCCCAAAACCTTACCTCTTTTTACATCCCTTTATCCTTCACATTTTTTTTTTTTTTTTTTTTTTTGTTTTTTTTTTTTTTTTTTTTTTTTTTTTTTTTTTTTTTTTTTTTTTTATTATACTTTAAGTTCTAGGGTACATGTGCATAACGTGCAGGTTTGTTACATATGTATACTTGTGCCATGTTGGTGTGCTGCACCCATCAACTCGTCAGCACCCATCAATTCATCATTTATATCAGGTATAACTCCCCAATGCAATCCCTCCCCCCTCTCCTCCTCCCCATGATAAGTCCCAGTGTGTGATGTTCCCCTTCCCGAGTCCAAGTGATCTCATTGTTCAGTTCCCACCTATGAGTGAGAACATGCGGTGTTTGGTTTTCTCTTCTTGTGATAGTTTGCTAAGAATGATGGTTTCCAGCTGCATCCATGTCCCTACAAAGGACGCAAACTCATCCTTTTTTATGGCTGCATAATATTCCATGGTGTATATGTGCCACATTTTCTTAATCCAGTCTGTCACAGATGGACATTTGGGTTGATTCCAAGTCTTTGCTATTTCCTTCACATTTTTCTACAATTAGTCATGTTTTACATTTTTCCATGTATTTGTCTTAAATATTTCTCTTCATACATTGACTATGAGATTGTCATGCTACCCACTACACCAAGAGGGCTTCTATTCTCTGCGTATGTTGAGAAATGTATCACAGAGTTTTATAATTTTTGCTTTCCCTATGAAATATAATTTAGAAAACTCAAGAGAAGGAAATTCTGTGGTATTTACCCATGTTTTTACTCATCTATTCTGTTTTCCTTTCTGGTGTTTAGAGTTTCAGGGTAAGTCTACTGTCGACAAGTTCTTAGTTTTTTTCCATGTGTAAATGTCTCGATTTTTTTTCTTTCATTCCTGAAGGATATTTTTCTGGATATAGAACTCTGGGTTAATAGTTCTTTTCTTTCAACACCTAAAGAATGTTTTGCTGTTTCCTTCTGGCCTCTGGGGTTTCTGATGAGATTTTGGCTATCATTTGAATTGTTTTTCCCCAATAGATAATGTATCATTTCTTGATACTTTCATTCTTTTTTTTTTTTTCTTAAGTTTTCTGCAGTTTGGCCATGATGTGTTTTTTTGGCATGGATTTCTTTGGGTTTATAATGCTGAATGTGTTCACTGAGCTTGAATGTGTAGGTTTATGTCTTTTGCCATATATGTGAAATTTTTAGCCATTATTTTTCTTTTTTTTCTTGAGAGGGAGTCTTACTCTGTTGCCCAGGCTGGAGTGTGGTGGTGCGATCTTGGCTCAGTGCAACCTCTGCCTCCCGGCTTCAAGTGAG
>NW_012115711.1:1130697-1148881 GCF_000951035.1 Colobus angolensis palliatus | reverse complement strand
CTCACTGCAACCTCTGCCTCCTGTGTTCCAGTGATTCTCCTGCCTCAGCCTTCCAAGTAGCTGGGATTACGGGCACGTACCACCTTACCCGGCTAATTTTTATATTTTTAGTAGAGACAGTTTCACCATGCTGGTCAGGCTGGTCTCGAGCTCCTGACCTCGTGATAGGCCCACCTTGGCCTCCCAAAGTGCTGGGATTACAGGTGTGAGCCACCACACCTGGCCTAGATATAGTACATTTCATTCCTAAAATTTTCCTTTGTTTCTTGTGTATTTATTTGCTGAGAATTTCTATTTCCTATTTTTGTGTCAAGCATGTTTGGAATTGCTCACTAAGGTATTCTTACAATGCTTTTTTTCAAATTCTTGTTATATAATTCTGTATTTGTCTAACCATATATTGTCTTATATATATTGGATTGTTTGTTGTTTTACAAGTCTGTTTTACTCTTCAATTATCAATATTATTGATACGATTTCATTGGTTTTTTAGAATGTTTAATACATGGTGAGGCAGGTCATTCACTCCCCACCCAACTCCCACCCACATCTGCTTTTCTCTTATATAGTTTTCTGTTCCCAGACATTTATTCATCCATCTTTGAATCCTTTGCCTGGTCTATTCCAATGACTTTTCTATACTGGGCATTTAGTAACTGATGAATTGAATTTGCCCATTAGCGGTTTGAGTTAATTAATTTACATCTTGGTAGAAATGCCCACACACCAGGGGCAATCTACTTAGTGCCACAAGCATTGAGTGTCTACTGTGTGCCCTAGCATTGGGCTAAGTGCTAAGGACAAAAGATTGATAGGCTGTTTCAGTATAATCTAGCCACAATAGCACCAATAGAGGTATTCACCCTTAGTTTTGGAAGCACAGAGAAGAGCGCTTAGTCTAGCCCAGAGGTTTGTGAAAATCTTAGGAGAGCAACACTAGAAGGGTGAGTAGGGATTAACTAAGAAAAGAAAGACAGGAATGGCATTTCAGACATAGGGAAAGGTGGAAGCAAACCAATACTGTGTGAAGCAGCTTATGGATACTAGAGCTTAAACAGCAAGGGCTGGGGTGGATGAAAGTGAAAAGGTAGGCCGACTAAACTTACCACAGAGGCGATTGAGGGCCATTGAAGGTTTATTTGTTTATTTAGTTTCTAATGAAATATTTCAGATGTACCAAAAGATATAAAGAATAATATAGGTCGGGCGCAGTGGCTCACACCTGTCGCCCAGGCTGGAGTGCAATGGTGTGGTCTCGGCTCACTGCAACCTCCATCTCCCAGGTTCAAGCGATTCTCCTGCCTCAGCCTCCCGAGTAGCTGGGATTACAGGTGCCTGCTACCATGCCCAGCTAATTTTTCTATTTTTAGTAGAGACGGGGTTTTGCCATGTTGGTCAGGCTGATCTCGAACTGCTGACCTCGGGTGACCTGCCCACCTCGACCTCCCAAAGTGCTGGGATTACAGGCATGAGCCACTACGCCTGACCCTAATTTATATTTTAGATATATCGCTCAGGGTTGGATGTGAAGGATAGATATGAGATTATTGTAGAGCAGTGGTTTGCAAACAGTTGAGATTCCTTTATACTCTTAAAAATTAAGGACCCAGAAGAGCTTTTTATTGTGTGGTTTATATTTATCAATTTTTACCATATAAATTAAAATAGAAAATTTTAAAGTACTTGTTAATTTATTAAAAAATAATTATAAGCCCATTACATGTTAGCATAAATAAAAATTTTTTATGAAAACTGTTTTCAAAAATGTTTAGTGGGAAGCGTGACATTGTTTTACATCTTTGCAAATCTCTATAATATCTGGGTTAATCAAAAATTGTTAGATCCCCAGATCTGCTTTTGCTTTCATTCTGTTTGACACCACATCATGTACCCTCTGGAAAACTCCACTGTATACCCATGAGAATAAGGGTGAAAAAGGTAAAGAACATCATAATATTCTCATGAATATAGTTTTGGCATCTCAGCTTCTCTGAAAGAGTCTCGGAGCCTAAGGATTCCTTGGACCACACCTTGAGAACATCTGGTGTTGGGGAGCCAGTTTGGAGGCTAACTGCTCTTAAGGAGTTGGGTTTGAGATGAGTGGGTAGTGGAGATAACCAGAGGAAGAAAGGCCCTTTGCCAGCTTTGATTTTACCTTGTTACACTGCAGGATGGATCCATGCTGTACTGACGCCTGTGGACTGCCTTGCCTTTGGAGGGAACTTCTTACACAGCCTTAACATCGAGATGCAGCTCAAGTGAGTCCTGAAACTATGGTGATTCCATGTTGGCCATTCCTGTCTGCTAGAGTGAGGAGTACAATGTAGAAAGCCAGAAAGGAATGGTTCCTTGTTCCTGATCATGTTCAGCTGAAGATTAACACCTTTTCTGCACTTAGTAGTTATTTGACTTTGGGCAAGTTATATAACCTTTGAGCCCAAGTTTCCTAATGTATAAAGCCAGATCTTGCAGAGTCGTTTTGAGGATTAGAGATACAAAGCATCCAGAACAATACCTGATTCATAGTAGGTGCTCAGTAAATGAATCCTTGTTTTTGTTGTTTTGTTTCCTCCTTCTAGAGCCTATGAGATTGAGAAGCGGCTGAGCACAGCAGACCTCTTCAAATTCCCCAACTTTGAGACCATCTGTTGGTATGTGGGAAAGCACATCCTGGACATCTTTCGTGGTATGGAGCCCTTTGCCAACTGTCCTTTTTGCCCCTCTCCCCTGAGTGAATGAGTGTGTATGTATGTGTAAGTGGCGCAGTCAAGACATGATACTATTTCATCACCAGAAAGATCTCAGTATGTAAATTAAAATCATGTTGTGTACCTTAAATATGTTCAATTTTTAAAAAGTGATAATTAGTGCTTTAAAAAAAATTTCCCTAGTGCTACCCACCCAGCCCCTAGCCCCTTCTATTTTGAGACAGGATTTCACTCAGTCACCCAGGCTGGAGTGCGGTGGTGCGATCATGGCTCACTGCAGCTTCAAACTCCTGGGCTCAGGCAATCCTCCTAGGAGCCTTTGTTTGCCGAGTAGCTAAGACTATAGGCACGGGCCCCCACACCCGGCTAATTTTGTAATTTTTTTGTACGAACAGGGTCTTGCTATGTTGACCAGACTGGTCTCAAACTCCTGGCCTCAAGCGATTCTCCCACCTCAGACTCCTTTTGCTGGGGTTACAGGCATGAGCCACAGTACCCAGCAATGCTACCCCTTTATAGTTTCACCCAGTGTCCTCCCCTGTACCATCCATAACTTCTGGAAACCACTAATCTGTTTTCCATTTCTATAATTTTGTCATTTCTTTTTTTTTTTTTTCCCCAAGACAGAGTATCACTCTTGTCACCCAGGCTGGAGTGCAGTGGCATGATCTTGGCTCACTGCAACTTCCACCTCCTGGGTTCAAGCTTCACCTACCTCAGCCTTCTGAATAGCTGGGATTACAGACACCCGCCACCACACCTGGCTAGTTTTTGTACTTTTTTTTTTTCTTCTTCTTTTATTTGAGATGGAGTCTCGCTCTGTCGCCAGGCTGGAGTGCAGTGATGCAATCTCTGCTCACTGCAAACTCCGCCTCCCAGGTTTAAGCGATTCTCCTGCCTCAGCCTCCGGAGTAGCTGGGACTATAGGCACATGCCACCATGCCCAGCTAATTTTTGTATTTTTAGTAGAGACGGGGTTTCACCATGTTGGCCAGGATGATCTCAATCTCTTAACCTCATGATCTGCCCACCTCAGCCTCCCAATGTGCTGGGATTACAGGCGTGAGAGCCACCACGCCTGGCTGAATTTTGTCATTTCAAGAATATTGTATAAATGGAATCATATAGTATGTGACCTTCTCAGATTCACTTTTTTACTCAGCGTAATACATGGCAGGGCATGGATTGTAACCTTTTTGTTTAGCAAGTGTGACAGAATATTGGATCACAGTGAAATTATCTCTCTTTCTTGCTGGTTAAGATAAAAAGCTCAATCTGGATGGTCTGAGAGTTTCCTGGATCTGCTTCCCCTGGAGACAAGGCCCAGTCCTGACCGTCCTGGCATCGTTGTTTTGGTTCCTGGGCGTTAGCCCAGTTGGAAGCCAATTTACTTGCTGGGTTTCCTCTTCCCTGGTGTGATCGAGAATAGAATGGGTCCCTTACTTAGGCCTAAGATTCTTCAAGTTGACTTGGCCAGGAGAAATCAGTATTGATAAGTTACAAAGAATCTCAGGGGCCATGAGTACAGCCTCATAGCCAATACCTCCAACTCTTGCTCTGCCACCTAGACTGTCACTTAAGTTTTCAATCAGATGTTGGATGACTAACTGTTCATTACTTATTCTAAACAGCTTGGTTCAGTAGAAAATTATTTATAGGGCCTAAATCTGGCTGTTTGTAGTAGCCTCCTGACATAAGGCAGAACACAGCTAATCCATCTTGTACATTAATGGCCCTTCAAGTCTGTGTAGGTAGAACTCATAGTCCTCCTGAGTGTTCTCATTTTGAAACCCAACAGGCACAGTAATGTCATGGAAGGGGCACAAGCCTCAGATTCAAATACACATGGTTTTAGTCATGGCTCTAGCACTTACTAGGTGTGTGCCTTTGGTCTTGACTTTGCCTCTCTGAACCTCAATTTCCTGGGCTGTATAATGAAGATAATACCTTGCTTTCAGGATAGGTATAAGGGTTAAATGAGATAATAGATATCACATTCCTAGCACTTAGTAGATACTCAGTAAACGAACACTGTTGGAAGAACTGAGATCTGCAGTGGTGCTCAGAACCTTGAGCATTTTCTCTGGTTGTCTTAACAAAAGTCCCAAGTCCTTCACTTTCCTGCATGGCTTTGTTGACACTCTGCTTTCCTCTTTCCTCCTTTAGGTTTGCGAGAGAACAGGAGACACCCTGCCTCCTACCTGGTCCATGGTGGCAAAGCCTTGAACTTGGCCTTTAGAGCCTGGACAAGGAAAGAAGTAAATATGCATATTTCTCTACCTCCTCTGGAATTTTGCCCTTTGTAGGGACTGGATTTGGTAGATGTTTCGGAGAGACAGAAGAGTCCAGAGAAGCTTGTGGGCCCCGGGTGTAGAGTGGAGGCCTGGGCTAGGATTCCTTAGATTACATTTTAAAATCTTTCTTTCTGATGATAAAAAGTAATGCAACATTACACTAGAGAATTAGAAAAATGAGGAAAAGCATAAAGAAGGAAAATTATTGCCTATAATTTTTACACTCAGCGGGAACTACTATTTAACACTTGCCTACATTTCCTTCTGGTCTTTTTTATGTGCATTTTAAAAACATAATTACTGTCACACTGTGTGGTTGACCCTTGAGCAATGTGGAGGTTGGGGCGCAGACCCTGCCCCCCCATGCAATCAGAAATCCACATATAACTTTTGCCTCCCTAAAACCTTAACTGCTAATAACCTACTGTTGACCAGAAGCCTTACCAGTAACATAGTCAACACATATTTTATATATGTTACTTGTGTTATATAC
Organism: Colobus angolensis palliatus; assembly: GCF_000951035.1. Lineage (NCBI taxonomy): Eukaryota > Metazoa > Chordata > Mammalia > Primates > Cercopithecidae > Colobus > Colobus angolensis. The sequence continues at coordinate 1,143,386 of NW_012115711.1, read as the reverse complement.
TGTATTATTACAATAAAGTAAGCTGAAAACGTATGTTTACTGTTCATAAAGTGGAAGTGGATCCTCATAAAGGGCTTTATCCTTGTCTTCACATGGAGTAGGCTGAGGAGGAAGAAAAAGTAGAGGGGTTGGTCTTGGCTGTCCCAGATGCCAGAGTCAGAAGAAAATCTGCATATAAATGGACCCAGACATTTCAAACCCATGTTGTTTAAGGGTCAACTGTGTATCCAATTTTGTGTTTGAATCTATTGATTTATCTTAATTTTCCTGTGTCATCAAAGTTCTCCAGAAACATTTGATAGTTATGTGATATTCTTTTGCAGGAATGTACCATCCTTGCCTAACTACTTGCTTTTTGCTGCTTCCTTTTTATTTCTTTGAGGGAATAGTTATAAAGAATCATATAGTAAATGTCTGTTTTTGTCCCTCATTTCTTGATTGTTTCTTCAGGATAGATTCCTGGAAGAACAATTACTGAATCAATATATGGAAAAATGCAAGGCTCTTGATGCATACTGCCAAAGTGGGTTTTAGAAATGTGCGAGTGTCCATTTATCCAACTGAACACTAATCAACTATTAAAAAAAAAAAAAAAAAGCTCTGTATGTACTGATTTGGAAAGATCTCCAGAATTTGTTAAGTAAAGGTGCACAACCGTGTGTATAGTGTGCCACTTTATATGTAAAAACGGGGGAAATAAGAATTATCTTAGTATACACTTGCCTGATTATATGATCTGGGATGTAGAAACTAATGAAAATGGTTACCTGTGGGAGTGGGATGATGAGATTGATGGCAGGAACAGGGTGGGATTGATGGCAGGGACAAAGTAGGAATGAAGCTTTTCAATATCATTTTATTTAATTAGTTAATTTATTTATGAGACAGAGCCTCGCTCTGTTGCCCAGGCAGGAGTGCAGTGGCACGATCTCAGCTCACTGCAGCCTTTGCCTCCCGGGTTCAAGTGATTCTCGTGCCTCAGCCTCCTGAGTAGCTGGGATTACAGGCATGTGCCACCATGCCTGGCTAATTTTTGTATTTTTAATAGAGATGGGGTTTCACCATGTTGGCCGGGCTGGTCTCAAACTCCTGATCTCAAACTCCTGATCCATCCACCTCAGCCTCCCAAAGTGCTGGGATTACAGGCATGAGCCACCACACCTGGCCTGCCTTTCTTTTCTAATGTAAGCCTTTAGCTGTTAATTTCCTTCTCAGCACCAGTATTTGATTTTTGACCCATGTGAACGAATTAACTTTTCAGAATACTGAATTTAAAGAACACACCAAGAAATCAAGAAAAGAAGAAATGTCAACATGTAATCTTAGGCTTTAGATACTCCCTTTTCTGTGAATACTGTGACCAAAGGTCACTGCACTGCAGGCTTAACTTGTACAATCTCCTTAGTTCCTGTTGCCAACCTTCCCCTCCGATATTCTTGGATTTCATATTTTGAGCCTTCCCTTGCTCCCTGGGCTCACCTATACCTGGACCTTAGCCTGTGATTCTGTTTTTCCACACCTCTCAGGTGTGGCTACCTTGGGTTTCATCTCTGACCCCTCCCATGGAGTGAACTTTAGAGTGACTGTGTCCCAAAAACACCAAAGGGGAGGTGGGTGTGGCCCAAGCACTCATGACTCAGGATGGACCCAGGGACCAAGGGATGGCCCCAAACAGAGTGATCAGTGGGAGCTGGAGTAGAGTAGAACATAGTTCTGAGACGCCCATGCTCATGGAAGGACTCTTGTGAAGTGCAGATGATCTGTAGGGGAGGAACCTGCTCCCTTACCTTTCCAGAGACCCTGGTCTGGGAAGGAGGAATCCATAAGATTAGCTGGGTCAGATGGTTTCTCAGCTCCCCACCTAGCCACGAAAATAAATTCCCTCTGGATACAGAAATGAAGTGAAAAGTGGTAGAAGAAAGTCACAAAGGAAAACCTTGAGATCTACATAAAAATGTAAATCTTGGTACTCAAAAAGAGGGCAAACAAAAGAGACAACTAACAGGGATCGCTCTGGGTTGCTGTTGAGCTAGCTGTGGGCCAGTTGCTGCTCAGCACAGAGTTCCTTCCTCACAAGTGGAGAGGCTGGTTTGTCCCCACTGATCTCCCTGAGGTCCCTGACTTTTTGAGAGGTGTGGCCCCAACCCACAACTTAGTTCCTTATACCTCTTGATACTGTCTTTTTTAGATAGATGTTTTACAAATATTTTCTCTCAGTCTGTGGCTTACAAAGTAGCAGAGATGCTGAAACAGGTTTTTCAAAAAGAAGTTTTGCTTTTCAAGTTCAGTTGATCAACTTTTTTCTTTTCTGGTCCATGCTTATGTCCTATCTAAGAAATCTTTGCCTATAAAGGCCATAAAGAACTTCTCCTCTGTCTAAAGCAGGAGTTTACAGCCAGGGTACAGTGGCTCACGCCTGTAATCCAGCACTTTGGGAGGCCAAGGAGGGTGGATCACCCGAGGTCAGGAATTTGAGACCAGCCTGGCCAACATGGCGAAACCCCATCTCTATTAAAAATACAAAAATTAGCTAGGCATGGTGGCACATGTCTGTAATCCCAGCTACTGGGGAGGCTGAGGCACAAGAATTGCTTGAACCTGGGAGGCGAAGGTTGCAGTGAGCCAAGACCACCACACCACTGAACTCTAGCCTGGGTGGCAGAGTAAGAAAAGACTCTGTCTCAAAAAAATAGTGAGAAGTAAATAAAATATAGCAAGGGTTTCCAACCTTTTGGCTTCCCTGGGCCACATTGGAAGAAGAATTGTCTTGGGCCACACATGATAGCTGATGAGCTTAAAAAAAAAAAAAATTACAAAAAATCTCATAGGCTGGGTGCAGTGGCTCGTGCCTGTAATCCCAGCACTTTGGAGGCCAAGGCGGGTGGATCACCTGAGGTCAGGAGTTCAAGACCAGCCTGGCCAACATGGTGAAACCCCGTATCTACTAAAAATAAAAAAAATTAGCTGGTTGTAGTGGTTCACTCCTGTAGTCCTAGCTACTGGGGAGGCTGAGGCAGGAGAATCGCTTGAACCCAGGAGGTGGGGCTTGCAGCGAGCCGAGATGGTGCCATTGCACTTCAGCCTGGGCAAGAGTATCGAAACTCCATCTCAAAAAAAAAAAAAAAGGTCTCATAATGTTTTAAGAAATTTTACTAATTTGTGTTGTCACATTCAAAGCTATCCTGGGCAGTGGGTTGGACAAACATGGTCTAAAGGGTGTATAGTTTTAGGTTTTACGTTTAGGTCTATGATCCATTTTACGTTTGTGTTTGTGTGTATGGTGCAAGATATGGATTGAGGTTCTTTTTTTTTTTTTGCGTGTGGATATCCAATTGGTCCAGAATCATTTGTTGAAAAGACTACCCTTTCTCCATTGAATTGCCTTGGTATATTTGTCCAAAATCAGTTGTCTCTTTATGTGTGGGTTTATTCCTCGTGCCTCTTGTTTGACAGGCTCTGCCAGACCATGAGGATGAGATCCCGGAGACAGTGCGAACCGTACAGCTCATTAAAGATCTGGCCAGGGAGATCCGCCTGGTGGAAGTAAGGAGCATGGGGCAGGGAAGAGAAGGCATTTGGAAAGGCCTTGAGGCTCAAGTGTCAGGTTAGGCCTCTGCAGTTAGCATGAGAGCCCAGGGGAAGGGTCGGGAAGACCCTACCAAAGACACAATTCATTTATTCAAATAATTATTACTGTGTTTCAAGTGTGCCGCACACTGGGCTAGGCTCTTGAAACACATTAATAGTGCCTGCCCACAAAGAACTCAGCCTAGTAGAGGACCCTGAGCAAAGTTAACCTCTTTGAGTTTCAGTTTCTTCATCTCTAAAATGGGGAATAATTGTACCTACTCAAGGATTGTTAAAAGGATTAGGTAAGGTAATGTGAGTTGAGCACAAAAATAGAGTGCTTGGCACACAGTAAGTGCACAATAAATTCTGACGGTGGGTCGTGGTGGTGGGTGGTGGTGGTAGTTTTAGTTGTTGTTATTATTAATATTTTGACTCAGTCTCTGCATTCTGCAAAATGACAGTTCTCTCGGGGTGAAGATGATTACAAAGCCATGTTTCAACAGGTGGCATATACCACGAGGCAGTAAGGTATAGTGGTAAGAGATTCAGAGAAACCTGGGTTCTGGTTCCTGCTCTGTCACTTGCAAGCCTTTCAGAGCCTCAGTTTCCTCATCTGTAAAGTGAGGATAACACTGACCTTTCAGAATTTTGTTAGGATCAAAAGCTAGTATATGTAGAGCCCCTCGCACAGTGCCTGGCAGAGTAAGTACTCAATAAATGTGAGCCATTGTTATTAGTAGACTTTATAGCAAAGAGAGAAGTTGGTGTGGGATGGTGAAGTAGCAGAGGCACCAGAGGAGAACTCCTTTAAGCTCAGAAGCTGTAAAGTTTTATTTAGTGCCCAGGATATATACATCCATGCTGAAGGGTGGTCAAAGTGAGCTGGGAAGTTGTGCTTCTAGCCTCACTGCTTGCAGCATGTTTCACTGCCTACACCATAGCTTACAGTGTCCACCTCCTACCTCTCATTTTCCTCCACTCCCATCTGTCAAAATCATTCAGGATAGTTAAAGGCCTACCTTTTCTCCAGCGCCTCCCACTTAAACCACAAAACTCTGGGCTGGTTGGAAGAGGACTTAGAGATAGAGTATATGTGGTCCATGGGCTTTCAAATTACTTAAAGCAATGGAATCCTTTTTTAAAAATGACATCTTAGGTGGAAGGCCAATATTCAAAGCATAGCTGCTTTGAATAAGATGAAGGTGGGAGGCCTAGGGCTCCACTTGTTCTTTTTATTCACCTTCTGCCTTCCCCCGATTCTCAGGGCTCCTCCCAAGAAGCTCAAAGTAGCCACAGAACATCTTCAGAAATCACCTTTCCAGTCTAGTCCTTTAATTTTACAGCTGAGCAAACAGTCTCAAATGGTCAGATAACTTTCCTGAGCTAGTTACAGAGCTAGCTAGTAGCAGAATTAGGACTAGAACCTCTCCTTCTCTCAAATCCTGTAGTCCTTAGAGTTTGAACTTCACAGATTAGTACTTGATTATTTTCTGTTTCATGTCAGCTGCTTAGTGGAGTATTTTCTTTCCAATTTTGACAGTAGTGCTTTGCTCGTCTTCTTACTTGTCAATGGCTGGGTAAAGAAATGCCACCCAATAAATTCTTGATGACTCATGTAAAAGCTGGGGTGTGCATATGTGGAGCATCTGTAAGCCACTTCCATGGCAGTGCCACCAGTACCAGGAACAGACCTCTGCTCTTAGTGTTGAGAGAACCCTTGAGTAAGCTCTAACCCCCTCATGTACTAACACTCTTGTAGGACATCTTCCAACAGAACGTTGGGAAGACGAGCAATATCTTTGGGCTGCAGAGGATCTTCCCAGCCGGCTCCATTCCCCTAACCAGGCCAGCCCATTCCACTTCAGTGTCCATGTCCAGGCTGTCACTGCCCTCCAAAAATGGTTCAAAGAAGAAAGGCCTGAAGCCCAAGGAACTCTTCAAGAAGGCAGAGCGAAAGGGCAAGGAGAGTTCAGCCTTGGGGCCTGCTGGCCAGTTGAGCTATAATCTCATGGACACATACAATCATCAGGCACTGAAGACAGGCTCTTTCCAGAAAGCAAAGGTGGGTGCTGGCCCATGGGTTCAGCCCAACCCTTTTGGGTGTCCCTTGGAAGAGCAGGGTTTCAAAAAGCAGGCTATCCTGTCTGGCTGCCATGTCCCTTAGACCCCCTGGTGTTTGGCTACCAGTCCCACTCATTTAACAGGCATTTATTGAGACCTTTTCTATGCTGGGCACTGTGATAGGTGCTGTGGATGTGACTCTCAAGAGGCTGACAGGCGAGTGAGAAAGACAGGCATAAAAATAAATGAGTGCAATCAAGTATTGTGAATGCCACAATCAAGGGTGTGTGTGGGACCCTGAGATACAGAGGAGGGTTAATTCTGTCTGGGTAGGGAAGGTTTTCAGGAGCTCTTTTCAGAAAACATAACACTTAGCTGAATTTTGAAATGCTGGGATGGGAATGAGATTTGAAAACATTGCGTGTGTCAGGTTGTAGTCTTGAGCAGGTCCTTGAGAAAAGCCCTCCACCAGGGCTCCATCTTGCCTCACGATTGTGATTCTCTCCATGGGCATCTGAAGATGTGCCCCCTCTTTTTTAAGGGAACATGGTTCACAAGATTGATAGGTGTCCCCTGAACCAACCACACATTTTCAAACTCCTGCTCCTGTGATCAGTGGGGGTGTGGGGGGACAGTATAGCAGAAGGCCTTGGCTCAGGTGGTTTTGACAGTGAACTGAACCACTGAAACCAGAGGGAACTTGCCATCATGATTCCCATGGGAGTCCCAGATAGGTGACAACTGAGCTTCCTACTTCTGCAGTTCAACATCACTGGTGCCTGCTTGAATGACTCAGATGATGACTCACCAGACTTGGACCTTGATGGAAATGAGAGCCCATTGGCCCTATTGATGTCTAACGGCAGGTGAGGTGGGAAGGAGGAGCACAGAGGTACTGGGACTGTCAGTGGTAATATGCCACTGAGACAGGGCATGGAATTGGAATCTAGAGGTTGGGACATGGGTAGGAGGGACTGTACTTAGGGCAATACTTAGATAATATAATGTATCATTGCTTAGTTCAGAGAACCACGGTGTGGTGTTGGAGGTGGGTAGAGGGAGAGGTCTGAAATCGAATTGGCAATCCTGAGAAAGATTTTATTGGTTCTAGAAGCTTCAGCAAGTCATTGGGAGAGAACCACTGGCAGCAGTAAGTATAGCATACTTACTAAAAGCATTAGTTTTTTCTATACCTTTTGACTTAAGATTAGATTTTTAGGAATTTACAGAAATCCTTGCACACAAGTGTGTAATGATAAATGTTCAGTGTTTGCTGCACCATTGTAATAGTAATTGGAAACATCCAAATGCTGATCAGTAAGGGCTGGATAAATGATGGTACATCTATAGAATGGAATATCATGTAGCCGTTACAAAGAATGAGACAGTTAAATATTGACACAGAAAGATGTTTAAGGTGTATTTTTAAAATCAGGTTACAGAATAATAGGAATAGTTCCATTTTTACTTTTAAAAGGGCATGTATGCACATGTGTATATGTATGCACATATGGAAAAGCCATATATAGACTTTTGTATTTTTTGAAGAGGGAGGTTTAAAAATGGAATATACAAGCGTTAGAAATAAAAACAATGTGAAAGAGCACACAGTGAAAAATCTCACACCCATCTCTCTTTCCCTGTTTACCTTCCCATGGACAACCAATGTCAGTGGTTTCCTTCCAGAGATATGTATGTATATTTAGGCAAATAAATAGTGTGTGTGATATATATATGTAAATACATTTTTAAAAAAAATAGAGATGGGGGTCTCTGTTATTGCCCAGGCTGAGCTCTAACTCCTAGACTCAGGTGATCCTCCCACTTTGGCCTCCAAAGTGCTGGGATTACAGGTGTGAGCCACCTTGCCTGACCTAGTTACATATTTTATACTTGTTACACCAATTTTTTTTTTTTTTTTTTGAGACAGAGTCTTGCTCTGTTACCCAGGCTGGAGTGCAGTGGTGTGATCTCGGCTCACTGCAACCTCTGCCCCCTCGGTTCAAGTGATTCTCATGTCTCAGCCTCCCAAATAGTTGGGACTTCAGGTGCATGCTACCACGCCCAGCCAATTTTTGTATTTTTAGTAGAGACAGGGTTTCTGCATGTTGGCCAGGCTGGTCTCGAACTCCTGGCCTCGAGTGATCTGCCCGCCTCAGTCTCCCAAAGTGCTGGGATTACAGGCATGAGCCGATGTGCCCGGCCTTGTTATACCAAATTTTTAACAGTGATTATCCCTGGAAAGTACAAAAGGGAAGGTAAGAGCAAATTTTCACTTGAGTAGCATTTGAATTTTGTACAATGAGCACATATTTACTTTTTTTTAAATATTTAAGCATTTACTCTTCTTTAAATAATTTTAAAAGAACAAGTTCTAAAAGAATAAAATAAAAGCTGTTTACAACAAAATTATGGACTTGGGAATCAGGCAATCCAAGGTTTAAATCCCAGCTGTGACACATATTCACTGTTCTACTTTGGCAAACTAATTAACCTATCTGAGCTTCAGTGTCCTCATATAAGTATTCTATAGTTAAAACTTACCTTAGGGTTGTTGGAGGATTAAATGAGATAATATATGTAGAATGTTAACCACAGGGCCTGCCATATAATTAATACTTAATAAATGGTAGTTCTTATAAATATGATGATGTAGAGACAAAAGAATTCTCCATAAAGATGGTGATAACGATGATGTGGCCATGACCAGAATCTAAGAAGATTGTCAGAAACCCTGAAATAACATAGAGGCAGGGAAAGCCAGTAAGGGCTATTTTCTAGATACTCAGAACACTAGACAGCAGCAGTCAAGAGCCAGGTGCAGAGTATGAACAATGTAGGAACACAAACAACAAAGGTGCCTTAATAGCTGCCTTCTAGGAAAAGGTTACCTTCAGGTCCATCTGGGCCCACCTGGGTAGAAAATAAGGGAAAAAGGGGTGAGAGTAGGGCAGATTCTGAAAGCAACAGAGCTATTCTTGGGGTTTGAGAATCCAGTTACTAAAGTGTAAGATTAGAGAGACTGTTGAATATTGCCTTTGTCCAGAACTCATGATAGGTCTCCTGGACAGGAGAAAATTCATTCCTAGGAGTCCAGCCTATAATGGCTATTGAAGGTACAATAAGACATTTCCTGCCGCTGCCTCACCCCCAGCAGTCCTTCTTGTGCTGCTGCCTATTACCCGCTGCAGCATCAGAAGCTGTTAAGTGAACCCAGATAGTCAAAAGTATAGAAATATTTACAGATGATGTGATGCTATGTCTGGGCTTCTCTCCAAACTTTGTGTTTCGCAGAGAGTGAGGTGTAGATGAAACAAGACTGGCTGTGTTGATAATTGCTGAAACTTAGCTGAGTGATAGGTACACGAGAATTAATTATACTTTTATATTTTTGTGCATGTTTGAAAATTTTCTTCAAAAATTTTTAAAAAATTGTTAGAGACAGGGTCTTGCTGTATTGCCTAGGCTCGAGCAGTTCTCTTGCCTCAGCCTCCTGAGTTAGCCAATACTACAGACATGCACTACCACAACCTAGCTGAAAATTTTAATTATTGGAAGTTAATAAAAGACAAGGGCATACGTAGCTGTCATTTATTGAGCATCTCCTCTGTGTCAAAGTCTGTCTTAGCTGTTTATATACACTATTTTATTTAATCCTCACAACAACCCCAAAAGTAAGTAGTAGTGTCCCCATTTTACTAATGTGAAAATTGAGAGAGAACCTTATAGTATTAGCTACATGGAGCAGTTGCCATGGATCAAGCTCTGTATGAGCTCATTTAGTCCTCAACCCTCTGAGGTAGAAAATAGGTCAGTTAAATGACAGCCAATTCACTGAAAGTCAGTTTAACCAAATTACTAGTTGCTGAATGTATCAGTGTACTGATTTGCCAAAAACATGTTTCTTTTTAACTGTTCATGAGGTTTTTTCCAGCAGTTCGTATTGGTTAATATCGTCTATGTGTAAAAGGATTATCTAAGCCACTTTTGAGTTCTGGACAAAGGCAATGTTCATTTCAACCAGCAATCATGAGTTTCTTCACTTACTGGCCAACATTTGTTTTTTTTTTTTCTTTTTGACTATAGCCATTCTGGTGGATGTAAAGTGTAAACCCATTGTATGTGTTTTTTTTTTTTTTTTAATAAAAATTGTGGCCCAGTACAGTGGCTCACACCTGTAATCCCAACACTTTGGGAGGCCAAGGTGGGCGGATCACTTGTTAGGAGTTTGAGACCAGCCTGGCCAACATGACGAAACCCTTGCCTGTACTAAAATTACAAAAATTAGCCAGACGTGGTGGTGGGCGCCTATAATCCCAGCTACTTGGGAGACTGAGACAGGAGAACTGCTTGAACCTAGGAGGCGGGAGGTTGCAGTGAGCCGAGATCATGCCACTACTCCAGCCTAGGCAACAGAGCAAGACTCCATCTCAAAAAGAAAAAAAAAAGCATATAAAAATTAAAATTGTCTATATTTAAGGTATACAATGTGATATTTGATAAAGTCTATACTGTGAAATGATTATGCCAGTAAAGCTAGTTAACATATGCATCACTTCACATACTTACCATGTGTTTGTGGTGAGAACACACAGGTCTACTCTCCTATGAAATTCCAAGTATCAATGCAGTTTTTTTTGTTTTGTTTTTTGTTTTTTGAGACGGAGTCTTGCCGAGGCAAGAGAATTACTTGAACCCAGGAGGCAGAGGTTGCCATGAGCTGAGATCACGCCATTGAACTCCAGCCTGGGCGACAGAGCAAGACTCTGTCTAAAAAAAAAAAAAAAGATTCTGGATACAAATCCTTTGCCAGATAAACAATTTCCAAATATTTTCTTTCAGTCTGTGGCTTTTATTTTATTTTCTTAATGGTTTTTTTTGAAATACAAAATTTTTAATTTTACTTAATCCCAGGTTATAATGGTATTTTTCTGTGTTTTACTCTAGTTTTATAGTTTTAGGTTTTACATTTAGATCTATGATGCATTTTACATTAATTTTTGTATATGATGTGAGGTAAGGGTCCACATTTATTTCTTTGTATCCATTTTTCTCAGCAGCTTTTACTGAAAAAACCATCCTTTCCCCTACTGAGCTGCTTTAGCACCTTTTGTCAAAAATCATTTGATCATAAATTTAAGGGTTTATTCGGAATTCAAAGTTCTTTTCCACTGATCTGTATGTCTGTCTGTATGCTGATACCACATTGCCTTGATTACCATAGCTTTAGAGTAAATCTTGGGATTGAACAGTGTAAGTCCTCCAATATTGTTCTTTTTCAAAATTATTTTGTCTGTGTTAGGTCCTTTATATGTCCAAGTATGTTTTACTATCAACTTTTTATTTAAAAAGCTGGCTGGATTTTGATAGGGATTGTATTGAATCCGTAGGTCAATGTGGAGAGAATTGCTGTCTTGCTAGCGACTAACAATATTGCTAGTGACTGTTTTTATGTTCTCCTTCCCTTCAGTACGAAAAGGGTGAAGTGCTTATCCAAATCTCGGCGAACCAAAATAGCAAAGAAGGTAGACAAGGCTAGACTGGTGGCAGAACAGGTGATAGAAGATGAATTTGACTTGGATTCAGATGATGAGCTGCAGATTGACGAGAGATTGGGAAAGGAGAAGGCGACCCTGATAATAAGACCAAGTGTGTGTCTGTTCTTTCTTTTTCCTCCCCTACCCGTCTTTTGTTTGTTTGTTTGTTTGTTTGTTTTGAGACGGAGTTTCGCTCTTATTGCCCAGGCTGGAGTGCAATGGCGCGATCTTGGCTCACTATAACATCCGCCTCCCGGGTTCAAGTGATTCTCGTGCCTCAGCCTCCTGAGTAGCTGGGATTACAGGCATGTGCCACCATGCCTGGCTAATTTTGTATTTTTAGTAGAGATGAGATTTCACTATGTCGATCAGGCTGGTCTGGAACTCCTGACCTCAGGTGATCCACCCGCCTCAGCCTCCCAGAGTGCTGGGATTACAGGTGCAAGGCACCACGCCCAGCCCTTGCCCGTTTTATATTTGTTTTTGGCCCTCTTAATAGACTTAAGACCTTAGGCCTGAGCTTGTTGACATTCTGCTATACTATGTTCTGTAGGCCTTCATTGTTTCCTTTGTTCTTAAGATTTATTTATCACCTGATCCCTAACCTCTCTAAATTAGTCATCTGAGGTCATTACTTCCAAGAAAATTAGTCTTATTTTTTTCTTCTGGGTATTTGGCTTAAATGCTAATCATAGCTTCATAATAAGTGCATTCCATTGTTTTCTAGAATTTCCCCGGAAATTGCCCCGTGCGAAGCCTTGCTCTGACCCCAACCGAGTTCGTGAACCAGGAGAAGTTGAGTTTGACATTGAGGTAGGATTCTGCCCTGGATCTAGTCTTCAGCTCATTCTGGTGATAGAGACAGAAGACAGATTGTCATTCTAGTTGGGGGATATGCGGGGAGGAAGACATCCTATGCATTCATTTCCTGAATAATTTATTTATTATTATTATTATTTTTTTGAGACAGAGTCTCTTTGCTCTGTTGCCCAGGCTGGGGTACAATGGTATGATCATGGTTGACAGCAGTCTTGACTTCCAAGGCCAGCTCAGCCTCCCTAGTAGCTGGGACCACAGGCTCACACCACCAACGTAGCTAATTCTTTTCAATTTTTTTTTGGTAGAGATAGGGTCTCGCTGTGTTGCCCAGGCTGGTCTCAAACTCCTGGGCTCATGTGATCTTTTGCCTTGACCTCCCAAAGTGCTGGAATCACAGGGTGAGCCACTGCAGTGAAATATTTATTAAGTGAAAGAGTGTGTGCGAAGTGCTGCTGAGCATGTAAATGGAAGATTTCAATTTAGTTGAAATACCTTAAACATCCTTTAATACAGAGTAGAATAAAAGTCAGTGTGGGCCGGGCACGGTGGCTCATGCCTGTAATCCCAGTACTTTGGGAAGCTGTGGTGGGCATATCATGAGGTCAAGAGATTGAGACCATCCTGGCCAACATGGTGAAACCCCGTCTCTGCTAAAAAATTAGCTGGGCATGGTGGCACACCCCTGTAGTCCCAGCTACTTGG
>NW_012115711.1:1121597-1130452 GCF_000951035.1 Colobus angolensis palliatus | reverse complement strand
AAATCAGCCAGGCACGGTGGCTCATACCTGTAATTCCAGCACTTTGGGAGGCCGAGGCAGGTGGATCACGAGGTCAGGAGATCGAGACCATCCTGGCTAGCACGATGAAACCCCGTCTCTACTAAAAATACAAAAACAAAATTAGCCGGGCGTGGTGGTGGACGCCTGTAGTCCCAGCTACTCGGGAGGCTGAGGCAGGAGAATGATGTGAACCTGGGAGGTGGAGCTTGCAGTGAGTCGAGATCGCGCCACTGCACTCCAGCCTGGGCGACAGAGCAAGACTCTGTCTCAGAAAAAAAAAAAATAAGTAAATAAAAACTTAAAAGTCAGTGTGATGTAGCAGAAAGAGTATGTGATAAGGAGTATGTGATGTGACCTTACACAAATTATTTAACTTCCCTGAGCCTTAGTTTTCTTATCTGTTTAAAATGGGAGTATACTACCTACCTCACAGAGATGCCTTGGAAATTAAGATAAAAAACGAATATTCTGCTTAATACTTGGTCTATACGTGGTGCTCAGAAGATATTAATATCAGGAGTCAGATCACCCCCCCTATATTGGGGCCTTACCAGACCAATCCTGGGCAGCTGAGGTGATACACTCTCTCTCCAACAGGAGGACTATACAACAGATGAAGACATGGTGGAAGGGGTTGAAGGCAAGCTTGGGAATGGTAGTGGCGCTGGTGGCATTCTTGATCTGCTCAAGGCCAGCAGGCAGGTGGGGGGACCTGACTATGCTGCCCTCACGTGAGTACTGGCTTTTATCTCCCCTTTCCAGGCTATCAGACAGCAACCCCCGCTCCTGCCCAAGGTGCCAGGTCAGCCAATCAGTAGATGTTTATAGAGCCATTTAAAGGGACAAAGAATTATCCAGGGCATTTGGGTGAAAGAATAAAGTAGGCATGAAACCTGTCCTAAGGAACTTAAGATCTGATGGCAATAAGATGTATAGACTTCAAGAGGAATCAATTTTGGGCACTTAGGAAGTTGGAAAGAGGGGCTGGAAGAGTCATGCAAGGAGAATTGTTACAAAAACAGTGAAAGGAAAGAATGCAGCATGTATAAACAGGGAGGGAGGTGTGCCCCTTTTTTGCCACCTTGCCTGCTGTCTGTGGAGAGACTTAAGGCAACAAGGACTGGCTTTTCATGAAAACAATCTATGATACTGTCTTGATCCTTAAGCTTAATTCCAAACTTTTCACTTAGGATGATTCTCCCCTTTTTCCTCCCACCTTGATCCTCATAGCTGTTGTCCCTCCTCCCTCAGTATTCTGATGACCGGTTTACTCTGACAGCTAAAAACAACTGCCTTAGTATTTCTCCTCTGTCCCTTGCAGTGAGGCCCCAGCTTCTCCCAGCACTCAGGAGGCCATCCAGGGCATGCTGTGCATGGCCAACCTGCAGTCCTCATCATCCTCACCGGCTACCTCCAGCCTGCAGGCCTGGTGGACCGGAGGGCAGGATCGAAGCAGTGGGAGCTCCAGCAGTGGGCTGGGCACAGTGTCTAACAGTCCTGCTTCCCAGCGCACCCCAGGGAAGCGGCCCATCAAGCGGCCAGCATACTGGAGAACCGAGAGCGAGGAGGAGGAGGAGAACGCCAGTCTGGATGAACAGGACAGCTTGGGAGCGTGCTTCAAGGACGCAGAGTATAGTAAGGGCAGCTAAGCACATGGATTCAGGCCAGAAGGGGTCTCCTCAGTCCCAGTCTCCATCCTCGGCCCAATAGAGGACAGTTTATAGTGAGCAAAGTCCTGGTCTTAAGCCTGATACTTAGTCTCTCTAAGCCGTATTTTCCTAATTTGTAAAATGGGAATATCTCACAGGTTAATGTTAAGAATTTGAGATTATGCTTACACAGATCATCTGGCACAGTTTCTTGCTCATGGGAAGCCTTCAAAAAATGGTAGTTATAATTTGCTCTCGTCTGTTTTTACTAATGTCCAACCTTTACCGCTGGTGACTCTTTTTTTCTCTTGCCTGTTTGACTGCCATCGTCTGTGTCATTAGTGTCCTGTGTTGGCCAGTTTGTCCCTTTTGCAAAGATACATAATGACCTTTCAGTGGGCTTTTTACATTTAAGAGATGACTCTTTTTTTTTTTTTTTTTTTTAATTTGAGACGGAGTCTCGCTCTGTTGCCCAGGCTGGAGTGCAATGGCGCGATCTCCGCTCACCGCAACCTCTGCCTCCCAGGTTCAAGCAATTCTCCTGCCTCAGCTTCCCGAGTAGCTGGGATTACAGGCATGTGTCACCACGCCCGGCTAATTTTTGTATTTTTAGTAGAGACAGGGTTTCACCATGCTGGCTAAGCTGGTCTCGAACTCCCGACCTCAGGCAATCCACCTGCCTCAACCTCCCAAAGTGCTGGGATTACAGGCGTGAGCCACTGCGCCCGGCCGAGATGACTCCTTTTTTTAATCCAAGATTTTATTGAGTACCACAATGTATAAGGCACTCTTGTATAATACAGGTGACTGTATAATGTAAGTGCTTTTTGTTTTGTTTTTTGAGACAGAATCTCCCTCATTAGCCCAGGGTGGAGTGCAGTGATGCCATCTCAGCTCACTGCCACCTCCGCCTCCCGGGTTCAAGCAATTCTCATGCCTCAGCCTCCCGAGTAGCTGGGATTACAGGTGTGCACCATCACATCACGCCTGGCTAATTTTTGTATTTTTACTAGAGACAAGGTTTTGTCATGTTGGCTAGGGTGAGCTCGAACTTCTGGCCTCAAGTGATCTGCCCGCCTGCCTTGGCGTCCCAAAGTGCTGGGATTATAGGCATGAACCATCACTCTCGGCCATTGTTTTAATATTTCAAAAGTTATACAAATATGGTTAACGCTTGCTGACCAAAATTGAACACAGAGAAAGCAAAAATTCTTTTTGACTAACAGTCTTTCCTCTCTGAGCCCAAAGACAACCTTTGTCATCATTTTCACGTATACCTTTTATTTTGTTGTGTTTACATTCTTATGTAGACAGAAGTATAGTTCTATTTAGTCTGTGTGGTTCTGCAACTTGCTTAGTTTTCTTTCAATGTCAGTACAGAGATATACTTTATCAATACATAGAGATATATCTGCTGCATAGTGTTCTGTAATATAGAAATATATCATATGTTTAATCATTCCCTACTGATTGACATTTAAGTTGTTTCTAAGTTTTTACTTTTACTAACAACACTGCAATGAAAATTCTTACAATAACCTTTTGTGCCTATGTGCCAGTTAATATTTTTCTAGGGGGGATAGACATAGTGCCAAATTTCCCTCCAAAAGGGCCAGTATATGATCAGTGTATGAAACATACCTGTTTGCCCATAGCCTTACCAGCAGTAGATACTATCAGCCTTTTTAATTTTTGCCAATCCTATGGCAAAAGATGGTGTCTGTTTTATGTGTTTCTTGACTCTTTATTCCTTTTCTGTGAATTTTCCATTCAGTCTTTCACCCATTTTTCTATTGGGATGTTTTGTTTTTCTTATTGATTTGTAAGAGTTCTTTATATATTCTAGATGTGTTGGAGTAGTTTTTGTATATTCTGGATATATTGAAAAATACTTCCTTTTAGGTTTGTGTTTAATTTTATTATGTCTTTCTAGCATGTAGATGATTTTGATTTTTACAGTGTCATCTTTATCAATTTTTTTTTTTTTTAAGACAGTCTCACTCTGTCACCCAGGCTGAAGTGCAGTGGCACAATCATGGCTCATTGCAGCCTCGACCTCTGCAATCCCATCTCAACCTCCCTGGTAGATGGGACCATAGGTGCATGCCACCACACCCAGTTTATTTTTTGTACAGATGGGGTTTCGCCATGTTGCCCAGGCTGGTCTCTCAAACTCCTGGGCTCAAGTGATCCTCCTGCCTTGGTCTCCCAAAGTGCTGGGATTATAGGCATGAGCCACTGCATCCAGCCATGTTTATCAGTTGTTAATAGTTTTTTGTATTTTATGTTTTGATTAAGAAGGCCTTCTTATATTTTCCCCTAAAACTTACATAGGAGTTAAAATTTTAGCTCTTTATCTGGAATTAAGTTTCTGTGAATTGTGGGAGGTTAGAATCTAACTTTATTTTTTTCCACATTAGTGGTCATTTCCCCCAACACCATTTATTGACTAGTTCATCATTATCCCCCTGAGTTGAAGTTCTACCTTTGTCACAAACTGAATTCCCAAATATATGGGGATTTGTTTTCCACTCTAGTCCCAGTTCTGTGCCTTAACAGCTATATGACCTTGGCCAGGCTAGTTAACCTCTCTATGCCTCTCTGTGGTAGTCATGCCTACCTTATATGTTGTTGTGAGAGTTAAATAAATATACAGAAAGCACTTAAAACATTGCCCAGGCCGGGCGTGGTGGCTCAAGTCTGTAATCCCAGCACTTTGGGAGGTCGAGACGGGCGGATCACGAGGTCAGGAGATTGAGACCATCCTGGCTAACACGGTGAAACCCCGTCTCTACTAGAAATACAAAAAACTAGCCAGGTGAGGTGGCGGGCGCCTGTAGTCCCAGCTACTTGGGAGGCTGAGGCAGGAGAATGGCATAAACCCGGGAGGCGGAGCTTGCAGTGAGCTGGGATCCGGCCACTGCACTCCAGCCTGGGCCACAGAGCGAGACTCCATCTCAAAAAAAAAAAAAAAAAAAACATTGCCCAGCACATATAAGTAACTGCTATGTATTAGATACTATTAATATTATTCTGTTCCATAAAATCAACTTGTCAAAACAAATTTTTATTTTACCAAACAGATGCTAAAAAAGAAAATGAAAATCAACTTGTCTATTCCTGTGACAATAACATGTAGGTTAGTTACCACAGACTTTGTTTCTGGTAGAGCACATCCCCTCTACAGACCTTGCTGTGAACCCGAGGAGATCACAGATGCTCACTAAGACTCTCATCTTTGAGCTAAGCTTTGATTTGTTTTAGGGACATGCCAGGTTCCCCTGGCCACCCACTCTACCGTGAGCAGTCAAATCACATTGACCTGCAGCTAAGACATCTGGATTTGATTTAACCACTCCTCTTAGAACAGCTCACTCAGCCTCTCCTCCGTCCTTCCCCTCACTGCTTTGCCCAGCAACCTTGGAAAGGCAGCTTACCAAGGAGAGACCTCCCTACTTGTTCTTATTTTTCCAGAATTTTGAGGCTGCTGTTGAGCTTTTTCTATTCCAGATGAAGTTTAGAATCGGCTTTTCAAAGGATTGCATGATGTTTGTGGATTAATTTATGGAGACATATCTTTCATCAGAGGCCTTTCGGCTATACTGGGATTTGTACATTCCTGAATATAACCTCGTGTCCTGAAAATTTGTGCACTAAAAACAATAAGGCATGCAAAAAGAGATTAGGGCCCCAGCCCTCAAAATCTATGTGACTTTGAAGCCAAAATGCAGACTCAAATAATAGCAGTCCTAAGTTAGAGCCCAGTGGCATTCATACCTGGCATTATAGTCAGTGGCTTCTCTATGGCCTTAAGCTCTGGACTCAGACTTCCTCTTTCCAAATCTGGATTTTTGAGGGCATTTGGTTAAATAGATAGCAGCTTCATCAAATTAAAATCTGATCCAGGGCCTAGTCCCTATCAATCTTTTTTGATAAAACAAAAAAACCCAGGGGGAAATGTCTTTGCAACTTCATCTGCTCGGTCAGATAGCCTATCCCATCAGAACTAAATTTTGTAGAAAATAGAGTCACCATTTACTTTTTCTCTGATAGGCAAACTTAGGTGATTTTTAGTTTTTGTCTGTACATCGTCTTATGTTGCTAAGGCTTTCTCTGTAGTTGTGAAAAAACCTACCACTGATTGGTTGTAAACAACTACGGAAAATTGTTTTTGAACTGGTACAACTTCTGAACAGCTTTGAAATCATTGTTTTGTCTTTTTTTTTTTCTTCTTTTTTTTAGACCGAGTCTCACTTTGTCGCCCAGGCTGGAGTGAAGTGGTGTGATCTGGGCTCACTGCAACCTCTGTCTTCCTGGTTCAAACAGTTCTCCTGCCTTGGCCTCCCAAGTAGCTGGGATTACAGGCACACACCACCACGTCTGGCTAATTTTTTGTATTTTTAGTAGAGACGGGGTTTCACCACGTTGGCCAGGCTGGTCTCGAACTCCTGACCTCAAGTGATCCACCTGCCTCAGCCTTCCAAAGTGCTGGAATTACAGGCGTGAGCCACCAGGCCCAACCAGACATCTTTCTCTTATTTACCTTTTGGGTATGAGCAGCAGCCATCTTATGTTTCTGTCTTCAAATGTGGTCTGTCTCTATTTATTCATGTCTTCTTGTGTGTATCTCTTCTTTGGTCTATTTCTTCTTCAGTTTAGGAATTTTATTTTGGTTCATAAAAGTGGCATCTTTTTATGTATTACATTTTCTAATTGGCTATTGCTAATAAGGAGGAAAATAGTTGATTCTTTCCCATATCAATCCTGTGTTGGACTACCTTATTATACTGTTATTAGTTCTATTTGTTTTCAGTTCATTGTCTTGATTTCTTGAGGCAGATGATCTGTGTGTCCTGTATTAGTTTGATAGGGCTGCCATAACAAAATATCACAGACTGGGTGGCTTAAACAACAGAAAGTTATTTCCTTACACTACTGGCAGCTGAAAGTTGAAGATCAAGGTGCCGGCAGAGTTGGATTCTCCTGAGGTCTCTCTGCTTGGCTTGCAGATGGCCTTCCTCTTGCTGCCTCTTCCTGTGGTTGTACCTCTGTGCATACACACCAATGGTGTCTCTCTGTGTGTCCTAATCACCACCTCTTATAAGATCACCAGTCAGATTGGTTTAGGGTCTGCCCTAATGGTCTTTTTTAAACTTAATTACCTCTTTAAAGGCCCTATCTCTAAATATAGTTACATTCTGAATACTAGGGGGTAGGTCTTCACCATATGAATTTCAGGGGGCACCGTTCGGCCCATAATATCTTCTTCCTTTCCAGTATTCATACCTCTAACTTCCAGTTTTATTACAGTGTTGAGTCATAGTGGTGATGGGGGCATCCTTGTGCTGTTTTCAGACTTTAAAGGGAATACTGCCAGTCTTTCTCCACTCAATATGTAGGTCTCTGATAGACTACTATCATAGAGTTCGGGGGAGTCTTCAGCTATTTATTTACTCATTTAGACACAGTCTCGCTCTGTCACCCAGGTTGGAGTGCAGTAGCGCAATTTCGGCTCACCGTAGCCTCCCTCCTGAGCTCAAGTGATCCTCCCACCTCAGCTTCCCCAGTAGCTGGGACTACAGGCGCACGCCACCACTCCTGGCTAATTTTTGTGTTTTTAGTGGAAACAGTGTTTTGCCATGTTACCCAGGCTAGCTTTATTTTAAAAGGCTTTTGTTTGTTTTAAAATCAAGAATCATATTAGGTTTTATCAAATAATGTTGGCATATTTGGACATAAATACATAGTTTTTCTGTTAATTTGTTAATACAGTGACATTAATAGAATTACTCATTTTGAATCGTTACTTTCATGAGATTAGCTGTACTTGGTCATGGTGTTTAACAATAGTTCGTCTAGTTTATTTGATTGCTAGTCATTTCAAAAACTAGTTTTTTGACTTTATTGATCATCTCTAGTGTTTGGTATTTTATTCTCTTTTTAAATTTTCTGTATTCAACATCTTGAGTTGAAAGCTCTGTTGACGTATTTCCAATCTGCTTTTTGGTAAAGCGTTTTTTAAATTTTATTTTTATTTATTTATTTATTTATTTTTGGGACAGAGTCTCGCTCTGTCACCCAGGCTGGAGTGCAGAGGTGCGATCTCGGCTCACTGCAACCTCTGCCTCCCGGGTTCAAGCGATTCTTCTGCCTCAGCCTCCTAAGTAGCTGGGATTATAGGCGTACGCCACCATGCCCAGCTAATTTTGTGTGTTTTTAGTTGAGACGGGGCTTCGCCACGTTGGCCAGGCTGGTCTCAAACTCCTGACCTCACATGATCTGCCCACCTCAGCCTCCCAAAGTGCTGAGATTATAGGTGTGACCCACCATGTCTGGCCTGAAATTTTATTTTTTTAATTAACATGAAGTAAAATTGACTCTCTTGGTATACACATGTTCATATTCTTCCAGCCACCATAATCAGGATACAAAGCCCTTTGATCATTCCCTAACCTCCTTTGTGTTACTACCCCCTTTGTAGTCATGCTTACCCTCTACTCCTGGGCAACCACTGATCTGCTCTCTGTCACTGTGGTTTTGCCTTTGCCAGAATGTCATATAAATGGAATTATGCAGTATGTAATATTTTGAGACTGGCATCTTTTGCTTACCATAGTGCCCCTTTTTTGGTTGTTGTTGAGATGGAGCCTCGCACTGTTGCCTGGGCTGGAGGGCAATGGCACGATCTCGGCTCACTGCAACCTCCACCTCCTGGATTCACGAGATTCTCCTGCCTCAGCCTCCCGAGTAGCTGGGATTAAAGGCACACACCACCACACCCAGCTAATTTTTTGTATTCTTAGTAGAGACAGGGTTTCACTATGTTGGCCAGACTGGTCTTGATCTCCTGACCTCGTGATCCACCCGTCTCAGCCTCCCGAAGTGCTGGAATTACAGGCATAAGCCCCCACACCCAGCCCACCATAATGCCTTTAATATTCATTCATGTTGTTGCATATCAAAAACTTGTTCTTTTTTATTGCTGAGTAATATTCCATTGTATGGATATACCCATTGAATGTCATTTTGGTTGTTTTCCACTTTGGGGTGATTACAAATAGAGCTGCTGTGAACATTCAGGTATAGGTTCTTGTGTGAATATGAGTTTTCATTTTTCTAGGGTAAATACCCAGGAATGAGATTCCTGGGCAGTACGGGCAGTGGATTTTTTTTTTTTTTTTTTTT
>NW_012115711.1:1117365-1120795 GCF_000951035.1 Colobus angolensis palliatus | reverse complement strand
AAAAAAAAAAAAAAAAAACTCAACTGTTTCCCAGAATGGTTATTTTACGTTCCCACTAGCAATATGTGGAATTCCAGTTGCTCTACATACTCCTCAGCACTTGGTTTTGTCAATATAGTTATTTTAATCATCCTAATAAATGTATAGTGATATCTCATTTAATGGTTCATCTAATGGCTAATGATAATAATAGTGAAATTAAGAAATGTGGTATATATAAACAATGGAATATTATTGTTCACCATTCATATATCCTCTTTTTTGAAGTGTCAAACAGACATTTTGAATGCATTGTTAAGATTTCTTGTTCAGGATTTAACTATGAATTTTTCTTTTTGTTTTCTTTTCTTTGTTTTTTGAGCCAGTCTTGCTCTGTCACCCAGGGTGGAGTGCAGTGCCACAACCTTGGCTCACTGCAACTGCTGCCTCCTGCATTCAGGTGATTGTCAGCCTCCTGAGTAGCTGCGACTGAAGGTGTGTGCCACCATGCCCGGCCAATTTTTTTTTTTTTTTTCCTAGTAGAGATGAGGTTTTACCATGTTGGCCAGGCTGTTCTTGAACTCCTGACCTTAAGTAATCCGTCCGCCTGGGCCTCCCAAAGTACTGGGATTTTAGGCATGAGCCACTACGCCCAGCCTGGATTTATTTTCTTTAGTAGATACAGAATTTTCAGGTTATCTGTTTGATTTTTAGGTGAGTTATTTATTTAAATTAAGACTAGCCAAGTGCAGTAGTGAAAAGAGGGGAAAGAGTTTGGGTGAGTTTTTATAATTTGTGTCTTTCAAGGAATTGGTCTGTTTCATATAACTTACAGAATTTATGGGCATAGATGTAGAATTCCCCTATTATTCTTTAAATGTCTATGGGGTCTTTAGTGATATCCCCCTCTTCCCTTCTCATTCTTGATATTGGTGAATTGTTTCTTCTCTCTCTCTCTCTCTCTCTTTTTTTTCTTTGCAATTGCTGGCACTTTGTCTTTTTTTTTTTTTTTTAAACTTAAGTGTTTTTAGGACTACAGGTGCATGCCACTGGCTGATTTTTTATTTTTATGGAGATGGGGGTCTCACTATGTTGCATAGCCTTGTGTCAAACTCCTGACCTCAAATGATCATCTCTTCTGGACCTCCCAAAGTACTGGGATTACAAGTGTGAGCCAGGCCTTATTGTGTCAATTTAATTGATCTTTTCAATATTTTTTGTTTCATTTTCTATGTTTTATCTTTGTCAATTACATTCCGCTCTTAATGTAGTTAAGATTGCTGTAGTTTTATTTTAGTCTTTTTCTGATTTCAGAGATGATTACTTAGATTATTTATTTGAGACCTTTTTCATATCTTTTTTTGCTATTTTTACTTTTATTCTATTTTTGGTTTTTTTTTGTTTTTTGTTTTTTTTTTGAGACTAAGAGTCTTGCTCTGTCACCCAGGCTGGAGTGCAGTGGCACAGTCTCGGCTCGCTCCAACCTCCGCCTCCCAGGTTCAAGTGGTTCTCCTGCCTCAGCCTCCCAAGTAGCTGGGATTACAGTCACGCGCCACCATGCCCAGCTAATTTTTGCATTTTTAGTAGAGATGGGATTTCACCAGGCTGGTCTCGAACTCCTGACCTCAAGTGATCCGCCCACCTTGGCCTCCCAAAGTACTGGGATTACAGGCAGAGCCACCATGCCCAGCCTTTTTCTTGTTTTGTTTTAGTATTTTATAAAGTTGATATATTAACAGCATATTGTATATATTTTGGGGATACATGTGATATTTTGATACACATATACAATGTGTAATGATGAAGTTAAGCTTAGTGATATATCTATCATCAAACCTTTATTTTTGTGTCAGAAACATTATAATTCTCTTCTAGCTGTCTTGAAATACACAATAAATTATTAACTATAATTTCCTGACTGTACTAGTGAATGCTAGAATTTATTCCTTCTGTCTAACTGTATTTTTGTACCCATTAACCAACTATTTTTCATCCCCTGCTGCCTTTCCCAGCCTCTGGTAACCACCATTCTACTCTCCACCTCTGTGAGATCCACTTTTTTAGGTCTCACATATGAGTGAGAACATGCAATATTTGTCTGCCTATTCCTGGCTTATTTCACTTAATATAATGATCTCCATTTTCATTCATTTTACTGCAAGTGACAGGATTTCATTTGTTTTAATGGCTGAATAATATTCCATTGTTTATATATACCACATTTCTTAATTTCACTCGTTTGTCCATTGATGGACACTTAGGTTGATTCCATATCTTGGCTATTGTGAATAATATTGCAGTGAACATGGGAATGCAGATATCTCTTTGATATACTGATTTATTTCCTTTTGGATATGCCCAGCAGTGGAATTGCTGGATCATATGGTAGTTCTATTTTTACTTTCTTCGTACTGTTTTCCATGATAGTTGTACTACCTTATATTCCCACCAACAGTGTATGAATGTTCATCTTTCTCCAAATGCTGAAGAATAACAAATCCTCTCCAGCATTTGTTACTTCTTGTCTTTTGGATAATAGCCATTTTAACTGAGGTGAGATGATTTCTCATTGTGGTTTTGATTTCTGTTTCCCTGATGATGAGTAATATTGGACATTTTTCCCCATATACCTGTCGAGCCTTTTTTTTTTTTTCAACTTTTATGTTCTGGGTTACATGTACAGGATGTGCAGGTTTATTACATAGGTAAACATGTGCCATGGTGGTTTACTGCACAGACCAACCTATCACCTAGGTATTAAGCCCAGCATCCATTAGCTATTCTTCCTTATACTCTTCCCTTGTTGCCACCGACAGGCCCTAGTATATGTTGTTCGCCCACTCCCATGTGTCCATGTGTTCTCGTCGTTCAGCTCCCACTTATAAATGAGAACGTGTGGTATTTAGTTTTCTGTTCCTGTGCTAGTTTGCTGAGAATAAGTTTCCAGCTCCATCCATGTCCCTGCAATGGACGTGATCTCGTTCCTTTTTATGACTGCATAGTATTCCATGCTGTATATGTACCAGCTTTTCTTTATCCAGTCTATCATTGATGGGCATTTTGGTTGATTCCATGTCCTTGCTATTGTGAATATTGCTGCAGTGAACATACATGTGCATGTCTTTATAATAGAATGATTTCTATTCCTTTGGGTATATACCCAGTGATAGGATTACTGGGTCAAATGGTAGTTCTGCCTCTAGATCTTTGAGGAATCACCATGCTGCCTTCCACAATGCTTGAAATTTACACTCTCACCAACAGTGTAAAAGCGTTCCTTTTTCTCTGCAACCTCACCAGCATCTGTTGTTTTTAAATTGCCATTCTGCTGGTGTGAGACAGTGTCTCACTGTGGTTTTGATTTGCATTTCTCTAATGATCAGTGATGTTGAGTTTGTTTTTCATATGATGGCCCCATGAATGTCTTCTTTTTTTTTTTTTTTTTTTTTTT
>NW_012115711.1:1115531-1117233 GCF_000951035.1 Colobus angolensis palliatus | reverse complement strand
GGCAGGATGGTCTCGATCTCCTGACCTCGTGATCTACCTGCCTCGGCCTCCCAAAGTGCTGGGATTACAGGCTTGAGCCACCGCACCCGGCCAAATGTCTTCTTTTGAGAAGTGTCTGTTCTTGTCCTAGGCCACTTTTTAATGGGGTTGTTTTCTTATAAATTTAAGTTCCTCATAGACTCTGGATGTCATACCTTTGCCAGATGCTTATATTGCAAAAATTTTCTCCCATTCTGTAGGTTGTTCACTCTGATGATAGTTTCTTTTGTTGTGCAGAAGTTCTTTAATTAGATCCCATTTGTCAATTTTTACTTTTGTTGCAATTGCTTTTGGCATTTTTGTCATAAAATCTTTGCCCGTGCCTATGTCCTGAATAGGATTGCCTAGATTTTCTTCTAGGGTTTTTATAGTTTTGGGTTTTTACATTTAGATCCTTTATTCATCTTGCGTTAATTTTTGTATATGGTATAAGGAAGGGATCCAGTTTCCATTTTCTGCATATGGCTACCTGGTTCTCCCCAGCACCACTTATTAAATAGAGAATCCTTTCTCTATTGCTTGTTTTTGTCAGGTTTGTCGAAGATGAGATGTTTGTAGGTGTGTGGTCTAATTTCTGGGTTCTCTATTCTGTTCATTGGTCTATGTGTCTGTCTTTGTACCAGTTCCATGCTGTTTTGGTTACTGTAGCCCTGTAGTATGAAGTTGGGTAGCGTGATGCCTCCAGCTTTGTTCTTTTTGCTTCGGGTTGCCTTGGCTATTTCGGCTGTTTTTTCATTCAATATGAATTTTCAAGTAGTTTCTTTAATTCAGTGAAGAATGTCAGTAGTGGTTTAATGGGAATAGCATTGAATCTGTAAATTACTTTGGGCAGCATGGCCATTTTCACGATATTGATTCTTTCTGTCCATGAGCATGGAATATTTTTCTGTTTGTGTCCTCTCTCATTTCCTTGATCAGTGGTTTGTAGTTCTCCTTGCAGAGGTCCTTCATTTCTCTTGTTATCTGTATTAATAGGTATTATATTCTTTCTGTAGCAATTGTGAATGGGAGTTCATTCATGATATGGCTCTCTGCTTGTCTGTTGTTGGTGTAAAGAAATGCTTGTGATTTTTGCACATTGATTTTGTATCCTGATACTTTGCTGAAGTTGCTTATCAGCTGAAAAAACTTTTGGCCTGAGATGATGGGGTTTTCTTAGATATAGGATCATGTCATCTGAAAATAAAGATAATGTTACTTCCTCTCTCCCTATTGGAATACCCTTTATTTCTTTCTCTTGCCTGGTTGCCCTGGCCAGAACTTCCAATGCTATGTTGAATAGGAGTGGCGAGAAAGGGCATTCTTGTCTTGTGCCAGTTTTCAAGGGGAATGCTTCCATCTTTTGCCCATTTAGTATGATATTGGTTGTGGGTTTTTCATGTATGGCTCTTATTATTTTGAGGTATGTTCCTTCAATACCTAGATAATTGAGAGTTTTTAACATGAAGGGATGTTGAATTTTATCAAAGATCTTTTCTGCATCTATTGAGATAATCATGTTTTTGACTTTAGTTCTGTTTGTGTGATGAATTACATTTATTAATTTGCATATGTTGAACCAACTTTGCATCCCAGGGATGAAGCCAACCTGATTGTGGTGGATAAGCTTTTAGATGTGCTGCTGGATTCAGTTTGCTCGTGTTTTATTGAGGATTTTTGCATC
>NW_012115711.1:1111152-1115481 GCF_000951035.1 Colobus angolensis palliatus | reverse complement strand
GGCGTCTCGCTCTGTCACCAGGCTGGAGTGCAGTGACGTGATCTCTGCTCACTGCAACCTCTGCCTCCTGGGTTCAAGTGATTGTCCTGCCTCAGCTTCTCGAGTAGCTGGAACAAGCGCACACCACCACACCCAGCTAATTTTTGTATTTTTAGTAGAGACGGGGTTTCGCCATGTTGGCCAGGATGGTCTCGATCTCTTGACCTCGTGGTCTGCCTGCCTTGGCCTTCCAAAGTGCTGAGATTACAAGCGTGAGCCACCGCAGCCGGCCGAAGTTTTCTTTTTTTGTTGTATCTCTGCCAGGTTTTGGTATTGGGATGATGCTGGCCTTATAAAATGAGTTAGGGAGGAGTCCCTTCTTTTCAGTTTTTTGAAATAGTTTCAGTAGAAATGGTACCAGCTCTTCTTTGTACCTGTGGTGGAATTCAGCTATAAATCTCTCTGGTCCTGGGCTTTTTTTGGTCGGTAAGCTATTTATTACTGCCTCAATTTCCAAACTCATTATTGGTCTATTCAGGGATTCAGTTCCTTCCTAGTTAATTCTTGGGAGGGTGTATGTGTCCAGGAATTCATCCATTTCTTCTAGATTTTCTAGTTTATGTGCATAGAGGTATTTATAGTATTCTCTGATGGTTGTTTGTATTTCTGTGGGGTCAGTGGTAATGTCTCCCTTATCATTTCTGATTGTGTCTGTTTGATTTTCTCTCTTTTGTTCTTCATTAGTCTAGCTAGTGGTCTATCAATTTTTTCAAAAAAGAAGCTCCTGGATTTGTTGATTTTTTTGAAGGGTTTTTCGTGTCTCTGTCTCCTTCAGTTCGGCTCTGATCTTGGTTATTTCTTGTCTTCTGCTAGCTTTGGGATTTGTTTGCTCTTGGTTCTCTAGTTCTTTTAGTTGTGAATTTTGAGATCTTTCTAGCTTCTTGATGTGGCATTTAGTGCTACAGATTTCCTTCTTAACACTGGTTTAGCTGTGTCCCAGAGATTCTTATACATTCTCTTTGTTCTCATTAGTTTCAAAGAACTTCTTGATTTCTCCCTTAATTTCATTATTTACCCAGGAGTCATTCAGGAGCAGGTTGTTCAGTTTCCATGTAGTTGTGTGGTTTCGAGTGAATTTCTTAGTTTTGAGTTCTAATTTTATTGTGCTGTGGTCTGAGAGACTATTATGATTTCACTTCTTTTGCATTTGCTGAGGAGTGTTTTACCTCTCATTATGTGATCAATTTTAAAGTGCCATGTGGTGATGAGAAGAATGTATATTTTGTTGTTTTTGGGTGGAGAGTTCTGTAGGTATCTATCAGGTCCACTTGATCCAGAGCTGAGTTCAGGTTCTGAATATCTTTGTTAATTTTCTGTCTTGATGATCTAATATTGTCAGTTGGGTATTAAAGTCTCCCACTATTATTGTGTGGGAGTCTAAGTCTCTTTGTAGGTCTCTACGAACTTGCTCTATGAATCTGGGTGCTCCTATATTGGGTACGTATATATTTAGGATAGTTAGGTCTTCTTGTGGAATTGAACCCTTTACCATTATGTAATGCTCTTCTTTGTCATTTTTGATCTTTGTTGGTTTAAAGTCTGTTTTGTCAGAAACTAGGATTGTGACCCCTGCTGTTTTCTGTTCATTTGCTTGGTAAATTTTCCTCCATCCCTTCGTTTTGAGCTTATGTGTGTCTGCACTTAAGATGGCTCTCCTGAAGACAGCATACTGATGGGTCTTGACTCTATCCAGCTTGCCATTCTGTGTCGTCTAATTGGGGGCATTTAGCCCATTTACATTTAAGGTTAATATTGTTATGTGTGAATTTAATCCTATCATCATGATGGTAGCTGGTTATTTTGTAGACTTGTTTATATGGTTGCATCATAGTGTCACTGGTCTGTGTACTTCAGTGTGTTTTTATAGTGGCTGGTCACGGTTTTTCCTTCCTATATTTAGTACTTCCTTTAGGAGCTCCTGTTAGCCATTTCTGTGTCTTTTTTTGAGAAATGTCTGTGCTGGTATTTCGCCCATTTTTAAATGGAATTATTTGTTTTGTTTTGTTTTGTTTGCTATTGAGTTCCTTATATATTTTAGTTATTAATCCCTTGTCAGATGGATAGTTTGCAGATATTTTTTCCCATTCTGTGGGTTGTCTCTGCACTTTGTTGATTGTTTACTTTGCTGTACAGAAGCTTTTTAGCTTAATGTAATCATATTTGCCTATTTTTGCATTTGTTGCCTGTGCTTTTGAGTTCTTACTCCAAAACAATCTTTGCCCAGACCAATGTCCTATAGCATTTCCCCAGTATTTTCTTGTAGTAGTTTCATAGTTTCAGGTCTTATATTTAAGTCTTTAATCCATTTTGAAATGATTTTTTTGTATATGGTGAGAGATACAGGTCTAGTTTCATTCTTCTGCATATGGGTATTCAGTTTTCCCAACACCATTTATTAAAGAAACTGTTCTTTCCCCAGTGAATGTTCTTGGTGCCTTTGTGGAAAGTGAGTGGACTATAAGTGGGTGGATTTATTTCTGGATTCTCTATGCTGTTCCATTGGCCCATGTATCTTTTTTGTGCCAGTACCATGCTGTTTTGTTTACTGTAGCTTTGTAATATAATTTGAAATCAGGTAGTATGAGGCCTCCAGCTTTGTTCTTACTGCTCAGGATTGTTTTAGTTACTTGGCATCTTTTGCAATGTTATATGAATTTTAGGATTGCTTTTTCTATTTCTGTGAAGAATGTCATTGGTATTTTGTTAGGGATTGCATAGAATCTATAGATCATTTTTGGGTAGTATAGATATTTTAGGAATATTAGTTCTTCCAATCCATGTGCATATGATATCTTTCCATTTTTTGTGTGTCCCCTTCAATTTTTTTCATCAGTGTTTTGTAGTTTTCCTTGTAGAGATCTTGCAATTATTTGGTTAAATTTATTCCCAGGTATATTAAGTTGTTTGTAGCTATTGTAAAGGGGATTGCTTTTTTTTAAGTTTTTTTTTAGATCTTTCACTGTTAGCACATGTAAATGCTACTGATTTTTGTATGTTGATTTTGTATCCTGCAACTTTACTGTTTTTTTGTTTGTTTTGTTTGTTTGTTTGTTTGTCTCAGTGTCGTTCTGTCACCCAGGCTGGAGTGCAGTAGCATGATCTCAGCTCACTGCAACCTTTGTCCCCCGGACTCAAGTGATCCTTTCACCTCAGCCACCCAAGTAGCTGGGACTACGGGCGCCCACCACCACACCCAGCTAATTTTTGCATTTCTAGTAGAGACGAGGTTTTACCGTGTTGCCCAGGTTGGTCTCGAACTCCTGAGCTCAAGCTGTCTGCCCGTCTCAGCCTCGCAAAGTGCTGGGATTACAGGCTTGAGCCACTGCACCCAGCCATCTTTACTAAATTTGTTTATCATTTCTTTTATTTTTATTTTTTGAGATGGATTCTTGCTCTGTCACCTAGGCTGGAGTGTGGTGGTGCAGTCTCGGCTCACTGCAACCTCCGCCTCCTGGGTTCAAGCGATTCTCCTGCCTCAGCCTCCAAGTAACTGGGATTACAGGTGCCCGCCATCACGCCCAGCTAATTTTTTGTATTTTTAGTAGAGATGGGGTTTCGCCATATTGGCCAGACCGATCTCTGACTCCTGACTTCAGGTGATCTGCCTGCCTTGGCCTTCCAAAGTGCTGGGATTACAGACGTGAGCTACCATGCCCGTCCAGGCCTGTAGTTTTAATTGTTGTATTGGTATCAGGATAAAGCTGGCCTCATAGAATGAGTTTTGCGGAAGTATTCCCTCCTCTTCAGTTTTTTGAGTTAAGGCAGAATTGTTGTTTTAATGTCTGGTAGAATTCAGCAGTGAATCCATCAGATTCTGGGCATTTCTTTGACGGCAGACTTATTACTGCTTCAGTCTCATTACTTATTTGTTCAGGTTTTCTGTTTCTTCATGGTTCAAGCATGGTAGGTTATATGTGTCCAGGAATTTATCCATTTCTTCCCAGTTTCCAATTTGTTGGTGTATAGTTGTTCATAGTAGTCTCTACCTTTGTATTTCTGTGATATCAGTTGTAATGATTCCTTTCTCATGAGATATTTTTAATTTCTAATGTAAACATTTAGCACTTTAAATTTCCCTGTAAGCAGAACTTTAGTTGCATCCCCCAAGTTTTATGTTACAATTTCATTTTTATTAATGGAAACATTTTCTGTTTTCCTGTGGGATCTCCTCTTTGACCCATGTTTATTTAAAAGTATGTTTAATTTTTTTTTTTTGAGGCGGAGTCTCGCTCTGTCGCCCGGACTGGAGTGCAGTGGCCGGATCTCAGCTCACTGCAAGCTCCGCCTCCC
>NW_012115711.1:1110186-1110787 GCF_000951035.1 Colobus angolensis palliatus | reverse complement strand
TTTTTTTTTTTCCTGTAAATGGGCCATACTTCCCTTTTCGTTGCATGCCTCATGATTTTCTTTTGTTGGAAACTGGACATTTTGAATATTATAATGTGGTTTATTCTGGTAGTCAGATTTTCCTTCCTCAGTTTGCTTTTGTTGCTTGTTATGAACTATAGTCATCTGTTGTTTAGTGACTTTTCCCAGCTACTTTTTACAAAGATTGTATTCCTTATTGTGCAGTTAGAGTCTCCATTCCTTAGCCTCATTAGTAAGCTGAGATTTTCTGATAGAGATTTCCTGACGACTTTCTTTGTTTGGCAGACGGGAGTACAGTGGTACAATCTTGGCTCACTACAACCTCTATATCCCGGGTTCAAGCAAGCTTCGTGCCTCAGCCTCCTGAGTAGCTAGGATTACAGGCATGTGCTACCATGTCTGGCTGATTTTTGTATTTTTAGTAGAGACAGGGTTTCGCCATGTTGGCGAGGCTGGTCTCGAACTCCTGACCTCAAATGATCCACCTGCATCTGGAGTTTCTTAAAGACATGATTTTAGCAGCCTTTTTTTTTTTTTTTTTAATTATACTTTAAGTTCTAGGGTACATGTGCATAACGTG
>NW_012115711.1:1106713-1109876 GCF_000951035.1 Colobus angolensis palliatus | reverse complement strand
TCATCCTTTTTTATGGCTGCATAATATTCCATGGTGTATATGTGCCACATTTTCTTAATCCAGTCTGTCACAGATGGACATTTGGGTTGATTCCAAGACTTTGCTATTGTGAATAGTGCCGCAATAAACATACGTGTGCATGTTAGCAGCCTTTTTCTTTGTTAATCACCCCCTTTCTTGTTGTGAGATTTTTATTGAACTCCAGAGTTCCATAAAAGTTGTTCTGACAGTTTTTGCCAGGTTGATGGTTGTTTCAGTGGAGAGACAGATCCTTGGAGCTCCCTATTACTCCATTATCAGTGGTGTCACTCCTCCCTCCCCGCACCCTCTTCGTGTGTGTGTGCGTGCGCATTTTTTTTTGTAAAAAAAAATACCATTAAATTTACCATCTTTTTTCCGTTATTTACCTTTAAGCTCTGTTAGACTTGACAGATTTACCGTCTTAATCATTTTAAAGTGTACAGTTCAGTACTGTTAAGTATATTCACATTGTTGTGCAACAGATCTCTATAACTTTTTCATCTTGCAACACTGAAACTGTTCAACCCTAAACACTTTAATTCCCCCGGTCACCACCTTCTTTTTTTTTTTTTTTTTTTTTTTTTTTTTGGAGACGGGGTTTTTGCTCTTGTTGCTCAGGCTGGAGTGCAGTGGCGTGATCTTGGCTCACTGCAACCTCCGCCTCCCAGGTTCAAGTGATTCTCCTGCGTCAGCCTCCTGAGTACCTGGGATTACAGGTGTGTGCCACCACACCCAGCTACTCTTTTGTATTTTTAATAGAGACAGAGTTTCATCATGTTGGCCAGGCTGGTCTCAAACTTGTGACCTCAGGTGATCCACCTTCCTCAGCCTTCCCAGAGTGCAGGGATTACAGGCATGAGCCACTGCGCCCGGCCTCTACTTCCTGTTTCTATGATATTGACACCTTTAGATACTTTGTAAGAGTGGAATTGTATAGTATTTGTTCTGGCCTTTTTTTCGTAGCCTAATATCTTCCGTGTTTATCCATGTTGTAGTATGTGATAGATTTCCTTTTTTTAAGGCTGCATAATAACTCTGCTGTGTGTACACACCATATTTTCTTTCTTTTTTCCTTTTTTTAAATTTTACTTTTCTGGGATACATGTGCAGAACGTGCAGGCTTGTTACATAGGTATACATGTGCCATGGTGGTTTGCTGCACCCATCAACCTGTCATCTACATTAGATATTTCTCCTAATGCTATCCCTCCCCTAGCCCCCCTCCCCCTGACAGGCCCCAGTGTGTGATGTTTCCCTCCCTGTGTTCATGTGTTCTCACTGTTCAACTCTCACTTATGAATGACAACATGTGGTGTTTGGTTTTCTGTTCCTGTGTTAGTTTGCTGAGAATGATGGTTTCCAACTTCATCCATGTCCCTGCAAAGGATACAAACTCATCCTTTTTATGGCTGCATAGTATTCCATGGTATATGTGTGCCACATTTTCTTTATCCAGTCTATCAGTGATGGGCATTTGGGTTGGTTCCAAGTCTTTGCTATTGTGAACAGTGCCGCAATAAACATACGTGTGCATGTGTCTTTATAGTAGAATGATTTATAATCCTCTGGGTATATACCCAGTAATGGGATTGCAGGGTCAAATGGTATTTCTGGTTCTAGATCCCTGAGGAATCGCCACACTGTCTTCCACAATGGCCGAACTAATTTATACACCCACCAACAGTGTAAAAGCATTCCTATTTCTCCACATCCTCTCCAGCATCTGTTGTTTCCTGACTTTTTAATGATCACCAGTCTAACTGACATGAGATGGTATCTCATTGTGGTTTTGATTTGCATTTCTCTAATGACCAGTGATGTTGAGTATTTTTTCATATGTTTGTTGGCTGGATAAATGTCTTCTCTTGAGAAGTGTCTGTTCATATCCTTCACCCACTTTTTGATGGAATTGTTTGTTTTTTTCAGCCCAGGTGATCTTTTTGTTCCCTTTGTGTGCGTTAAGCATATACCGTTTATTTCTTCATTCACGTAGTAAACAGTTACTGAGAACTTACGCTTCATTGTGTTAGTAGGCTCCCTTAATTTGAAATAAATAATACATGTTCCTGCCCTCATGTTAAATTGGAGGCAACAGATTTACTAATCAGCTCTTAAATACTATATAACAGCTTCAGTAGAGGGATGGCACAGGATGCTATGGAGAGCCAAGTAGGAGGCATCTCAATCAGTTTAGGAGAGGGAGGGAAGAGTTCTTGTGGAAAGTAAATGTAAAGCTGAATTTTGAAGGGTGAGTAAATAAAGTAACTCATGAAGTTATTCACTAAATGGATGTTGGGTGAATGAATCAGAATTAGGTGAATCTAGGAGAAGGACATTTGCCGCAAGGATGCAAAGTAGAACGGCATGAGATGTATGTGGTACATTCAGAGACTCTTGGAGTTGAGTATGGATTAAGTAAAAGGTACATTTTTAGGGGAAGGGTAGGAGCTGGAGTAGGTGTCATTCTGTCTTCACCCTTTGGATGAAATCTCATTTTACCCTGTTTTCCCCTCTCCCTGCAGTCTATCCTTCGCTGGAGTCTGACGATGATGACCCAGCTTTGAAATCTCGACCCAAGAAAAAGAAGAATTCAGATGATGCTCCATGGAGTCCTAAAGGTAATCTAGTATTCTGTCTCTTAAACTCTGTAGGGGTGGTCAGGGAAAAATAGACTTGAGGTAGGAGGGATATTTAATATCAGAAGACCTGAATCAGTCACTCATTTGTTTATTCAGCAAACATTTGAGTGTCTGCTGTGTGTCAGGCACTGTGTTAGGTTCTGGAGCTAAAATGACTAATAAGACACAGAGCTTATGTAATTAGTCCAATAAATTCAGAGGTAATGGAGCATGTTAGATTTGATACTATATGGTTTGAGATAAAAGGAAGACCTTGAACAGATTTTAGCAAGCAGTCTGAGGCTTCTGAGAACGTTCTGATACCATCATCCCAGTGCTCTGGTAGTTCTGTTGTCAAGGAGGGAAATTCTGCTGAGTGTTGAGCTCTATAAGGTCCAAGATTATCACCTATACTGAAAGGCCATCTCTGCCGAGCACGGTGGCTCAAGCCTGTAATCCCAGCACTTTGGGAGGCCGAGACGGGCGGATCACGAGGTCAGGAGATCGAGACCATCCTGGCTAAC